>NC_063335.1:24906089-24940630 GCF_021869965.1 Rhincodon typus
CCAGTGAAGCCCAATGCAAGCTGGAGGAACAACACCTCATTTTCCGCCTGGGGATCCTACAGCCCTCCGGACTCAATATTGAGTTCAATAATTTTAGGGCCTAAACTCTCCCATGTCCCAGCCCCACACCCCACACACCAGGCCTTGTTACCATATAGCCTGCCACTACACAACCCCTGTTGTTAGTCACTAACAGTCCCCATTACCAACTACTCACCCTCCCAGCCTGATCGTTAGCAACTCCTTTGTCTGCCCAACTGTCTTTCTGTCTCTTTGGGCTCTATCCTATCGTTTACTCCCTACCGCACCCACCTCCCTATTTTCTGCATATAAACTGACGTTTTCCCAGCCACCATCAGTTCTGAGGAAGGGTCACTGGACCCGAAACGTAAATTCTGTTTTCTCCTCCACAGATGCTGCCAGACCTGCTGAGCTTTTCCAGCAACTTTGTTTTTGTTCCTTGTTTACAGTGTGCAGAGGACGCTGAAAGTCTGCAGAGGGATGTAGATAGGTTAAGAAAGTGAGCAAGGATCTGGCAGATGGAGTGCAGCATTGGTAAATGTGAGGTCGTCAATTTTGGTAGGAATAACAGCAAAATGGACTATCATTTAAATGGTGAAAAATTGCAGCATGCTGCTGTGCAGAGGGACCTGGGTGTCCTTATGCATGAATCACAAAAAGTTGATTTGCAGGTGCAGCAGTTAATTAAGAAGGCAAATGGAACATTGTCCTTCATTGCTAGAGGGATGGTGTTTACAAACAGAGAGATTATGCTGCAGCTGCATAGGGTGCTGGTGAGCACATACCCTGGAGTACTGTGTACAGTTTTGGTCTCCTTACTTGAGAAAGGATGTACTGGCACTGGAAGGGCTGCAGTGGATGTTCACTCGGTTGATTCCTGAGTTCAGAGGATTGGCTTATGAGGAGAGATTGAGTTGACGGGGACTATATTCATTGGAATTTAGAAGAATGAGGAGGGATCTTATAGAAACATATAAAATTATGAAGTGAACAGATAAAGTAGGAGCAGTGAGGTTGTTTCCACTGGCAGGTGAAACTAAAACTAGGGGGCATAGGCTCAAAATATCGGGGAGCAGATTTAGGACTGAGTTGAGGAGGAACTTCTTCATCCGAAGGGTTGTGAATCTGTGAATTCCCTGCCAGTGAAGCAGTTGAGGCTACCACATTTTAAGGCAAAGATGGATATACTTTTGAACAATAAAGGAATTAAGGGTTATGGTGAGTGGGCACTTAAGTGGAGCAGAGTCCACGAAAAGATCAGCTATGATCTTATTGAATGGCAGAGCAGGTTTAAAGGGCCAGATGGCCCTCTCCTGCTCCTATTTTTATGTTCTTATATTAACTCTTCCCAGCCTCTTCTGCTTGGTGTTTGAGTTTGCAAAACTCACCCACCATTTCAGGTATCATCCTTCATTACAAATGCAAAGTCAATACATTTTTAAAGAATGAAAGTTGATAATTGAACTGTAGCATGGATTTACAAACAATTCCAGTTGTTCTTTGATTATCCTCAGCCCATTGTAAGTAACTGCAATTAATTTTCTTGGATTTACCTGATTGGAACAGTGGTCCAAGCTGTACAGGCAAGGGTAGCAGATAAGCATCATCATCGTGTTCTATACTTGTGTGTATATATAGTAGAACATTTGCCATTACCTAGAATGAGTCCAGAATGAACAGGAGACAAGAGACTTGTGGTTGTTTCATAGAAGAAACTTTATAATACACTGTAACATAAGAAGATAAACATAAGAAGGTAAACCATAAGAAGATTAAACATAAGAACATAAAAAATAGAGGTAGGCGTAGGCCATCTGGCCCCTCAAACCTGCTCTGACCTTCAGTAAGCTCATAGCTGATCTTTTCATGGACTCAGCTCCATTTATCCGCCCACTGCCATAACGCTTATTTCCTTTACTGTTCAAAAATCTGTCTATCTTTGCCTTAAAAACATTCGATGAGGTAGCCTCAACTGCTTCACTATTTTGAGGTCATGCCCCCTAGTTCTAGTTTTTCCCAGCAGTGGAAACAACTTCCCTGGTTCTGTCTTATCTATTGCCTTCATAATTCTTTGTTTCTATAAGATGGCCCCTCATTCTTCTAAATTCCAATGAGTATAGTCCCTGTTTACTCAATATCTCCTCATAAGCCAACCCTCTCAAGTCCAGATTCAACCTAGCGAACCTCCTCTGCATGATGTTAACCTCTAAGAAAAATATAAGGTTGTTCCTGATAGTTCCTATCATAATTCCTCTCAGCATTCTGAACTTGGGCTGAATTTTCCCCGTCTTTGAGAAACATGAGCAATAGCAACAACTGTGGGGAAATATGAAAAAAATGAGATCAATCAGAACCTCAATATCAAAAGGCAAACTGAAGAGCTATCTTGGCTTTCCCTTGAGATAATGGTGCAGGAACACATTGTATAGGGCTGTTCTTGGCCTGCAGTGTCTGAAGTGGTGTACAGCTGGGGATTACATATGATGTATGAACGTTGCAAATTCCCAGCAGTGGCAAACACTTTTGCCTCTCCTTAATCATGATTCCACAAGATGGGTAGCAAAAAGGCAAGTTGCACAATTAATGAGATGAAAAGCTGAAGATTGAATGAGTAAAGTTGTCTTGGACAATAGCAGACTGGACGCCATGAATCTTGACTCAAAAGCACATGCAAAACAATGGGAAAATTCAGCCTGTTGTACTCTAAAGATGGTTTTGGAAGGAAATTATTTTGACGAAATGTTAAGGAAGTAAATAATATTTTCATCGTTTTGGAAGTACTATAGAGTTATTGGAAATAAGTTAATACCTCAACAGGAAAATTAAAATTGAATGTATGTTCTTAAATGTTGAAGAAAAGTGCTTTGAGAACATGATCAATTTATTCTGAGTGAAATATAAATTCATATAAAATTTCAGAAGTTATTTGAAAAATACAGCTTTATAAAGTTTTCCACATGATCACATCAAACACAGCAAAAATGATAGCACATAATTGGGAGTGATTGGCCCGAAAATCTTCAAAATTGACTGTACATCCCTTGAATTCTCGTGGCATCAGGTCAAGTATGGGCAAGGAAAGTGACATTACCGTCTGTCAGTTGATAAATCAGAATTTCTCCATATTGAACTCCACTTGAAGAAGCACAGAGGGTAGCAAGGGATTCATGATCAAGAGAGGTTTAGTAGTACAATTACTGACTAAAATAGATGAATGCTGAGAGATACTCATAGGCTGGTATCCAGGACAGGGCGCATCCTGGAAGGTCCATTTTGGAACAGTTCAATTGCTTACCAACATTCAAATCTGAACCAATCAAAATAGATGCTTTGTTAAATGGTCATCTGGTTCTCATAGAGATCAATACTGGTGCGGCCATTTCAGTGATCACAGAACTGGTCTTTAACAAAATTTGCTCTGGAATCCAACTTTGGGTTTGTGCAAGACCTCAGCTAGACTGAGAACCTATACTGAGGACCCTCTGCAGATTAAGGGTACAACTTTGGTTCTAGTCTCTTATGAGAAACCGTTGGTTCAGTTACCACTTATTGTAGTAAAAGGCTAGAGCCCAAGCTTGTTAGGGCAAAAATGGTGGAGAAAAGCTGGTGGGGAGCTGTTCCTCAGCAGCTGGACATGAGCCATGCATACTTGCAGTTGCGGTTAGATGAAGCTTCCCAGAAGTATGCTACAATTAATACTCATAAGTATTTGAACCAATATACAAGACTGCCATTTGGGGTATCATCAGCCTGTGCAATTTTTCAGCGGATGATAATGAACCGTTTACAAGGTCTACCCCAGTTTGCCATTTGACTAGATGACATGCTAATAACAGAGAAGATCAATAAGGAGCACTTAGAGAACTTGGATATAGTCCTTAGAAGGCGGGATTACACCTTAGAAGGGAACAATATGTGTTCCAGGTACCCCAAGTGACCTGCTAGGGCCACAGAATCAACAAGACTGGGTTACACCTGTTGGAATATATAGTGAGGGCAATCAAAGGTGCTCCAGCTCCTACATCTGTACTGGAGCTTCGGTCTTTCCTTGGCTGGTGAATTATTTTGGAAAGTTTAAACATAAACTGGCTTGCTTCCTGCCATCTTTGCATTAACTCATAAGAAAGGGTCAGCCTTGGAAATGTTCATGTAGCCAAGCCATAGCTTTCAGGGAAGTGAAGAAACAGCTATCATCCTCTAAGGTGTTGGCATACTATAATCCCAAGTGAGATCTGGTATTGACATGTGCTGCCTCCCCATTGTTTTAGCTCATTGGTGGCCCAATGAAGAAGAACGCCCAATATTGTATGCATCCAGGATTTTGGCGAATACAGAGCGTAAATATGCCCAGACAGCTAAACCTTCCTTCTCTGTCATATTTGGAGTCAACAATACCTTTACAAGCATAAATTTGTAATAATAACACACCACAAACCCCTGCTACGTCTACTTAAAAAAGGACAAGGCAGTGCTGCCCATAGCTTCAGGTCAAATTCAGCAGTGGACTTTAATACTAAGTGTATATAATTACAAGTTGGAACACGATCCGGGAGGCCAAGTATCAAATGCCAATGTATTGAGCCACCTCCCACTGGCAAATACAGCACCGGACGTACCACCACTGGAAGAGTACATAATGGTTTTAAATTTTCTGGACACACTTCCAGTCACAGCTGACAATATCAGACTTTGGACGCAGAAAGAACTGGACCTGGCAAAACTGAAACATCTGGTGGTGACAGAGGAAACCAAAGGGCCATCACAGGGGAGGACGTGAAACAGCAGAAGGAACTCCAATGCCGAATACAAGACGCTACTAAGTGAGAGAGACAGTTTTCTTCGAGGACAAAGTTTGGTGTAGGAACCATGGGAATGGCTTTGCATGGGTGAGTGGCATGATCAAGTCCAGTGAAGAATAAAGTTCGGGCAGGTGCGACAGCCCTGAACAAGCACATGGACCATATGAAAACTGTAAAGTCTGAATGGTATTGGAACAAAATGTGCACGGCTCCTCGACAGCCTTTCCAACTGTTCAGGAACCTGTGGTTTCTCCCTCTCCATCAAGTGTTGAAGATACCTAGGAACCTGAGATGGACATAGTGGATTTTGCTGCTTCGATGCCTTTGCTGCCTAAAGAAAATAAATGAATTTTTTCCAAGATGTTCTGGGTGCAAGAGGTGAGCTACTGTACGTTATATGCTGCCCATATCAGAGGCAGAGTTGGAGGAATCTGATCTGGTGCTAAAATTCCCCAGGAGGAGCTACAAAAAAAAGAACTGGCCTCTGTCCTCGGACTCGGGGGAAGGGATGTAATGATTATGGCCGAGGTCAGCCAGGTGGACCTCATAGAATATGAATTTCCTGATTGGGGCTGTTAATTTGGTCCACTCAGGGACCCCTGGCTGACAGATAAGAACAGACGTGTCAGACATCTTGTTCACTCTGAATAAAAACCAAAAGAACTGTGGATGCTGTAAATCAGGAACAAAAACAGAAGTTGCTGGAAAAGCTCAGCAGGTCTGGCAGTATCTGATTTTTACTTCCCAGATGCTGCCAGACCTACTGAGCTTTTCCAGCAAATCTATTTTTGTTCACTGTGAGAACTGGCTCTGAGGGAGCTGGAACAGTGTCAAGGACTCTATGTGTAAATAAATGATGACTTGCTGATGGGATACTGGACTCTGTGGAGTTATTTCAGATATAGCAGATCAAAACTGGGTATCCATAAACTACTGTGGGCCTTTAGGAGCAGCAGATCATATTCCACCATAATCTGTATTCCTATGGATCAGCATATCTGTTGTTCTACAATTATCATTAAGCCAGGGAATCAATCTTGAATCAATGTAGAAGAACATACCAGGAGCAGCACCAAGTATTCTAAAACTGCAACCCAGGTCTACATACCTGCTAAACAGCAGAAGCAGAACTGGTCTAAACAATCCCACAACTAATGGATTAGGTCAAAGCTTTGCATTTCTGCCACATTCTGACATATGGAAAATTAAGCAACCAACAAAAGGAGGAGGTTCATAGGTGTTGCCATACAGTGAAGTCAAGTATTTGCAATATTTTTCATCCAGAAATATCAAGTAGCTAATCCATCTTAGGCATCCTGATAAGATCCTCACCATCACTAATGTAAATCTTGAGCCAATTTGATTCGTTCATCTGAGATAACAAGGTGTAGAGCTGGATGAACACAGCAGACCAAACAGCATCAGAGGAGCAGGAAAGCTAATGTTTCGGGCCTAGACCCTTCTGCAGTTCCTACTATTCTTGATTCGCTCATCTGTTTGCCAGAGTTGCTAAATACACTACAGTGAAGAGAGTAAACCTGAGGAAAGCAATTGGTCCTGATGGAGTCCCTAACAGTGCACTTAGATTCTATGCAGATCAGCTGGTGGAGGTATTTGCTGACATCTTCAACCTCCCCTTGCTACAATCTGAAGTACCCACCTCCTTCAAGAAGACCACCATCGCCCCAGTACCAAAGAAAACACATGCAATATGCCTCAACAACTACTGCCCACTGGCCCTGACCTCCACAATCATGAAGTGCTTCGAGAGGCTGGTCATAGCCCACATCAACTCTGGCCTCCCAGCCTGCCTTGATCCTCTGAAATTTGCATACCAGCTACAGTGGGCTCCATTTTCCTAGCCCTACACTCAACCCTGGAACATCAGAATAACAAGGACACCTATGTCAGGCTTTTACTCATCGACTACAGCTCCACCTCAATCCATAATCCCTACCAGACTGACCTCAAAACTGCAAGACGTAGGTCTCGTCACCGCTCTCTGCAATTGGATCCTCGGTTTCCTGACCTACAGACCACAATCAGTGAAGGTAGAGAAGAGCACCTCCTCTATGACAATGCTCAACACTGGTGTCCCACAAGGATGCACTCAGCCCCCTACTGTACTCCCTGCACACCCATGACTGTGTAGCCAAATTCCATATGAATGCCAACTACAACAACTTTGTTGACAACACCACCATGCTAGGCCAGATTTCAAATAACAATGAGTCAGAATACAGGAAGGAGAGAGAGTGCTTAGTGTTGTGGTACAACGATAACAAACAGAGTTGAGGTGGATAGGGTCGAGAGCATCAAGTTCCTAGGAATGACGATAACTGACAATCTATCCTGGACCTCCTGCATAGATGCGTTGGTAAAGAACACACAATGCCTCTTCTTCCTCAGGTGGCTTAGGAAATTCAGCATGTCCATAAGGACTCTCACCAGCTTCTACAGATACACCGTAGAAAGCATTCTATCTGAGTGCATAACGGACTGGTATGGCAACTACTCTGCCCAGGACCGTAAGAAATTACAGAAAGTTGTGTGCACAGCACAGAACATCATGGAAGCCAACCTCCCATTCAAGGACTCCATTTACACTTACTGTTGCCACTGAAAGGCTGCCAACATCATCAAAGACCCCTCCCACTCCAGCAATGCTCTCTTCCAACCTAATCCATCAGGCAGAAGATACAGAAGCTTGAACACAGGCATCAACTGGTTCAAGAATAGCTTCTTCCCTGCTGCTATTAGACTGCTGAATGGGCCTCTCTAACTTCAAATAATGATGATCTTGCTTTGTGCATCTCCTGTGCAGCCATAAGCATGTATGCCTTGCTCTGCCTGAGCACCCTATGATCTGTATGCCCTTGTTTGTTATGATCTGCCTGTACTGCTCGCAAAGCAAAGCTTTTCATTCTACTTAAGTACATGTGACAACAATAAATCAAATCAAATGAAGGCACAAGGGCCTTGTGAATAATCAGCTATTGCATTGAAGAACTAGCTGCATCTCTAACCAAGCTACTCCAGTTTAGATACAATAGTGTCATGTACCTAACAAACTAGAAATTACCCAGATATAGCCTGTCTATAAAAAAAGCAGAACAAATCTAGTCAATTCTTGCCAAACAACCTTCTGTCAATTCAGCAGAGTGCAGGAAGATGTCTTTAGTAAGTGCTGTTTTACAGCACTGACAATGGCATTGATACTCAGTTTGGGTTCTACTAGGGCCTTTAATCTCTAGTAAAAATTTAACTGGATAAATCATATTAGTTTTGAGGCTGTGAGCATTTGCAGGCTGAACATTCTGCTGTAAGCAACTAGTTTCTTGACTCCTCAAAGATTTTCCGTGATCTACAAGGCCCAAGACAACAGTATGATCCAATATTCACTTGTCTAGATGAATATAGCTCTAACAACACTAAAGAAACAACACCATCCTGGAGAAGGCAACTCATTTAATTGGCAATCGCAAGATTACATACCCAATATGTCTTCCACTGGTACTGTGTCTATAGTGTGTACAATTTACAAAGTGAACTGCAGCAACTTGCTAGGCTTCTTTGACAACAGCTCACAAACCCACAACAGCAATACCATAATCAAAAGAACAAAGGCAACAGGCAGATGGGAGTATCATCACTGCTACCCACAAGTTCCCCTCCAAGTTACAAATTTCAAATAAATCCGTTTTACCTTATTGCAATTGGGTCAAAATTCTGGAACTCCAATCTAATGGCACCATGGGTGCAACCATTGCACAAGGACTGAAGCCACCTTCTGAAGGGAAGTTTGGACTGGGCAATGATACCACATCCCTTAAAAGAATAGAAAAACTTTCAGAACAAGTTGTTTCAAAACAGTATTCATCATGCTAATCTTGTTTGATCAGTTTACATATGGTTGTGTGCAAAGTTATTAATTCATCTGTTCATCTTCCTTCCAATGCATTTAACTGTATAGATTATTTTTGTCCTTTCTTGTATGTCCCAAAGGTATTTCCAATATTTTTCAGTATTAAATTCTTAGCAACATCCTCATTATTTCTCATCCTAATTATTTCCTTGTATACCACTCATCTATGCACTGTTAATAACAAGGGATGCAGACTTTGAAAGTTTTTGAATAGCCATTTATCACCACATCTAGCTATGCCATTTAAGGCATTATTGGCTCTCCATCACTAAAAATTACCACAATTCAAAACTCATTCAGGAAGACAAAAAAAGCTCCTGGCTTCTCTTCACGTCAAGAACCACCTTCTCTGCCTCAAACACTGATCTCCAGCAAACAATATGATGATCTCAGGCATTTTATGTTACAAAAGTAGGAACACCATCCTTTCAAACTGCTTCTGCTGCTACTTCTTTCCACTTCCCATATCCTATTGGGCCATGCTTCCTCCAAACCTCTGACTTACCCTAAACCTGATCTTGTATCTTTTTCTAGGTTCCTTCCTGTCTTCCTTCATTCCCTCTGAAATCTGATCTTGTCCGTAGGTTGCACCTTTCACCATATAGACCTATTCCTCCTGAACTGCTGACCACTCAGCTTTCTGTTGTTTTTTATATTATGTGAGTAAATATTTTCTCACCACAGTAATTTTCCCTCTCACCTTCAGTCATCCCTCTCTTCTTCTGTCATCCCTCTCCTCAGGTAAAAAGGCAACTCTTGACCCTTCCGTCCTTGCAAACAACAGCACCAGTTTGCAATTTTCCCTTCCTTTCCAAAGTCCTTGAACATATTTTACCCTCACAAATCCATGCCCATCTTTCACTTAAATCTTGTCTGAATCCTTTCAATTAGCTTTTCACCCACTTCATGGTACCAAACTGTAGCTTACCAAAATCACAAATGAGATTCTTGTTAACTGTGACAAAGTTTACGTTTCCTATCTCCTTGATTTGTCACCAATTTTTGGCATGGCTAACAATGAAGTTCTTCTTCAGTGCCTTTATACCGTCATCTGTTTGGGTGACACTGTCATTGCTTGGTGGGACTTCCCTTGCTAGGTTTCATTCCTATCCATCCTCCCAGTATTTTTTCATTCATATGGGCTAGGTCAGCATTTATTGCCCATCCCTAAAGAGTCATTTGACTCTTAGTTCTAGATTTCTTTTATTGAATTCAAATTCTATCATCTGCTGTGGCGGGATTTGAACCTGGGTCCCCAGAACAGACATGAGGCAAAAGGTTAACAAGAACATTCCCTTTATTTATGTGATTTCAGACACTACTTGGAAGCGAATCAGAGAACTTTCTATTCTGTATGAAGTTGAAGTCCAGGTTTTGGGGTTTAAGCAAAGCTTGAGCGAAGATGGATGCAAAAGATGATCTAATGGTCAAACGTAATCATATTATTATGGAATGGTTTTACTTTTATTGACCTTACTTTAGTCATCTCAGCTTTCATTTATGTGTTGGAAATTAATAATAATTGTTTTTATTTTCTTCAAAAAAGTTTTATATAATTGTCAGGGAATGTAAAATACAGGTCTAAATCTATTCTATTCTATGATTTCACATTATGCTGTGACAAGGAGGTATGTAGGCCTTTTTTCATATTAACATTGGAAATCCTATTGTATCTGTGGATTGACATGCTTCAGAATTTATATATTTTCCACGATGTAATCTGGAACAGTTCTACAAGGTGATGAAAGGTTATCAATGTGAAATGTTAACTTTATTTCTTCCAGAACAGCTGCTGACTGTGACCTGCTAAGTGTCTTCAACATTTATCGTTTTTATTTCAGATAGATTGAAACTGCACTGTAAACTCTGTCAATTCAATGGTTAGAAAACTCTGGAAGCTGGGATCTTTTGGCATAAACACTTAACATAAATTAAGTATTATCATATAGCAAGTAAATAATTTAAATAATTAAGTCTCCAATTTAGAGTTCTTTTTAAGACTAACCAGCAATTTAGTGGTAGAGGAACAATCCCTTCTTCAACTGTCCCCTGCTCCCACCAGCTCAATGGAGGCAACTATTCTGTGCCTAGCTGGGTTATCATTGGGGCCAAATGCCCCACTGATGGCACTGAAATGAAAGCTACTAATGTAGTCCCACTGATCTCTTCTGGAACGCTTTCTCCTGTATAATACAGGATGTGCTGTCTTCTCTGTAAAATATTTTGTTTTTTACTCCTCCATAGACATCACCATTTTGAAGCATCTTCATTTTTCAGACATGCTTCAGCAAGGCCCACCTGTCCCAGAGGGCTGCTGAGACTCTGAAATTAGATCAGTATCATACATTCAGTTGGCCAGCCTCACAAAATAGCTTTGCCAATTTTTCTACCATCAATTGTCAACTTAGGACTATAGTTTTGCCTTGACAGCCCAAAGATCATTGAAGCAATGGAGGAAATCAGATTTGCAGCATCTGAAGGGTAGTAAGCTTTCAACTACTTCCAGTGGCATTTGCTAGTAAAATATGAATGAATTCCTGTAGCAGGAGGAATGGTGAAGGAGGAAGATCGTTAGGTGTAATATGCACAAGATGGAGAGGTAGCGTGTCAGCAGGGCTAGAACCCAATGTCCTTGAAGAGAAGTTGCCTCGTGATATGGGGATGAGTTTAAGCTAACTTTGGCCAAATGAAGCACACCAGAATGATACTTTAGATGGGATTGGAAGAAACAAACAGTATTAAAATAAATGGTAATTACGAATTAGGAGGGAATATACAACGAAAAGAAAGCAACAACCTAAGATGAATTCAGAGTGTAGGTGCATAATTGCACTGGCATGGTGAATACACTTGGTGAGCTAGAGGCACAAAGGATTACAATATATTGGCAATAATTGATAACTGACTCAAACAAGTGGAGAAATGGGAATGGAATAATTCTGGCTACAATTTAATCAGAAAACATGCAGAATTAAAGGAGGATGAAGAACACAGGTAGGGGTAAAGGAATTAGGGGGTGGGGTTGGTGAGGGGGGAAGATGGTATTATTGAACTAGCGCCTCCATTATTGCTACAGCAATAGACTGTTTCAGCACAGATGCTATCAAACATAGGACTAAAGACTGTGGATATAAAATTGGTTAAGGTACACAAAGCAGACAGTGGGCTGAATAGTTATTTTTCAGACTGGAGAGAAGTTTCCAAGGTGCTTCCCAAGGTTCAGTATTATGACTACTGCTGCTTTTAATGTATCTTGACGACATCAACTAGACTAAGGTACACAGGGTGTAAGTCCAAATGTTGTAAATTATAGAGACTCAGAAATGTAGTAAACAATGGGGAACATGGTCACCTACTTCAGGAGGATATATAGAAAACTGGTGAAATAGACAGGTATATAGCAGATGAAACATTCTGCAGGAAATTGTGGGAGGTTTTATTAGGAGAAACAGGATAAACCGAATGTTGCAATTTTAAAGGACTTGTAGGCACAGGGATAACAAGGTGTAGAGCTGGATGAACACAGCAGGCTAAGCAGCATCAGAGGAGCAGGAAAGCTGACGTTTCAAGTCTGGACCCTTCTTCAGAAATGGGGGAGGAGAAGGGGATTCTGAAATAAATCGAGAGAGAGGGGGAGGCGGATGGAAGATGGATAAAGGAGCAGATAGGTGGAGAGGAGACGGGCAGGTCAAGGAGGCGGGGATGGAGCCAGTAAAGGTGAGTGTAGGTGGGGAGCTAGGGTGGGGGTTGGTCAGTCCAGGGAAGACGGACAGGTCAAGGAGGCGGGGATGAGGTTGGTAGGTAGGAGGTGGGGTGGGGGTTGAGGTGGGAGGAGTGGATAGGTGGGAGAAAGGACAGACAGGTTAGGGAGGCGGGGATGAGCTGGGCTGGTTTTGGGATGTGGTCAGGGGTGGGGACATTTTGAAGCTTGTGAAGTCCACAGGTATAGGGATGTTTGTATATGCATGTACAGAAACTTCTGAATGTGGTAGAACAAATTGATAACGTTTTTTAATAAAAAAAAAGATAAATGTGATATTTGACTTTACAAGTGAAAGCATGGTATACAAAAGAATTATACCGTAAATATTTATAAATCACTGGTTGGACCTCATCTAGAGTATTATCTGCCATTCAGGCCAACATATCTTAGAAGGAATGTCAAGGCCTTGAGCGCAGAGGAGATAGTATCTGGAATGAAAGACATCAGTTTTGGGATGAGGCTGGAGAAAGTTAAGGGGAGGTTTTCTGGAGATCCTCAAAATTATAAAGGGTTTTGATAGAGCAAAGAAAGGGAAACTGTTTCCAATTGCAGAGGACAGTTTTTCCTAGAACTCTCACACTGAGCTCAGTTTAAACTGTGCAAACTGTGCATGTGCAGTGTTCCTATTTTCCCAGCATGCGTTAGTGAACTCACCTGCTTATTTTGCCTCATCCTGACTGTCATATTCTCCAATCTCACGAAACCAAACAACTATTTCCTAGCAGAATATATAGTAGAATTTCCCAACATGGACCCGTACCCTTTTTTGGTATATTAGTGATCTAAACTTAGGTTTACAGATGAAGTATATTTTAAGGTACCATTGACTGTGAGGAGCATAGTGATAAACTTAAAAATCACACAGACAGGGTAGTGAAATGAGTGGACAATTGGCAGATGAAATTTAATGCAGAGAGGTGTGCAGTGACGCATTTTGGTAGAAAATACAAGCAAAGGCAAAGTAAGATAAAGGGTGCAGTCCTACAAAGGATGCTGGACCATAGGGACCTAGGTATTCATGTGCACATGTCATTAAAGCTGGTTCAGTTCTTCTTGGAGAAAAGAATATTAAGAGGAGATGTTATAGAGCTATCAGTATCATGAGGAGTCTGGACAGGCTAGATAGGAAATAGTTGGTCTTGTTGGCAGAGGGATCATGAACAAAGAACACTGATTTGAGGCAGTTGGCAAAAGAAACAATACTCACAAGGAAAATCCTTTTTACGCAGAGTGTGATTTTTAATTTAAAATATATTACCTGAGAATATGCAGAAGGTAGATTCAACTGTGGCGTTCAAAAGGGAATTGGATAATTATCTGAAATTTTAAATTTAAGACTGTGGGAAACAGATGATAGAGAGTGGGGACTAGGTGAGTTGCACTTGCAGAAAGATAACCAGCAAGAACATGATGGGTGCAATAGCCTCTTTCTTTCTGTCCTATAACCACACTGTGATTGAATTATATGATTCTAAGTACACCTCATTTGAATGCCATTAATCTAACAGGTCCAAAATTATTAGAATTCAGTAAGTTGTTTTGATAGAATATTTTTCTTCAGTTTCAAATAGTTCACATTTGTTACATTTCAAAAGCTGTATTCAACTGTACCTTGTGCATTTTTAACTCTTTGGGAATCAGTGAGAAAAAGAAAAGAATGACCACTGTATGTTCTGTGTACTTCAGAAAGTGTAGGAGAGAGAGAAAATATCTTCATGTAAATGATAAAGTTCCAAAATAACTTAAAGTTTGGAGGTAATTAACTCACACCTATGCTTTGTTAGAAAAAAGTAATTGCTAATTCCTAACATGAGGCATACCAAAAAGAGGAGAGATGTTACAAAAATAATTTTATTATCAGCTCATCTCTGGGGATTATAGATAATAATAGTAGGAGAATTGGAGGATGAAAACTGGTGTCTAATGGTGCCTGTAGCCATTTTCCTTTGTGGGAAGAGGCTGTGCAAAGTGAACATAGATGGAGGGTTAAGGGTGAACTATGGAACAGTAGAACAAGCAGGATACATTATAGGGTTAAGGAATAGAGGATGCAGTGAAAGTGGTTAATAAGAGGGAAGTGTGAACCTTTAAGAGAAGGAATAAAATTGGAGCCATGAAAGGATATATTTTACCTGCAC
Organism: Rhincodon typus; assembly: GCF_021869965.1. Lineage (NCBI taxonomy): Eukaryota > Metazoa > Chordata > Chondrichthyes > Orectolobiformes > Rhincodontidae > Rhincodon > Rhincodon typus. The sequence continues at coordinate 24,920,736 of NC_063335.1, forward strand.
CCCCATTCTGAAGGTAGTCTGAAATCGTTGGTGACTCACTCCCCTGCCACACAACGCCATGTCGCCTCCCATCTAAAAGAAAAGAAAAAGCCAGAAAGGGAAGGAAGAAAAAGAATGAGAGAGAAACAGGAGAGGATGATAAAGAAAGAAATGAACAGAAGAGAAGAGGCAGAGAAAAGAAACATCACAAAGGCAGCAAAGACAGGGTAAGAGAGCTCATTTTCTGTGATTTAAAGATTGCAATTTCAAGAAAACTATGGCAGATGAAGTTTGAATACGAGACGTTGTGAGGTCATCCACTTTGGACTTAAAGAAGATAAATAGGATTATATTTTATACGGTAGGAAGCTAGTAACTCTGGAGGAGCAAAGCAATTTAGCAGTCCATGTGCAGAACTCGCATGAAAGCAAGTGGACATATGCAGTTAGTAATTTAAAAAGCTAATTTTTTTTTTTGTAATTTATTGGATATGAGCTTCACCATCGTTTATTGCCTATTTCTAATTGTTCTTGAGAAAATAGTGTTGAATGTTGGTGTTTATCTCAAGAGGCTAGAATAGAAGAGTTGAAGTTAAGACAGGGAATTAATGGATCCAGCAATATGAGAAATATGTCATGTGGGTGACTGAATGAGGTGGGATGCAAAATTTGATTTTTTTTCCCTGTGATAGGTTGAGATGCAGAGGTTGAGATGCTGAAGTCAGCAGCATATCAGACGTCATGCTGTCCTCTGGCAGCTTTGTATTGTTCATACATTTATATGTATACTCATTAGCATAAAATATTTTTATAAAATCCTACCTCCAAGATAAAGTCAGTGATATACAAGAATTGCATCTAACCTTCTTCATTTATATTTAAAGCTAGTGTACACTTATGTGCAGGTGCACCTATTAGCTATGAGCAGTTGTGTCTGAAGTCTGGTCTTCCTTGATAACTCTATGGTACAAGGAAGGAGAGCAGGAAAATGTAGCTTGTCTGGAGACTTGGGACTAGTTATAATGAGTCAGTGGTGAAAGTTGAGGGGGGAATATGAAAGACATTGAAGACATGGCAGACTGCTAGAGGGATCCAAGGAAGGACAGAGAGTGGAGTCGGACACATGAAGCAGAGAATAAGGGCTCCAAAGGAGGACAGAAGGTGGTATTGGGGGCATAGAGGAGTAAAGGGTGAAGGGCCTGGTGCCCTGAAAGAGGTAGCAGGGTGTGATGGGTGGAGTCAGCCAAGGCAAGAAAATGATGAGCCTAAACAGTGCTGTCCAAATGAGGGTTAGCTGGCAGAGCTTTTAATGAGTCAACTACAGCATTTCAGTTAACCCATTGAGAGAGTGATTATAGACAACTTCCTCTGTAATGCACAAGAGGGAGAGTTAGCTGAATCTATAAATTCAGCCATGCCCCCACAATGTGGTGAGTACAATACAGGACACTAACATGACTATTCAGTAAAGAGTGAACAAACGAAATACATGTTTCTTCCGCAATAAAGGAAATGTTTCTAACTCCCTTGTAACCTTCAATGCCTGCCAACTATGAGGCATTGCCAATACTTTTAGATCTCTGACTAGGCTAGCCTGAGCAATTAACACCAATAAACACAAGTAAAGTAAAACTAATGTAATGTGAATTATTTACAAATGGAATTTAAAATTGACTCTTAATAGCCCTCTGGTCAAGTAGGGATAAGCAGTAAATGCTGGCCTATCTAGTGATACTCACATCCCATGAATGAATAAAAAAGAGTCCTACATGAATGGAGGGAACTGTCTCAATGTGCTGAATTGTCTACTCATATCCACTATTCCTTTGACTAGCAATATAAAATCAAAATATGCGTTGAAAATGTTGTTTCTGTATGTTGTTCCTGTCTTCACCATTGACTTCCTGTTTTCCATACTGTTTGTGTAAATCTTTCCCTTGTTATAAATTTCTTTCCCTCCATTTATAATTGAGTCAGGGCTGCAGAAGAAATTTCTGTGTTATATACCAATTCAGTTGCCTTCTTGTTTTTGTTTCATTGTTTCTTCTTGAGTGTTACAAAGCAAGTACATAAGTTAATCAAGTGATGGGGTTAATTAACTGGGTAGATATAAAGGGACAACAAATGGGACTTGAGTGTAGAAGGAGCTGTAGGACTGAACAGATAATGGACTCTATCTACAAAGAAAGGTCTCTTGATTTTTGGACTCACTGACTGACTTGGATCTAGATTGACATTGGTAGCAGAGGATGGTTGCCTAAAAGTGAAGATTGGAAAGTAAGAGTTCTTTTCAGACAACAGATTGTGGTTGGAGTTATTCTGGAGAAGAATGGCTAAAATAAAGCACAAGGAGCCAGGATATAGCTTCACTGGTTGATTGTGCAGCTAAACATTGGTAAATAGAAATATAAAGTGAGTATATGAACGTAGGTTATGTCTTTACCAAGTCAAAAAGACAAACTATAGCCACTGCTGTTGTTGACTAGAAACAACATCAGATGTCAAGTATTCTTCGAGCTAGGGTCTCAACAATTAAACACTGAAGAAGGTTTGGAAGTTCCACTCAAAGTTATGGCCAAAATTTATATGTGACCTTTTAATGCACACAGGGCTGATTAGACTTTGATAAGTTTAGAAAGAGAATGGGTGTTCTGCAGAAAAATATACAATGGAATTTAATAGATTTGAATTTATGCATGGCATAGAAGGCTCAGAATGAGAAAGTGGTGATCAAGCGATGTAATTGTAATAGTTACAGGAGGCTTCAGTCCGGACTCATTCGATTGCAGTGGAGATTTTTTCTTGAAAATCAATGGATTACAGTTTACACAATCAAACATTATTGTATTCCTTTAAAAATACCTAATTCCTCCAACTGAAATATTAAGCAGGTATTATTGGTATCAGGCAATGGAAGTTTAAATGTTCAAAGGAAAAATGACTAATTGGATTAAAAAAAGACTAATTATCTCAAAACTATTTTGGCAGATTGCCTATTTATCTCTTGCAGGTTAAAAATGGCCTACATATGTTCTGTACACAAAAAGTAAGACATATCCAACCTGGTGAATTACTGCCCCATCTGTCTACTCTCAATCATCAGTAAAGTCATGGAAGGTGTCATCAACACAGGTATCAAGCAGCAACTGCTCAGCAATAAGCTGCTCACTGATGCCCACCAGTTTGTGTTTATGTTCCACCAGGACCACTCAGCTCCTGACCTCATTACAGCCCTGGTTCAAAAACATTGACAAAAGAGCTGAATTCCAGAGGTGAGGTGAGAGTGACTGCTCTTGACATCAAGGACTCATTTGACTGGGTGTGGCATCAAACAGCAGTAGCAAAACTGGAATCAATGAGAATCAGGGGAAAACCTTTGGTTGGAATCATACCTGCGACGTAGGAAGATAGTTGTGGTTGTTGAAGGTCAGTCATTTCAGCTCCAGAACATCTCTGCAGGAGTTCTTCAAGGCGGCAGTGTCCTAGCTCCAATCATCTTGAGCCGTTTCATCAATGGCATTCCCTTTATCATGAGTTCAGAAATGGTGATGTTCACTGACAATTGCACAATGTTCACCATTCAGGACTCCTCAGATATTGAAGCAGTCTAAGTGCAAATGCAGCAGACCTGGACAATATCCAGGCTTATCCTGAAAAGTGGCAAGAAACATTCATGCCTCACAAATGCTCAATGACCAACTCCAAAAAGAGACACTCTAACCACTACCACTTGACATTCAATGGCATTACCATCACCCCACTGTCATCTTTGGGGGCTACCATTAACCGGAAATTGAATTGGACTTGTCATATAAATACAATGGCTACAAGAGTAGGTCAGAGACTAGGAATACTCTCTACTTCCCTGGATAAATGCAGCTCCAACAACACTTAAGAAGCTTGACACTGTCCAGGACAAAGCAGCCCACTTGATGTACACTGCATCCACTAACATTTACCACTGACGGTTAGTAACAGCAATGTGTGCCATCTACAAGATGCACTGCAGCAACTCACCAAACATTCTTAGACAGCACTTTCCAAACCAGTGACTATTTTCATCTAGAAGGATAAGGGCAGCAGACAGATGCCTGGGAGTGCCACCACCTGCAAGTTTCCCTCCAAATCAGTACTGATTTGGAAATATATAATTGTTACTTCATTGTCTGTGGGTCAAAATCCTGAAATTCCTTCCCTAAAGACATTGTAGGTCTTACCTACAGCACGTGGCCTGCAGCAGTTGTGGAAGGCAGCTCACCAACACCTTTGCAAGGGCAACTAGGGACAGATAATAAATGCTGGCCAGCCAGCGATAACATCCACATCCCTGAGTCAACAAAAAAGCACTGATGGTGTGGTAATTAGCTAAGTTAGATTTGACCCCTTTGTGGACAGGAAGTAACTGAGCAATTTTCCACATTGCTAGGCAGATGCCAATGTTATACATATACTGATACAACTTGGTCAGGGATACAGCTAATTCTGGAACACAAGTCTTCAGTTCTCTTATCAGAATGTTGTTAGGACTTGTACATTTTTCGTATCCACTACCTTCAGCCATTTCTAAATATCACATAAAGTAAACCAAAGTAGTTGATGCATTTCTGCATTTGCATTTCTGAGAATTTCTACAGAAAGTTAAAATTGTTCTTCCACTCAGTACTTCTGCTTGAAAGTTATTACAAATACTTCAGTGTTGCTATTTGTTCAGATATAATGGGCTATGTCATCAATAAGGTTGGGAATATTTGTGGAGCCTCCTGGGCCTATTATTTATATAACTGCCCACTGCCATTCATGGCTGGCTAAGGCAGGATTGCAGGGCTTGGGTTTTTTTAAAAAAAAAATTTGTTCTTAGGATGTCAACCTCAATGGCTAGGCCAGTAGTTATATCCCATGCCTAACTGCCCAGGAGAAGTTAGTGGTGAGCTGCTTTCTTGAACTGCTGCAGTCTTTGGGGTGTAGCGTACTCACAGTGCTGTTAGGAATAGACTTCCACAATTTTGACCTAGTAATAGAGAGGGAGCAGCAATAGTTCCAAATCAGGAAGAAGAACTTGCAGGTGATGATGCTCCAATGTACCTGTTGCTCTTGCCCTTCCTGGTCCTACTCTTGTTTCCTGTTAGTTAATCAATCTTCTATTAATGCTAATATCTCTTGTTTGCCACCTTTAATATGGCACCTTGTGAAATGCTTTCTGGAAATCTAATTACAACACATGCAACAGATCGTCATTATCCACATTGTCTGTTACTTCCTCACGGAGCTCTAATAAATTAGGCATATGTTTCCCTTTTCACAAAATCAAAATTGATTCTGGTTGTAGACTTGCTCGCCGAGCCGATGTGTTTGGTTGCAGGCATTTCGTCACCCTGCTAGATAACATATTCATTGCGCCTCTGATAAAGTGTTGGTGTTCTGTCCGGCTTGTTATTTATATGCCTCGGTTTGCTGGGGTGGTTGGTATTACTTCCGGTTCTGCTTTTCAGTGATTTGTATATTGGGTCCAGTTCAATGTATTTGTGCCTGTTTGGCCAAACAGAGATATGCCAGTGAATTCCTGGAGGCCTGGCATTCCATCCAGAACTCCATCAACAAACACATAGAACTGGACCTGATATACCAAATCACTGAAAAACAGAGCAGAAAGTAATGCCAACCACCCCAGCAAACCAAGGCATATAAAGAACAAACAGGACAGAACATCAACGCTTCACTGGAGGCGCGATGAAGAAACGTCTGCAACCAAGCACACTGGTTCATCGGACAACCTCATTCCACAACCTGAGCTACAAATCTTCTCAAAAACTTCAAATTGATTCTGCCCAATTGCATTGGAACTTTCCAAGTGCCCCCACTAACCTTTCTAATAATAGATTATATTGTTTTCCCTTTGAAAGTTGTTAAACTAATTGGACTGCAGTTCCTGCTGTCTTTCACTGTCCTTTCTTGAATATAGGAGACACTTCCTACTGAAATAACTGCACAAAGGCCAGTTTCCCATCCCTAAGTCACCCATTATTTACATGTGCATAGGACATGGGCTCTTACCAGTCAGTCCCTCGAATCAGTCCCTGAATCTCCTGTTTTTATATGTCAGCCAGGCCTCTCTGGCCCAAGTTAACAACGCCAGTCAATGGATCCATCTGGTCCTCATTCCATCACTGCATTCCCTCCCCTCCTAAGTCTGGAGATGTAAGCTTGTTCTTTTTCTTGAAGTTTCTCCTGGGATGGTTTTGCCCCAGGTCCGGTTCCTCTGACTCTGATTGGACACAGGCGGCTTGTACCAGTCTGTAACACTGGGCAGCTTTGCAGAATCATGGAGTCACTTCCAGGTCAACATGTAAGGTGGCGTTGGCTCCTTTGATAGTCCATAAACCTTCCTGAAAATCTTATGGGTATTTAATTAGGACTTCACTCAGGCAGCCGTTTTCTCATCAAAAAATGATGAACCAATCTAGGTGAATCTTTCTCAACCAGTTGCACCCCATCAGGCTTGGGTCTGCTTCACATAGGAGACTGGAACCAAAGTTGTACACTTAATCTACAGTGGTTCCCTGGGGTACATTCTCAGTCTGGCCGAGGTCTTGCGCAGTCTTAATTGTTGGAGTCCAGAGCAAATCTTGTTAAAGGCTAGTTCTGCAACCACTTATTCAGCTGCGCTGGACCTCCATGAGAACTGGGTGACCATTTAACCAGACATTTATTTTGATTGGTTCTGATTTGGATGTTGCTAAGCAATTTAACTGTTCCAAACCACATGTAGGTGGACTTTCCAGGGTTTGTACTCTCCTGGATACTGGAGTTCTCTAACTTAAGTCAGTCCTCGTAAGACTCCTTTGCTGTCTCAAGACCGCATATAGCAGCGACTATAATGGCTTGCTGGCCTGGATCCGAAGAACATTTTAGCCATTTGGCCGAGGCTTGGCTTCATTTTGGGGTTTTGCTGTGATTTGACCTAAGGCCCCTCTGCTCAGGATATGCCCTGCGTGAGGCTCTGTGGTTGTGTACAGTCAAGTGGTGTTCCCAAGCTCGGTTGGACCGGTGAGGGTGTACACTTTCATCCGGATGCCTTATAACTCTCATGCTCTACTTTCTACATTTTCTAATGACAAAACCAGTTGTAGTGCCTCTTTGAAGTCCACTTGGGCTTCAGCCAGTAAATATATTTCCACGGTTACGTCATTAATCCCACATACCAAATGGTCTCTCAGCATCTTATTCAGGGTTAACCCAAAAATCACATGCCTCTGCCATATGTCTTAACCTAGTCTAAAATCCCAATACCGATTCCCCAATTCTTGAGCAGGCGAATAAAACTGATGGCGCCTCAGAATTAGAGGAGGCTTAGGATTGTAATATTCCTTAACTAAATCTGTCAACTCTTGAAAGGTTTTAGCATTTGGTGACTCAAGGAAAGTAAGGTTCCTAATAACCGAAAATGCTGCGGGTCTGTAAGCATTCAGAACAAATACTTGTTGTTTTACATCCACCCCAATGTCATTTGCCAGAAAAAATAACACATTCTTTCCACATACTGGGTCTAGTCTTTGACAGCAGGATTGAATGAGTCAAGCTTCCCAAGTAAAGGCAAGATGCCAGAAATGCTTACACCAACTCAAAAACGACTGTTATGAGCAAATTTTCTTCAGGCACATACTGTTTTCTCTTGTCACCACTGAAGTAACTGCACAATGGCGGGTATCCCGTCACCGAGTCACCCTTTATTTACATGTACACAGTACATGGGCTCTAACCAGCCAGCTCGGAGCCAGTCTCTAGAATGAGGTGACTGTCTGAATCTCCTGTTTATATATTTTTTTCTTTTTTTTTCTTGCCAGCTCAGAGCCAGTCCCTAGAATGAGAAGACTGTCTGAATCTGCTGTTTATATCTGTCAGCCAGGGCCCCCTGATTGGCTCAGGTTAACAACCCCAGTCAAGGATCTCACAGTCAGTGAGATTCACCTGTCCCACGTTCCAATCACTACTCTACTACGTGGAAACAAGAAGTTGAACTTTTTTGGCTTATATACATTCGGACTAGATGTAAGAAACAGACTCAAAAGGGCATATTAATTTATACAGCATGCAACGAGGAAGCTGTTGGTTGTGTTATGGTCCCAGCTGATGTCACTACTGGACAAATCAGGTCATATTGATGGATCACGTTTTGTTCTAGATTTTAACTTAACATGACTTTCACTGGAATGCAAGTGTGCTAGGCTGCCAATTGGGATTCAATGACTAAACTTAAGTTAATTAAGTGAAAGAAAGAAAACTAAAAATATCAAACCAAGGTCTTTTGTATATAACGAAGTTTAAAAGATTTCAAACACTCAGCAAAACAGAATCCTATCCGCTCCCAAAACTATCACTTAATCAAAATCTAGAAAAACCTTCCTTCTCTATCTTGGAATCCATACTGAAGAGGCCCTTCAGATGATGGAGTATGTATCGACTAAAATCTAAATCTACACCAACCCCAGTGTCCAGTACTTGGCTCATAGCCTTGAATGTTATGACACTTCTGGTGCTCATCCAAATACTTTGTAAAGGTTGTGAGGTTTTCCACCTCAACTATCCTCTCAGGCAGTGCATTCCAGACCCCTCTGGGTGAAAAACATTTATCCTCAAATCCCCTCCAAACCTCCTGCCTTATAGTTTAAAAATATTCTCATTTTTTGACCCTTCAACTAATGGGAACAGCTGCTTTCTATCCACCCGGTCCATGCCCCACATAATCTTATACACTTTAATCAGCCCGCTTCCTGGCCTTCACTGCTTTAAAGAGAACAATTGAGCTTACCCAGGAGATCACAGCGGATCGAACAGCATCCATGGAGGGAGAGCAATCTAACGTTTTGAGTCTAGATGACTCCTCATCAGAGCTGAAATGTGGAGGGGACAGCATTGATGCTATAGTTTGTTGGGGGGCGGGGGGTAGGATTGGGATGTGAGGTTTGTGGTAGGGTACTGGTGGATAAAAGATGTTGATAATTCAGATTAAATGATCGGAATGTGAGATTGGCAGAACAATGGTGTGTCTCCTGCCAGACTTGAAAGGACAGTAACTGGGATGGGGTGAGGGGAGAACGTGATAAAAGAAAGGGAAGAAGTGGTTCACAATTTAAAGGTGTTGAACTCAATATTAAGTCCAGAAGGCTGTAAAGTGCCTAGTCTGATGATGAGATGTTGTGCCTTCAGTTTGCGCTTCACTGGAACACTGCAGCATGCTGAGGACAGACATGTGGGCATGCGAATAGGACATTATGTTAAAATGTACCTTCACTATAGCTCGCCACACCTGATGTCCTGCAAGGACTCCATCCCATTCTCCCAGTTCCTTCGCCTATGTCACATCTGTTTGGATGATGCCACCTTCCAAAACAGCGCTGCTGACATGATTTGCTTCTTCCATGACCATTGTTCCCACCCACTGTGGGTGACAGGGCTCTCCATCGCATCCGACCTATCACCCGTGCTTCCACCCTTGCCCCTTCCCATCACCCACATCAAATTCCCCTTGTCCTCACTTTTCATTTCACCAGCCTCTGCATTCAAATGATCATTCTCCACCATGTCAGATAACTCCAGCAGAATGTCACCACCAAACACATCTTCTCCTCACTCCTCCATTTGCATTTCACAGGGACCGTTCCCTCCAGGATACCCTAGTCCCTTCCACAACCACCAACACCAACCCCCTATCCATGGCACCTTCCCACGTAACTACAGAAGGTGCAACACCTGCCCCTTCACCTCATCCTGCTCATCATCCAAGGGCCTAAACAGTCTTTCCAGGTGAAGCAGCATTTCACCTGACCTCGTCCAATCTTGTGTATTGTATTCACTGCATCCAATGTGGCCTACTCTACATTGGAGAAACCAAATGCAGATCGGGTAACTGCTAGTAGAACACCTCCGGTCTGTGCGCAAGCAGGACTCTGACTTTCCTGTAGCTGGTCATTTAACAGGGCGTCCTGCTCGCATGCCGACATGTCTGTTCTTGGCATGCTGCAGTGTTCCAGTGAATCACAGCGCAAACTGGAGGGACAGCATTTTATCTTCAGACTAGGCACTTCACAGCCTTCTGGACTGAAAATTGAGTTCAACAGCTTTAAATTGTGAACCATTTCTTCCTTTTCTTTTAGCTTGTTATCATGTCTTCCCCTCACCCCATGCCAGTCACTATACTTTCAAGTCTGGCAGGAGACACACCATTGTTCTGCCATTCTCACATTCCGATCACTTAATCTGAATTATCAACATCTTTTCTCTACCAGCACCATACATCCACTAACCCCCCTCCTAACTATAGCATAAATGCTGACCCCTACACACCTCGCTTCAGCTCTGTTGAAGAGTCATCTAGACTCAAAACGTTAGCTTACTCTCTCTCCATGGATGCTGTCTGATCCACTGAGATCTCCAGTATTTACTATTGTCAGTACAGACTCCAGCATCTGCAGTAGTTGTTCCTACATTGACTTTATCCAGTGCCATTAAACCCAAAACATTGACTTTGCTTTTTCTCCACAGATGCTGCCAGACCTTCTGAGTTTCTCCGGGTATTTTGTTTTTATTTCTGAGCTTATCCATCCTCTCTTCATGCTCCATGCCAGGCAATATCCTTGTGAATCTCCTCTACACCCTCTCCAGTGTAATCACTTTCTTCCTATAGTGTGGTGGCCAGAACTGCAAACCGTTCTCTAGCTGTGGCCTAATTAATGTCCTGTACAACTTCAACATAACCTCCCTGCTTTTATAATCTATGCCATGAATGATCAAGGCAAGTGTTCCGTATGCCGTCTTTACTACCTTGTTAGCCTATCCTACAACTTTCAGGGATTGTTGGTAAGCACTGCAAGATCCCTCTGGACCTGTGAACTTCCTAGTGTCCTGCCATTTATTGAGTACTCCCTTGTCTTATTACTTCTTTTAAAGTGCATCACCTCTCACTTTTCAGGGTTAGATTTCATCTGCCACTGATCTGCCCACCTGACCAATCTATCGATTGCTCCTAGTAACTTAAGATCTTCTTCCTTACTGTGAACCACCTGACCAACCTCTGCATTAATTGGAAAACTTGCTTGCCATACCCCACATTTTCTTCTATATTGTGTATATATATTGCAAACAATAAGGGGCCTAAGATAACAAGGTGTAGAGCTGGATGAACACAGCAGGCCAAGCAGCATCAGAGGAGCAGGAAAGCTGACGTTTCGGGCCTAGACCCAAGGGTCCTAATACTGATTCTGTGGTATGTCACTGGGTACTGGCCTCAGTTACTCAAACAGCCTTCTGCCACCACCCTCTACCTCCTGTCACTAAACTAATTTTGGATTCAACCTACCAAGTTACCCTGGATCCCATGTGCTTTTCCTTCTTTATTAGTTCCCCACGTGGGACCTTGTCAAAGGCTATGCTGAGATCCATATAACCTACATCAATTGTTGAACCCCCATCTATATACCTGATCACACCTCAAAAATTTCAATCAAATTTGTTAGGCATGATCTCCTTCTGACAAAACCATGCAAAGTATCCTTGATCAAACCTTGCCTTGCTAAATAGAGATTTGTTGACTCCTTCAAAATTTTCTCCAGTAGTTTCCCTATCACTGATGTGAGACGTCACTGGTCTGTAATTTCTTAGCTCATATCTACCACCATTCTTGAAAAGTTAAACCATGTTAGCTGTCCTCCAGGGCTCTGGCTCTTACCCTGAGGCCAGAGATAAATTAAAAACTTGGGTTAGAGCCTCTGTAATTTCCTCCCTCGACTCCCACTCATTCCATTTTTAAGCCCACCAAATCCTCTGATACTCCTTCGGTCCCATGGCATACAGCTCAAGAACTTCATAGTCCCTCTTCCCGAATTCTGTACTTGTCCATCTTCACTTTGGAGAAGGATACGTGAAGTACTCATTTAACACCGGACTAATATCCTCCAGTTCCACACGTAGATTTGCATTTTGGTCCCGAATCGGCCTTACTCTTTTCCTGATTATCCTCTTCCCCTTGTTATGCTTGTGGAATATCATGGGATTCTCCCTAATCTTACACGCCAGTGTTTTCTCAAGCCCTCTTTGCTGTCCCAATTGCTTTGTTAAGTTTCCCCTTGCACTTTATACACTCCATGAGGGCTTCTGTTGATTTGCACCCTTTGTACCTGTTAAATGCCTCTCTTTTCCTTCCTACATTAGTGGGTTGATTTCTTTTCAGTTTCGGTACTGAAGAGATGTAAAGCCGTTTCCCTTGAACACTGATTATGTACAGAATTCTAAGCAAACATTCTGGTCTGTCAGTTTTCACTGACTGAGATAAACTATTACCTTAAGTGCTCTGAACCATCTCCTTTTCTGGGAGAAACTATCCTTGTATCTGACCTCAGTCTGTTCTTCTTCAAACTGAATAAAAACTTTCCCACCCCTGGGTTTTCTAAACTAAAATGAATCATTTATTATACTAAACCCAAAAGCCAGCTAACATGTTTCAATATTTTGTCTCTCCTGTCCTAAAGCCCCAGAATATAAGAAAAATTCCATTAACTCTCCAGAAAACTTACAGATATCTGCTCTCTGACAATTACTGGTTTAAAACCATGGTTATGAAAAGACTGATCTAGCCAATTATTAAAACCATTTGTACAAAGAGACCAACACCCATATGCCACCAATTTAAAATCTAAACTTTGATAAATTTGATAAATATATCAGACACCTTTCATCAGAGTTTGGCCATTATTAGCATGGAGATGAAATAGCTTGTTAGTCCTTAACTTTCCTGGGAGACTAACTGTGTTGTTGATATCTCAGTTTGATCTTTGTTGTATCTTTGTCTCAGGTATACAAAATCAAATAATTGTTTGGTGGTACAGAATTTAACCATTGCTAAAAGGGGACAAGATGTCAAAGGATCTATCATGAGATCTGTCTTGATTTGTCTTCCATTTAATGTGCAGTTGTGGTTTTTTCAAGCATAGTTTGGCTCTTAATTCATGTAGAAATGGCTCTTGTTTGTTTCAAAGTGCGCTTTCTTTTGCCCTTATTCTCTCAATAAGTAATTGAGATTTCAGCTTCTTTACTCAAAAATTTACTGGTCTTTAACCAGATTGTATCCAGTTTTGGGGATCTGGTCTGAGATCATATAAACAGATGAATTAGGAGCAGAGTAGGTCATTTGGCCTCTCAAACCTACTCCACCATTCAATAAGATGATACATGGTTGATCTATTAGTGTTCAAATTCCACATTTCCAACTACATCTAATAACCTTTGATTACCTTAGCTATCAAGAATCTATCTACTTCCACTTTAAAAAGTCTTCAAAGATCCTACTTCTACTGCCTTCTGAGGCAGGTGTTCTGAAGCCACACAACCCTCTGAGAGAGAAAACAATCTCCTCATTTCTGCCCTAAAAGGGGAAGCCCTAATTTTAAAACAGTGGCCCTTAGTGCTAAACTCACCAACAAGAATACATGTCTTTTCCATGTCCACCTTGACAAGACTGTTTAGGTTCTTATATACTTTAGTTGTCACCCCTCACTCTTATAAACTCCAATGAAAACAAACCCAGTCTTTCCAACCATTACTCAGAAGACAACTATTCATTCCAAGTATCAATCTAGGAAACCTCCTTTGAACCATCTCCAATTCATTATTCAGATTTATGTAACTTTGAAAATAAAATCTTGCATTTATGTAACACTTATAACCCAACCTACTTTGCAGGAGTGCTACAAAGCAAAATTTGACACCTAGCTATGTACAACAACGTGAGGCAAAAAGCTTGATAAGGAGGCAGGCTTTAAGATATCTTAAAGCAAGGAAGATAGGTAGAAACTGAGGACGGGTCACCGGACCCAAAATGTTAATTCTGATTTTTCTACACAGATGCTGCCAGACCTGCTGAGATTTTCCAGCAAATTCTGTTTTTGTTCCTGATTTTCAACATCTGCAGTTCTTTTGGTTTTTATTTAAGGTAATTAGAAAATTGGAGCGATTCAGAGATGAAGTTCTGGAGTTTACATCCTTGAAAATGGGAGTCACAGCTGGAAGTGGTGCAGTGATTAAAATGGGTAACGATAAAGAGGCCAGAATTGGCAGAGCAGCCATCTAGTGGGCATTTTAAGGCTGTAGGAGAATATAGAACAAGACCTGGGTATGCCACAGAGGGATTTGAAAACAAGAATGAGAATTTTAAACTACAAGTATTAATTGACAAATGCAGACCAACAAGTGCAAGAAGATGAAAGAACAGGGCTTTGTGCAAGCTTGGACACAGACCTTTAAATGACCTCAAGATTATGGAAACTGTAACAAGGGATGCCAGTAAGGACTTCCTTCAATAATTAACTTTAGATGTACTAAAGGTACAAATGAAGGTTTTAGTTGCAGGTAGGCGAAGCTACGGATGTGAAGCAAGAAGCTCAGCTCAGGCTGGATGTAACATCAAGGTTATGAAGAGTCTGGTTCAGCCTCAGACAGTTACCAGGGAGAAGGATGAAGTCAGTGGGAAGGGAACTGGAAACAATGATCATAATTCTATTAGTTTTAAAATCGTTATGGAATAGGGTAGAACTGTCAAAAAGTTAAACTTCCAAATTAGAGTAAGGACGATTTTGACAGTATTATACAGGAACTTTCAAAAGTTGATTGGGAGAAGCTATTCGCATGTAAAGGGACAGTTGGGAAGTAGGAGGCCTTTATGAATGATGTAACAAGAGTTCAGAGACAATATGTTCCTGGTAGTGTGAAGGGCAAGGCTGGCAGGTTTAGGGAATGCTGGATGACTCAAGAAATTGAGGTTTGTCAAGAAAAAGAAGGAGGCATTTATCAGGTATAGACAGCTGGGATCAAGCTAGAAAAGTATACTCTTACTGCCCTTATACTCAAGAGGGAAATCAGGAGGGCCAAAAGGGGATTTGAGATAGCTTTGGCAAATAGAGTTAAGGAAAATCCAGAGAGATTCCACAAATACATTAAGACCAAAAGAATAACTAGGGAGAGAATAGTACCCCTTAAACATAAACAAGGCTGTCTATGTGTGGACCACAGGAGATGAGTGAGATACTAAACAAGTGTTTTGCATCAGTATTTACTGTACAGCAGGACATGGAAGTTAGACATTTTGATGAAATAAATAGTGATATCTTGAAAAGTGTCCGTATTCCAGAAGAGGTGCTGGATGTCTTAAAGTGCACAAAGGTAGTTAAATCCCTTGGACCTGATCAGGTGTTCCCCAGACGTTTGTGGGTAGCAAGGGAAGAGATTGCTGGGCCCATTGATGAGAAATTTGTATCACAATAGCCACAGGTGAGGTGCTGGAAGATTGGAGGTTGGCTAATATTTTATATTATCTAAGAAAGGTAGTAAGGAAAAGCTAGGGAGCTATAGACCAGTGAGCCTTATGTCAGTGGTGAGTAAGTTGTTGGAGGGGATTCGGAGGGACAGGATTTATATGCATTTGGAAAAGCACGGACTGATTAGGGATAGTCAGCATGGCTTTGTATGTTAGAAATTGTGTCTCAATAACTTAATTGAGTTTTTTGAAGTGGTGACAAAGAAGATTTTGAAGAACATAAAAACATAAGAAATAAGAGCAAAAGTAGGTCATCTGGCCCCTCAAGCCTACTCCGCCATTTAATAAGATCATGGCTGATCTTTTTGTGGACTCTGCTGTACTTACCTGCCTGCTCACCATAACCCTTAGTTCCTTTACTGTTCAAAAATATAACTTATCTTTCCCTTAAAAACATTCAACAAGGTAGCCTCAACTGCTTCACTGGGTAGGCAATTCCATAGATTTGCAACCCTTTGGGTGAAGAAGTTCCTCCTCAGCCCATTCCTAAATCATTTCCCCTCATTTTGAAGCTATGGCCCCTAGTGCTGGATTCACCCCGAGTGGAAACAATCTCCTTGCATCTATCTTATCTATTCCCTTCATAATTTTATGTTTCTGTAAGATCTCTCCTCTTCTTCTCTATTCCTATGACTATAGTCCCAGTCTAGTCAATCTCTCCTCGTAAGCCAACACTCTCAACTCCGGAGTCAACCTAGTGAACCTCTGCTGCAGCTCTTCCAGTGCCAGTATAATCTTTCTCAAGTAAGGAGACCAAAACTGTACACAATACTCTAGGTGTGGCGTCATCAGCACCCTATACAGCTGTAGCATAACCTCCCTAATTTTAAAGTCCATCCCTGTAACAATGAAGGACAATATTCCTTCGACAAGGTTCCGCATGGTAGACTCATTGGTAAAGTTAGGTCACATGGGATTCAGGGTGAGCTTGCCAATTGGATACATAATAGGCTTAATGGCAGGAGACAGACAGTGATTGTGGAGGGTTGCTTTTCGGACTGGAGACCTGTCACCAGCAATGTTCCACAGGGATCGATTCTGGGTCCTCTTTTGTTTGTCATTTATATAAATGATTTGGATGAGAGTATAGAAGGTATGGTTAGTAAGTTTGTGGATGACATCGAAATCGGTGACATAGTAAACAGTGAGGAAGGTTTTCTAAGATTACAAAGGAATCTTGATCAAATGGATCAATGGGCTGAAAAACAGCAGTTGGATTTCAGTCTGGATAAATGCGAGGTATTGCATTTTGTGCAAAAAACAAGGGTAGGGTTTATACAATTAATAGTAGGACCTTGGGTGGGGTTGTAGGACAGAGGGACCTCGGGCTGCAGGTACATAATTCTTTGACGTTTATGTCACATACAGACACGGTGGTTAAAAAGGCATTTGGCATACTTGCTTTCATTGCTCAGTCCTTTGACTATAGGAGTTGGGAAGTCATGTTGAAGTTGTACAGGACTGTGGTGAGGCATAGGAAGGATATTGCTAAATTGGAGAGGGTTCAGAAGAGATTTACCAGAATGTTGCTGGATTTGGAAGGTTTTATTTTTAAAGAAAGACTGGATAGGTGGGACTTTTTTCACTGGAACATAGGAGGTTGAGAGATGACTTTATAGAAGTTTATAAAACAATGTTAGGTATAGATAGAGTTAATGGTAGTTGTCTTTTCCCTAAAATGGGGGATTTCAAGACTAGGGGGCACATTTTTAAGAAGAGAGGCGAAAAATTTAAAAAAGACATGGGGCAAATTTTTTTAAATGGGGGTGGTTCGCGTGTGGAATGAACTTCCTGAGTGTGTGGTGGATGTGGGTACAATTCTGACTTTTGAAAGACATTTGGATAAGTATATGAATTGGAAAGGTTTGGAGGGATATGGGCCAGGGGCAGGCAAGTGGGACTAGTCTAGTTTGGGATTATATTCAGCATGGACTAGTTGGACTGAGGGGTCTGTTTCCATGCTGTATGACTCTATGACTCCTTAGTTATTTGCTGCACCTGCAAACCAACTTTTTGTGATTCATGCACAAGGACACTCAGGAGCCTCTGCCCAGAAGCATGCTGCAATTTTTCACCATTTAAATAATGATCCATTTTGCTGTTATACGTACCAAAATAGATGACATCACATTAACTAACATTGTACTCCATCTGCCAGACCCTTACCCACTCACTTAACCTGTCTATGTCCCTCTGCAGACTTTCAGCATCCTCTGCACACTTTGCTCCACCACTCATCTTAGTGTTATCTGCGAACTTTGACACACTGCACTTGGTCCCCCACTCCAAATCATCATGTAAATTGTAAACAATTGCAGTGCAAACACTGATCCCTGAGGTACACCACTAACCACTGATTGCCAACCAGAAAAACACCCATTTATCCCCACTCTTTGCTTTTCGTTAGTTAACCAATCCTGTATCCAAAACTAGAGGGCATAGGTTTAAAGTGAGAGGGGAAAGATTTAAAAGGAATCTGACGGGTTACTTTTTCATGAAGAGGGTGGTGCGTGTCTGGAGCAAGCTGCCAGAGGAAGTGGAGGAGGCGAGTACAATTACAACATTCAAACAGCTTTTGGATGGGTATAAGAATAGGAAGGTTTAGAGGGATATGGGCCAAATGCTAGCAAATGGGGCTAGGTCAAATTGGGATGTCAGCGCAGTTGAGTTAGACCAAAGGGTCTGTTTCCATGCTTTATGACTGCATGCCTTCTGACTTCCCACTATTTAATTTGAGGAAATTGCCACTCATCCAATATCAGATGTTGGACAAACATCCAGACAAGTTAGAGACAGAGGAGTGTTCAAAAGAGGTGGAGAGGAAGAAAAGGGAGATCTTGTGGCACAGTGCATAATATTCCTATATCTGACTTGGAAGCACCAGGTTGAAGTCCCACTACAGGACTTGATGGCTAAGGAAGATGCACTCATAAAGCAGTCAAAAAGGTTGAGTACCAATCTATAAATCCTTTCAACATATGCTAATGGTAGGATATGAGAGTCGTAGAGATTTCTAATCAACCATGTAATAGAAAGTAGTTGAGGTCTCTATCATCACTATTCATGGATTCAGGACGATGACATTCAAGTAATTATGCACGTTGTTACCTTTAGATTGGGAGTAGAGGTGGAGTTTGATTGGCCCAAGTGATTTGACAGCTGCTGTGTATCATGCTGGTGCCAAAGCCTAGCATTTGGTCACCATTTCAGCTGGAGTGTGTTCAGGATGTGCCTCCTTGCATAGTAGATATTGTGGCACTGTGAATCTGCTTTTTATTCAGCAAACTGAAGAAGAAAGAGATGCAGCGGGTATCATCAGCATGTGAAATCTGATACCTTGATATCCGATAATGCTGCTGAGGACTAACATACAATTGAGGAATCATAGATAATGAAGTGGCAATGAAAAGAGAAGTCTCACAAGTGAATCCCTGTCTGAATAAGTAATAATGAACCCGAAATATCCCATTGAACTGTTCAGCAGTGGAGAATTGATTGGAGTTGAATTTCGTGGTCATTTGTGTCCAGGGCTGCAGACAATTAGAGGAGAATGACAAGGCATATTTTAGTTCAATTTTGTCACAATCAATTAGGATGCCCTATGTCTTGTTGATATGAAATGGTTCGGTACTATGATGATTGTGGGATCCTGGTTGGAGAGATTCAAAGAAGAAGTGCCAATAAAAGATAACATGGAATTTGGAGGGCCCAACACATTCAAAGACTTTGGAGAAGAGAGGGAAGTTCAAGATGGTCAGTAGTTTTCAAAGACAGAAGGGTCATGGGTTGTTTTGGAGGAGAAGGGTGATGATGGCGAATTTGAAAAAGAGTCAGATGGTGAAGCATGGAAAACTGGATACTAATCTTTATTGACTTATAACTTTTTATTTACAGTAACATACATTGTATGGGATGTTCTTCCATTACCCAAAGTCATTCTTCGCTCTCCTCCAAAATTTTTGAATATGTTGGGCCCTCCAAATTCCATGTCATCCTTTTTTGGAACTTCTTCTTTGAATATCTCCATTCAGGTTTCCACACTGATCACAGTACCAAAACAGCTCATATCAACAAGACATATGGCATCCTTATTGATTGTGACAAAATTGAATTAAAATATCCCTTGTGATTTTCCTCTATTTGTCACAGCCCTGGGCACAGATGTTCTTACTGAATACTCATCATCTAATTACAACTAACTACCAATTGATGTGCAGTTAACAAGAGTCAGTCCTCAAAGAAAGAGAAAGACCATTAATAATGTCAGATACCACGGAAGCCAGAAAGAAAGGTTGGGTGATTAACAATTTAGTTGGGACAGGGTCTAGAGAGGAAGAGATGGGTCTCATCAACAGTATGATTTCAGAGAATGCATAAGAGGATATAGTAGAGAATCTACAGAAAGGTACAAAGCCAGTCTTTTGTTATTGGTGTTGCCCAGGAATATGCTCTATTAAGGTAGTAGGAACTGCAGATGCTGGAGAATCCGAGACAACAAGGTGCAGGGCTGGATGAACACAGCAGGCCAAGCAGCATCATAGGAGCAGAGAGGCTGA
>NC_063335.1:24941030-25056463 GCF_021869965.1 Rhincodon typus
CCTAGACCCTTCATCAGAAAAGGGTCTAGGCCCGAAACGTCAGCCTCTCTGCTCCTTTGATGCTGCTTGGCCTGCTGTGTTCATCCAGCCCTGCACCTTGCTCTATTAAGGTGGTTAGTTATGGAGTAGAGAGGCTGTCTGTTACTTTTGCCTTCTTGGATGATCTTTGAATAGTACAGCATTTACCCGACACTGCTTTAAGTGGCCTACCCAGATGTGGCGATGAAGGGTGAAACCAGTTGTTTACCAAAGACATTCAAGCAATCTCTTGGATTGAGGGGTACAATGGTGAAAATTGTACTACTGAGAATGATTAGAATAGGAGAAATGAATGGGGCATCATAAAATTGGTGGAGTTGGTGTGTGATTTAGCACACCAATAGCTGCAGAAGTACCATAGTGAGTTAAAAGACAAAGGTTATATAGTTGAGAATTTGAGATTGTAAAGTTAGATTACCTGAGGTGTATTTTTCAGGGTTGGACACCACATGTCTTAATTTCTGCCAGAGAAATTTGACTAAATTAAACTCTCTTAGATGCAGATAGGAAGGAACTGATGTAGCCCTATTCTTTGTGTGACTTGGGAATTTAATGAAGTACTAAATGATAAAATTTATAAAATTAAAATAATAAAATCAATGCGGTATTTAAATAATAAAATGCCTAAAATGAGTGAATGGTATATTGACTTGTAACTTTAATTCAACCGTATCGTTCCTTTTCAGTATCCAGTCCACTACTTCACTGTTAACTGCTGAATTTGTTTGTTTATTTCAGTTAGTCCATAATTGTTAGATGTTTTAAACCTGATTACTAAGCCTACATATAAATGTTTCAAAGTAAGTCATAATACAATTGAATTTTCAGGCTACAGAAGTGTTTCATGAATAAAATATCATTTTAAAGAATTCAGTTTGGGAAGGGTGAAAGAAATTTGATTAAGAGAAATATAAAGAGTTGGTCAGACACTGTCCCATCAACATGGACAGCAAGGCTGCATAAGTGCTCAGATTAAAAGGGTGATCCTGTAGGATAGTTTATTAGTAGGAAGAGATTTAGGGCAAAATTCAGAAAATAGCGAACAAGAAGAGTTGAGATGGAGACTGAAATCACCAAGATGAGAAGTTGTTTATTGCAGAGGTAGAGGAAGTAAATAGGGAGTTATTTCTTTTTTGGAGATTGTGGGGATATTGGCAAAAAAATAGGAATTTCAAATTGGGGGTGGTGAAACAAGACGAGATGCTCAGAAAATAAATTAGAGGACTATGGAAAAGTATTAAGGGATTTAGGGGAAAGGGCTACATTACTGTCACAGTGGCTTGATCAACGCAAGTGGTAAAATGTATAACCAGGTGGGGAAGTTTCATTGAGAGGAAAAGTATCATAGCACTTCAATCAGTTCTTTGTTAAGGCTGTAATGTCAATATGACTGTACACAATAAAATTAGGATGGAAAGATCTTTTTAAATAAGTGAAACAAAAAGTGAATGTATGTTCTGGTGGAAGCTATGAAGAGATCAGTAATAGCAGCCAGTGCATTGGTAGAGTTTACTGAGTTAGAACTGGGACTGGTGAGAGGGACGGATAAGAGGTTGCTGAGCTTAGTACTAGGCAGCCTGAAAGGGGGAAGACATTGGAAAAATGAAAAAAACAGAAGTTGCTGGAAAAGTTCAGCAAGTCTAGCAGCATCTGTGAAAAAAAATCAGAGTTAATGTTTCGGGTACCGTGACCCTTCCTCAGAAATGATGGTAGCTAGGAAAATGTTGGTTTATATGCAGAAGATAGGGTCGGCGGAGGGGGTAGGAGGAAATAATAGGTGGGGATAGAGCCCAAAGAGAGAGAAGAACAGCTGGACAGACATAGGAGTTGATATTGATCTGGCTAGGAGGGTGAATAGCTGTTAATGGAGATTGTTAGTGGCTAACAATAGGTAGTATATAATGGCAGGCTATGTGATAACAAGGCCAGGTGTGAAGTAAGGAGCTAGGACATGTGAGAGTTCAGGCCCTAAAATTATTGAACTCAATATTGAGTCCAGAGGGCTGCACGGTCCCCAAGCAGAAAATGAGGTGTTGTTTGTCCAGCTTGTGCTGAGCTTTGCTGGAACACTACAGCAAGCCTGAGACAGAGATGTTGGCTAGGGAACAGGGTGGTATGTTAAAGTGGCAGGCAACTGGAAGCTCAGAGTCTATTTTTGCAGGCAGAATGTAGATGTTCTGCAAAGTGGTTGCCCAGTCTATGCTTCGTTTCCCCAATGTAGAGGAGACCACATTGTGAGCAGCGGATGCAGTAGTGGGAAGTGCAGGTAAAGTGCTGCTTCACCTGAAAGGTGTGTTTGGGCCCTTGGAGGCTGAGGAGAGAGGAGGTAAATGTGCAGGTGTTACAACTTCGGCGGTTGCAAAGGAAGGTGCCGTGGGACTGTGGGGGTTTGTTGGGAGTGAAGGAGGAGTCTACCAGAGTGTCCCGGACGGAATGGTACCTGCAGAAGGCAGACAAAGGAGGGGAGGGGAATATGTGTCTGGTGGTGGCATCTCACTGGAGGTGCAGAAATGACGGCTGATGATCTTCTGGATGTGGATGCGAGTGGGATGGTAGGTAAGGACAAGGGGAACCCTATCGCTGTTGTGGGAGGGAAGAGAAGGGGTGAGGGCAGAAGTGCGGGAGATTGGTCAGACCTGGTTGAGGGCCCTGTCGAAAACGGTGCTGGAGAATCCTCGGTTGAGGAAGAAGGTGGACACGTCGGAGGCTCCCTTGTCAAATATGGCCTCATCGGAACATGTGCAACAGAGACGGAGGAACTGAGAGAATGGAGTCTTTAGAGGAAGCATGGTGCGAAGATGTATAGTCTGTGGGAGCTGGGTGTTTATAGTGGATGCTAGTGGCCAGTCTGTCCCCAGAAATGGAAACAAATGTCGGGAAGGAAAGGGAGGAGTCAGAGATAGACAAGGTGAAACTGAGAGCAGGGTGGAAATTGGAAGCAAAATGCTGAACTTTTCCAATAGAAAGAAGCAGTTGAAGTTAGCTGTTGTTTAGGAGGAGGTGATAAAGGTCATATTTGGACCTTTCTGAGGATGCTGAGAGAGAAATAAAGGGAAGATGTACAGATATTTAAGAAGGTGCCAAGTTGGGACAGTAGTAGGAGAGTAGTAAAAACATACATGAAGAACAGGTGCTAATGAGGGTGGGTGACAAAAGGGCAAGGGTAGTTTTAATATATAATGGAAAACACATTAGTTATCTCTAATTTACTGAAACACCTCTTCTTCCCTTTCATTTACATTTGACTGTAGGTACAAGTTAATATACTTTATGCTAGTATGCTTTATAGTGTCTATTAATTTGTATTGAATAATAAACCAGTCTCAATCAATGTTATAATTAAGTAAAAGGAATTATTATGATGTTCAGAAACGTTAACCAACTACATTTTTTGAGAAGATTTGTAACTAACTGCTCATACTTGGTGAATGCTGATTTTATTTAGAAAAGTAAGGAAATGAAGATGGTAAAATTATTGTGCTATGAATATTCAATAATGCTTTATAAATGTCCTCTTGGATACTTGCATACATTACTGTCATATAAGTCAATTTATTTAAAAATATTTAATAATTCATATTAAGCAAAACATGAAGTCTTAAGCTGTCTTATTACTACTACTGTGGTATTACTCTGATATAGAATTTCTTCTGTAGAGTACATCACTTTCTGTCCAAGTTGGTTGAACTTGCAATAGTGGATTTGAAGTTCTATTTCACACTATTATAGGAAATAAGCAAGTAAAACATCCATTATGAAAATATTTATGCTAGATGTGAAACTGTATTGGAAAAAAAATGATGCTATCTTTTTTTAGAGCCACAAATGAGGAAAATGAAGTATCCAATCTCTTCATGTTTTGCAATGAGGTAAGTGTTATTATAGTAAAATTTCAAAGTAGATTTTAAGGTGAATACAAACTCAACAACTAAATATACCATTTGTTAGGGGTGTGAAGATGGCCTTCTTCACGATGCAAGGGAAAAGATGTCACTCCCAGAAAGAGGTTTTGCAACAATCCACACACGGTAAAATGATGTTTGTGTATTCTTTCTGTTTTGTAAGACAAATTATTAAATCAATTTTAACAACGGTAACTTGCATTCATAAAGTACCATTTAATGTGACAAATTCCCAAAGCATTTTGCAAATGCATACAAGGAAAGTATGTAAAAAGAAGAGATTAAGAGAGTGATAAAACATTTGGTTAAAAATGAATTTGAGGTTTTTAAAAGGAGAAATGAAAGATTGAGATGCAAACAGGTTTTTCTTTTGGGAATTCATAAGAACAAGATTGAAGTGATCAGAAGAACCCCAGATAGTGGTAGGTAGTTAGAGTGTGGAATAGGAAGATTTCAGTTTTCAAGAATGGGTAGGTATACCCATGAGGACAGGACCTTTTAGGGAATTAGTCATTGTAGCTTGACCAAGATGGAGGTGATGGATGAGTAGAACTCGTTATGGGATAGAATGCAAGCAGCTGCATTTGGAAGTTGAAATTAAGAAGTCAACAAAGATAGGGGTAGAACTAACAATAAATAGAAACAACAAAAGCTAGAGAACATTCTGGAAGTGAAATTAAAAATTCTTGTCAATAGATGGAATGTGGGGTTTCATGTTTAGTTGAGGACTGAGGAGGCCAATAAGATTATGAAAAATTTGGTTAGGTGTAAAGAATTAGTGGAGAGCTATATGGAATTAGAGGCAAGGGAACAGAATTTGTAGTGTGGAACAAAACTTTTACATTTTCAGTAATCTGATGTTAAACTGAAGGAAGTTGTAATTTGTCTTAGATTTGATATTGGAGAAGTGGTCGGACGGAGATGGTGAAGGATTAAGCGAGTGTTGGACAGGCAGATCCGAAGTGGTGAAAAGATAGAGCTAGACATTATCAACACGTAGATGAAAGCTATCACTGTGCTTATGATCAATGATGCCCGATGGACAGCATGTAGTTAAGGAGAGCTTGGAAAGATCCTTCAAGGTGATGGTATAGGGAAAGGAAAGAGAAGTCAATTCTGAAGATGGAAAGGCTACATCTAAATGATTAGTATGATTGGAAAGATAGAGCCAAGAAGCTAGACAGGAGAGAAGAAACACTGAATGAGATTGCTGTAGTGAACAGTTCATACGTGTCCATCCTTTCAGAAATACTGATGTAACATGATTACAGTGATATGAATATAATTAATGTTGTCTGGGGTTTTAATGCTTTAATAAAAATGAAGGACCGAATCTTTTTTTAATATTCAGGTTAAGCATAGAAGTAGGACTCAATGACCTAAAGAAGAAAAGGAATCAGGAAATAGTATATTGTGAGTGATATCTTTGAGAAAATTGGGATTATGGCAGCCATTTTGAAAGAGTTGAGGGTATATCTGAAGCTTAGTACTCAGGACATGAGGTTTACTACTCAGGAATGGTTAGAAGACCATAAGATCATAAGACATATGAACAGAAATTAGGCCTTCAGCCCATTGAGTCTGCTCCACCATTCAATCATGGCTGATAAGTTCCTCAACCCCATTCTCCCGCTTTCTTCCTGTAATCCTTGATCCCCTTGATAATCAAGAACCTATCTATCTCAGTCTTAAATGTAATCAATGACCTGTACACAGCCTTCTATGGCAGTGAATTCCATAGATTCACCACTCTCTGGCTGAAGAAGTTTCTCCTTATCTCCATTCCAATAGGCCTTCCCTTTACTCTAAGGCTGTGCCCTCCGGTTCTAGTCTCTCCTACAAATGAAAACATCTTCCCAACATCCACCCTGTCGCGGCCATTCAGTATTCTGTAAGTTTCAATCAGATCCCCCCTCATCCTTCTAAACTCCAATGAGTATAGTCCCAGAGTCCTCAAACATTCCTCATATGTTAAGCTTTTCATTCCTGGGACCATTCTCGTGAACGTCCTCTGAACCCGCTCCAGGGCCAGTACACCCTTCCTGAGATATGGGGCCCAAAACTGCACACAGTACTCCAAATGTGGCCTGACCAGAGCCTTCTAAAGCCTCAGTAGTACATCGCTGCTTTTATATTCAAGTCCTCTCAAAATAAATGCCAACATTGCATTTGTCTTCCTGACTACTGACTCAACCTGCAAGTTTACCTTGAGAGAATCCTGGACTAGAACTCCTAAGTCTCTTTGCACTTCAGACTTCTGAATTTTCTCCCCATTTAGAAAATAGTCTATGCTTTTATTCTTCTTACCAAAGTGCATGACCTCACATTTTCCCACATTGTACTCCATCTGCCACTTCTTTGCCCACTGTCCTAACCTGTCCAAATCCTTCTGCAGCCTTCCCACATCCTCAATACTACCTGTCTCTCCACCTATCTTTGTAGCATCTGCAAACTTCGCCAGAATGCCCACAGTTCCTTCATCTAGATCATTAATGTGTAAAGTGAAAAGTTGAGGTCCCAACACTGACACTTGCGGAACACCACTTGTCACCGGCTGCCATCCTGAGAAAGACCCTTTTATCCCCACTCTCTGCTTTCTGCCAAACAGCCAATCTTCTATCCATGCTAGCACCTTGCCTCTAACACCATGGGCCCTTATCTTACTCAGCAGCCTCCTGTGCAGCACCTTGTCAAAGGCCTAGAAATAGATCTTTAAAATAACATGAAATTTAACTCATCCGTGAGGATTACAAGAAGTTTGTAAATGAGTGAGAAGATGGGTGAGAATTTCATAAAGCTAGGAGTTAAGAATGAAAATGTACGGTTTTACTTAAATAAAGTATTCATGCATGTTCTAAAAATTAGGATAAGCACTGTCAGCATTTTCAATGAACATTGGTCCTTTATTGTATAGACATTGGAGATAAGCGAAAGAAAATAAAATGTAAGTAAATTACTTCTCTGCTGAGGTATGGTTCTGTAAATAATGCATCCTCTTTGATACTGCCCCAAGTGTCCATTCTTCATAAGTGATGCTAGATTGTAAATGGTGGGAGGGAATTATACTATGGGGACTTTTCTGTTGAGTCCCATTTAACTTTTAATTGATTCACAAATGCATATTTTCTGCAGATGTCTCTGAAATATGATCAAGTTCAGAAATCCAGGTTGATTCTTCTCCCCTTCTAATCCACAGATGGGGAGATCAATTTTAATGGCTTTGTGCTACTCAAAATTCTGACCAACTAATGCAGTAAAGAATCATTATTAAATGTGGGATCTTCACGTCTTGTACTATTAACTCAGTTGTAAGGAGCTGAATCACTCAAACATTTTCATATTTTATGTACAAATATTTTAGTGTAGGAATTATTGCTAATATTGGGAGATTAATAATTAATATGCCTATGTGACATTTCCTTTCTGCTACTTTAATGCCATTAGTAACACATAAGAAATTAATAAAATGTGTTAAAACAACTTGTCACTTTAAAGCAGACATTCTTCTGGTAGCCTCACTGTCAGAACTATTCCTATACAGTTTTATATGGTAAAATTGTTTCTCACAATCACTATTTCCACATAGTCTTATATGGCAAAATCATATCATCAATGAAACCATGAATGATGACTGGAACTCCCAGTTTTGTAAACTGGATTACAGAGAGTTCAAATTTGCACCTTAAGGAATATAAACAAAATAATCAGAACAGAGTTGCTGAACTTGAATGTGATCTGACTTTGACAACTTCTGAGAAGTTACAGCCCTACAGCTCTAGCAAAAACAATGTTCCATCTTTCAGTGCATTGGAAATTGCTGTTTGTACATATCTACAAGCAACATGCCTAAATCCCAACATACCTCATTGTGTATTCTATAAAATAATGATGTATAAATATATGATTGTATATTGCAGCTGAGCACTTGCAGTTCAAAAACAAAGAAAAATGGAAGAAGATGATAATCAATTGAAAAATAAGCTCTGATTCGATATTTGTGACTACTGAATTTTCCCATCTCTGCACTGTACTGCTTGTGCGTAGAAATGACACAAATAATTTTATTTTTATACTATTATTGTGCGGGCAGCACATTCCAAATCCTAAGAACTCTCTGAGTAAATAAGCTTCTCCTCATCTCAAATCTGGCTCTCTTGCTGACAGTCTTGTAATTGTGGCCCCTAGTTACTGACTAATAACAACTAATTGAAACAGAATGTCCTTCTTTACCCTGTTAAAATTATTCATAATTTTGATCATCTCAATAAGGTCACCTCTTAATCTTCTCCACTCCAAGGGGAATAAGCCCAATCTCCATAAACTTTCTAAAATCCTTCATTCCTGATATCATTCTAGTAAATCGCCTTTGAATTCTCTCCCGGGCTTTAATGTCCGTCCTTAAATAAACTGTCCAGAACTGAATACAATACTGCAAATATGGTTTGACCATTGATTTGTAGAGGTGTACTATCACTTCCTTGCTTTCATACTCTATGCCTCTGTTTATAAACCCAAGAACCCTATAAACCTTCTTAACAACTGTTTCATCTTCACCTTCAGAGAATCATGCATGTGAACCCCGAGGCTCCTGAACTCTCCTCAAAATTGTACCATTTGTTTGTGATACTAGCAATGTGATCGAGCAGCCATTATAAAGATAAATAATAGCATTCATAAAGACCAAGATCTGATTAAACTACTTGGTTAGGTATGGTTTCAACATATTTTATGCAATATAATGCAAATTGGAACAAGGAACAGTAAAAGTGCACACAGTGAAGGGGTGTCCATTCAAAAAGGTGAGGACAAAAATGAATTCAGTTACCCATTAGAATCTTTACAAAATCAACATGAAGATGTCATCAAAATGCTAACCAAACACCAGGCTGCACTTACATGGCATTTGATTGTGGAATTGAAGTTGGTGCCTTGTTTTTGGCAATGAACTAAGTTACAAAATGTAATGAAGACTACTCTGTTCACTCTTAATATTCATGGTTTGACTAAATTGTGCGCTTTACAGTTGCCAGTTGAGCACTAGATATAGTGGTTTTCTGAACAATATTTCTGTAGTAAAACGTAGGGATTTAAAGATCTTCGCCTGTTTTGATTAACTCTTACTTGGTGTGTATTCAGGAGATAAAGGAAGAAGGCTGTTTCATTGGGAAATATTGCAGCCTCTGGAATAGATCTATCACATGATGCAGATTAATTTGATTTGCAGTGTTTTAAGATTGGAGATGCCAAAATAGAAAATGAATTTCATAGTTTCTGATTCTTACACTAGAGGAGAACAACTTTTAAACCATTCCTCTGGCACTTGTAACATCATCATTTTCAGGGGCAGGATTAAGCAATTGGAGCTTGAGACAGCGGAAGAGAAAGTAACAGGACTGGGAGTGGCAGAGAGGATGGCATACTAGGATTCGGGGTTAGAAGATGAGCTGGCAGAGTTAGAAGCTGGGAAATTGGCAGCTTTGTGGATTGAAAAAGGATGGAGACAGTGGAAGACGAGTGAGGAAATGGGGCTTGTACTGGGGAAATAAGGAGACCATGGACTGGAGAGTGCATGGAATTGGAGGTTGGTGGAAGGGCGTGGACAGGCATGCAGTCTACTACCTCCCTTTGCTTCCAAATGGTGCTAATTGGATCTCCAATGGATGCCCCTGTGCTAAGTGTACGTATGGGCCCATTATCTGTGCAATGATAAATTGGAATAATGGTGAATGAGGCAACTTAAAATTGGGCTTATTGTAGTTGAATGGCCTATAGATGACACCCAGCTGTGTAATGGCTATCTAAAGATTCTGTTCTTAACACCTCTGGGACGTACTGTTTTTCTACACAATGACTCCTTCTTTCCTACCTCTCTACCTTTCCTTACACCTATCCGTGAACATTTAGGACCCAGTCCTACCCAATCTCTGTTTTTGCAATGACATATTCCCCTGTGCTATTTGTACCTGCAGCTCACTCACCACTCATATTTACAACACTGTGTTCACATTCACATGAAGTAAAAATAAATAGGCCTTATTGCTTTTTCTCTTACTTTGATCCCATCGCATACATTGCTATTTCTCAATCTTTTGCTACCTCTCTCTCATAATTCTTTGTTTTCCTAATGTAATGTTTTCCATCTCATCTAAACTGACATAAACCCTTCCCAGTAGCTCTAGTGACTGTCATGCAAAGAGGTTAGTCCCAGCTACGTTCAGGTCCGATTCATTCAGCCTGTATATAATCCTACAGTGCTGCATTTTAGACATAGATATACTGATGGGTGCCAGAGGACTGGAAAATTAGCGAGAAGGCTCATGGATGGCCTTCCTGCCCATTTACCAGTTGAGGCAAAGAGATGGTCAGGTAATGACCACTGTAAGGTATTCATTCCACTATCACTGCTGATATCAACCAGGTGCTGGCAGGGTCTGGCTGCTTGGAGAGTATGACATGCATGCTTACAGGCTCCCAATATTGGGGGTGGCCATTTACGAAAAGCAGTGAGTGCCATGTGTCTGATTGAGGAACCTGGCATCAAGAAAGGAGGTAGCTGCCACATACCTCTGCCACAGCTTACCTGTAGCTTCGACATTCATGCAAGAACCAGAAGCTACTAATCAGCAGTATCTCAACATCAACAAACCTACAGGGTAATGTGACACGAGACTTCCTAATTTGAAATATGCAGGTTGGTTAAGTAGATTTAGCCCCTCACTCTAATCTATTTAAGCTACATATTTGGCCCTGCAGCAGTACTATTTAAAGGACCATGCAGGCACTCAACTTGCAGATAAGATGATTTTGAAAAATTACTGCTATGAAGAAGACTCTAGTAGGACACTGTGGTGTGTTTCTCCTTGTGTTGTGAGAGGTTCTCTGGTGAGTGTTGCTGTATCCTCATAGGGATGCCAGAGGAGTAGTTGATACAACTACAGAAATGCTGCAATATGTATAGGGACTGTAGTAGCAGGAACTCTGATGGTATAGCATGACAGAGTGATGAAGCGGAAGCTGCCTCTAGAGCAGATGCTGCATGACTCCACCTGCTCTTTTGCAGTTTCTTCAGGAATTTCTGTTTTTGTTTCAGATCTCCAGCATCTACAGTTTTTTGTTTTATTTGTTTTATTTTAGGTAGATACTAGGCATGCAACCAGGGTAAAGTGACAAGGATTCTGCAGGTCCTAGCTCACGAGAGGGCGCTGTTACATGTGAGTTCTGTTGCAAATGACTCATAAGCATTTTGATGAGCTGCCTACAGAAGAAGGCTGATCACTTTAACAAGGAAAACTATAATGCTGCAGCAGACTTGACAGAAAGCCTGTAAGCAATGTAAAGCAATACAGGGGAGTGCTGCAAAAATGTAAGAGACCCTGAACAGATAAAGGGTGTGTTACGTTGCAACTGGAGACAGTTTGTTCCCAAGTTATAGAGATGTACAGCATGGAAACGGACCCTTTGGTCCAACTTGTCCATGCCAACCAGATATCCAAAATAAATCTAGTCCCATTTGCCAGCATTTGGCCCATATCCCTTTAAACCCTTGCTATTCATGTAA
Organism: Rhincodon typus; assembly: GCF_021869965.1. Lineage (NCBI taxonomy): Eukaryota > Metazoa > Chordata > Chondrichthyes > Orectolobiformes > Rhincodontidae > Rhincodon > Rhincodon typus. The sequence continues at coordinate 24,952,530 of NC_063335.1, forward strand.
CCATCCAGGTGCCTTTTAAATGTTGTAATCGTACCAGCCTCCACCACTTCCTCTAGCAGCTCATTCCATACACGCACCGCCCTCTGTGTGAAAATGTTCCCCTTAGGTCCCTTTTAAATCTTTCCTCTCTCTCACTTTAAACCTATGCCCTCTAGTTTTGGACTCCCCAACCCAGGGGAAAAGACCTTGTCTATTTACATAAGAACATAAGAACTAGGAGCAGGAGTAGGCCATCTGGCCCCTCGATCCTGCCCCACCATATATTTACCTTATCCATGCCCTCATGATTTTATAAACCTCTATAAGGTCACCCCTCAGCCTCTGATGTTGCTCATGATGTCTTTGTGAAGGCAGTGGAGAGGACAAATGTGTCCTGTTTTCCAAATAAACTTTGCGAAGCCAGTGGGATCAGAAGGCTGTGATGATCAGAAGTCAAGTCCTGAGGGCCTGAATTCAACTCTACAGTCATGTTCAATGGGCTTACAAGTACGGTCCAGTTCAGTAAACGTACCTTCAAATGTCATATCCAACAAATGTACTATAAGCCTCACACACTGCTCAATGCTCCATACACCCATTACTAGCCTATCAATAAATGCCAATAATCATCACTTCGTGTAACATTCCCGTATTGAGCCACAAGCCTCACACCGGGGTTTTGCACAGAACTTAGCCATTCCAGTGTGGAAGTGGTGGTCAATTTTACATACTACAGTGTCTAATGGTGAATAATTCAGCTTCCATTGCAGCACAAACAGAATGGCTGGGTACTGTGGTGGAAGCTCAAACCTCTGTACTGCAAAATTGGCTGACTTTCATGATGTTCAGACTTCCCTTATGCGAACACAAATTCTTGCCACCATAGTGGCAAATGTCAGTATTCAAAGGGACTTCCAGGGTGTCAAGGCAATCCAGCAAGTTGTCTTCAGATATAAAGATGGCTGAGGCACTACTTGCCAGGTCTAGTGACCCTGAAAAGAACAAACCTACTGTTCCCTCTGAGGATGAGAGCATTCACTTTCCCAGTGTTTTAATTTCACCAATGCCATTGCTGTGGCCTTTCAACTAAGCAACCCAAAATTTTGCGGTCCATGGTGCAACGTGAAACTGGGCCTTCTTGGGCTGAAGTTTTTCGTGGTCACTTTACAAGATCTTCTAGGGTTTCCAGTACTGAGAATCAGTAGTCTTCATCAGCCATGCTGCAGCTACTGGAATACCACTGCATAGGAGCTTCAGGGCAGGCAAAGATACATGGATGATGGCAGTTAAGGAATGGACAAAGGTTTGATGTTTGTATGATACTTGGCATGGTTTGATAAAGTTAGTTTAAAATATTAATTTTGTGTTCACTTTGGTTTGTGCATAGTTGACACTATGATGATCAAAGAGTGAGCAGGGGAGGTAAGTTTTGGAATTATTGATGAATGAAGAATTGGTTGCATTTACTGTGATTATAGTTGAATTAATCAATTTGGACAGCCTAGTTTGAAAGATTTGGTTTGGTTGCTAGTCCTCTTCCTCTACTTTTACTTTCTCCTCCTCCTCAACTATACTACTTTTAGCTAAGCTGGGATTGTACCCTCATAATGGTGAGGTTAACCAGAATGCAGCAGACTACTATACATCTTGCTAAGTGTCATGTTGAGTACTGTAGGTCTTCTGTAGAGCAGTTTAGGCAGCAGCAATGTTGTTTTAGCAGTTCATTGGCCTGCTTTCTATTCCTTATGCAGCCACTCAGAATGTCCGCACATGCTGAGTGGCATGTGGACATATTGACATTGCCACACATGGATCTCAGGGGTCTGTGCAACTACTAGAAAAATTAAAGGGAATGTTGTCTGCTTCATCAGATTTTGAGTGACAACATGACTTTTGTTGAATGCATGCCTGCATATCTGTGGGTTACACACTGGATTCGTGAGTCATGTTATTAAAGTCCTCGTCATCGTGTAGGCACCCTGTGAGTTTGTTATAGTTTCTCAATTGAAGAAGGTATAGTGGACAGCTTAGAATGAAGTCAGTTGTGATTGTTGTTGAGTAGAAGGCATTAACCTTCATAATATGGTCAACATGTCACAAAACAGCTATGTATTGAGGAATTAGAATCCCTTTTAGTTTTAGTACATCTCAGGGTTGACATGTAGTGCCCACAAAGCAATATGCATCCAGTCAGTGGCTCCTATGCACCATAGTGAAACCTGCAATCCTTATGAAACTGCACGCTCACTCCATGTGCTCTCTGGAAAGATGGAATGAAATATTTTCAGAAAAAATACTTTTATCAAACCTTTTTATTTTGCTCTTGTTAGGAATATTTGCAAGAATATCAATTTAATGGGAAAACCATCATTTATACTGCATGAGAGGAGAGTGCTGATTGGTTTACAAGTGGAACGTGTGAAGAATTATGCTGACAACGAATTTAGGATTGTTAGTCAGACTGGTAGAGTGGCACACTTGTGGGTACTGGAAGTTAAATATATTAATATATAGGGCCCTGTTCTTTGCAAACAAGAAGAACATGTATGTGCACTGCGCCTATTTTGATTCAACAAAATAGATTACAGCCATTTACTGGTTCATTTCATGCCCTTACCAATTAAAGTCAATCTGTCAGGTTTAAAATTTGAATGAAGTATGGCAGTTAACTTTCAGTCATCAATAACATCTACATTCTCCATGGTGAAACTGCTACTGTTATGAGTGCCACCAATCAACATTTTATAAATGTTGGTTTTCCCCTTGAATTTGTATTCTTACAAATGTCATGATGAGTGCAAGACAAAAAGCTTAACAAAATGTGTCATTTTTCAGTAGTACTCAAGTTCTGTACTGCCAAATGATGAATGTATTCAGCACCTTAGTTACTTCCCTTATGCAACACTTTTTGGGAGATATTACAAATATTGCCTTTTCCTGTCTGGAAGGAGTCCAACGCCTAAATCTTCCTCGGCACATTCACCTTTGCAGCAATAATGCCATTCTTCCCTGCTAAGGTTGGAGTTGTGCTTTGAGATGGCAGATTTCAGTCAGGACATCCTTAGTGAAATGCTTCACTACAGTGTAGGTAGAAGAATTGTTCTCTGAGAGCCATGGACAGATGTAGCATCCTGCTGGGAACCCCTCCTCCCACTGCTGCTTTTTCATGTCCTTCTTCCTCTTTCAGTGGCTTGTCCTGTCTGTATAATTCTCTGCTCATTTCACTGCTACGCTGCTCAAGAAGAATGCATGTACTTGTTTGGGAGTAAGAGGTTTCTGCAGAATCTTTGAAGTAAGGACAAAGTCCTTCAACACATGCCACACCAGCCCCTAATTTTAGAAACCAAGCAGCTCTTCTGAAATTGCAGCAAAAACCAGTAGAAATCAATCAGCAGTTGCCTTAACGTTGTTGATGATGTCCTTAAATAGCACTATTTCCGGGGTGGACCTTTCCTGCCATAAGAGTTACTTGTGTGCATATTTAGGGGAGAGTGTTAACTGAAGATTTGAAATCCACACTGATGTCAGATCAATGTTACATTGCTAACTGTCACAATTTGCCTATTCTCCATGCTACTTTTGAGCAGTCTCTGCACATATGCAAATGCCCTCACCAAAATGGAGTCTGGAATGCCGCATACCAGAAGTGTCCCATCTCCATTCCCAACTTTGACTTGGGCCTGAAAATTCACCCAATCACTTTAGTTTCTAGTAAATACAATTTATTCAGTTTCAATTATTGTCATGTTCCCTTTAACTGGAAGTGCACTACACAAAGCTGGTGGAAGCAATTCACAGTAACTTCCAAAGAGAATTAAAGAAGCAAAAATTTGCGTAGATATAAAGGAAAGGGTAGGAGAGTGGTACTAACTGATAGCTCCTTCAACAAAAAAATTTGTACAAGCAGGATGGACCAAATGGTCCCCTTTTTGTGATAAAATTCTAAGTATGCTTTAAGTGAAAATGGAAACTCAGAAAAAGCTGTTTTTTTTTCTTTATTCATTAATGGGATGAGGGTGTTGCTGGCTAGGCAGCATTTATTCCCCAATCCTAATCGCCCAGATGGCAGTTCAGAGTCAACCACATTGCTGTGGGTCTGGAGTCACGTGTAGGCCAGACCAGGTAAGGATGGCAGTTTCCTTCCCTAAAGGACATTAGTGAATGTAGTAAAAAGGGAAATCAGCTTATTAATGTATTCAGGTAGTGAATGCTTATCTCAACATAAAATGGCATTCATCACTTGACCTAGATATGTATAACTAACATTGAATACCTCACATGTCAAGCTTCAATGCTAGTTCAAATATTAGAGGTCTAAAGCCTTCTCTGGCATCAAACAATGCCTGGCTTATTGGTTCATCACAGGCCACTAACTTTTTTTTAGTTTTATTGGAAACATTGTCATTCAGGTAAAGGCTTCTGGAATTAAGAATTCTTCTGACTCAGCATACATCTTGTTTAGTGATTACAATGCAGTTACTGCTCCTTGATTGGAGGATCAATTACAAAAGTATTCCGCTGTTGATAACAATTCCAATTTTGTACACAAGACATTTTTATTGAGGAACTGTTTCTTGTAATAATGTTCTACAATTTCTCAGCTCTTAGTACTCTGAATGCTTTTAAAATAAAGGGTAAATTTCAGACACTAGGAGAGAGAGTAAAAATTGGGCATACAAAGCTTTTCAATATCATCATTCTTAAATTTTCTGTCCCTGTATCTTCACTGACATTTTGGCTAGACCTACGCAGGACAGCTGTGCAAAGTTCTACTGATGACATCTGTAAATGGGTACAGTAGTCAGTCTGCTTGCAACCAGAAATAATAACGGTTTGTCTCATCTAGAGCTGTTGCTGGTGCCTGTTTCTCAGTTGGTGTGTCTTTGCATGGATTAATGGAGCAAATTTGCAATAATTGTTTTTCATTTTATTATAGGGTAAATTTTCTTCTTTTTCAGTTCAAAAGAAAAGCAAGAATGCACAAGGCGAAGCCTTAAGCACAAACCTCTTCATACCAAATTATTTGAAGAACTGTCAAAAGGTCAATTTCCTTTTGACTGGAGCAAGAGAAATGGTGGGGCACTTGGTGGAAATAAAGGTAATTTGAACTTTAAACATTTTGAAGATTGGGTTCTGTTTTCTTTATCCAGATTTTCTGTACATGTGTGCATTGCACCATGATGCTAATGGCACCATTTGATTCTTAAGGTCCAGACCTGCTACTGGTGGAACCTTATCCAGAGTTTGAATTGTCATTTTAATATAATGGCAGCTGGCAGCATAGTAGGTTGGAAGAAAGGTATAGTTTTTGTTTAAGATTTTAACCCTTGCCCCTTTCTTTTCCTCATTTGGGGGTGATAGGGGCAGTAATTGATTTAGGTGTTACCATGCTTTGATTCTAATAATGATCCTGTTTGCATCACTGGACAATCATTAGCTTCTTTTTTTCTGCTGGAGCAGATTGGAGGAGTCAGTTTGCAGCTGGAATGTCTTTTCTACTGGTAATGAATGTTGCTGCATTTGGTTTCGCTGTTTAATTTTTGATATTGGAGAAAATTGGAGAAATGAGAATGAAATTGGTCTATTCCCCTACAAGCTGTGTTTAATATTATGAAAGACTTGAAATGATCAATAGCGAAATGCTTTAAGGAATAGTTAATAAGGTGGCTTAAACTTAGAATAAGCAAATGGAAGCATAAAAGGCCCAATTAGAAACATTGTTTTTGTAAGAATGGATATTGAACATGGGATGTATTACCAGATATGACTGAGTTAATCAAAACATGAATAGGCACACTTACTTAAGAATGCAGGGAAATAGTAAGAGAATGGGATTTAAGCAGATAACTCCTTCACAGAGTTAGCACTGGGCTGGATGACCATTTTCTTTGCTGAAATCTCTATCATGCTTACGGTGACAAGACATTGTTTTAATGAAGCTAACAGCAGAACAGTGTATCTCCAGTTGGAATATCCAAATTTTTATAATTAATCACACATTTTCCCTTGCATGAAGTTGCTATACCATTTGTAATTAAATAAAGACTGTAGCAATTATTTCAACAACAAATGTTGGGATATTGTAATTGAAAGTTTTTCAGTGCAAAAATCTTGTTTTTGGGCAGCAGAGGGCATAGTGTTCTAGTATGTTTAATTTCCCAATTCCCAAAAACAATAATCTAGAAATTGCTGATGTGCTATCCGTGGAGGAACTATGGGTGGGATTTTTCCCTCCCTGGAGTGGCCTGGATAACAGTGAGAAAGTTGAGAAAATTTGGCAAAAATAAAATCAAAATCTCAATGTTGAGAAAAACTTCCTGATTTTCCCCATTGGCTTTAAATGGCAAATTCAATGTTTCATTATTGAGTGGCAATTACCTTATTTCTATGTATTTGCATCTCATAATTAGTCCAACTTGCCTGATTTCTATGCCATTTCCAATTCTCCTCTCCTCTGAGAAACTAAATGGCACCAATTCTTGACTTTTAAATCAGAATGGGTATCTGGTGGCTACAGCTCGCTGATTTCTTGTCCTAGCATTCATCCAACCATGTCTTTACCACTGTATCCCTGCATGCTCCTGTACAACGTCCTGTTTCATTCTTCATCCACACAAAGGTGACATTGGCAAACCACTAGCATCACTACATGCTATTCAAACACCACTTAAGTCTTTCAAGACTTGACTTTGGAGGTTAGGAATACATAGGACTTCTGTGTTTCAGCTATATTTCTTGTACATCCAAACAGGATGCATCTTATGGGTTCTTAGCGCATAGGATCTTCACTGATCAATAGGAGAGGCAGGCAGCTTGTCACAGTACAGTGTTGGAACGGGCCCCTCAGTCCACCAAGCCTGCACCAACACATGACACCATTCTAAACTGAAGATTTATTGCCTGTATGCTATCTGTACAACTCTATTCCCTGCCTATTCATGTATCTGTCAAGATACCTCTTAAGTATTGCTATTGTATCTGCTTCTATCACCTCCTGTAGCAGCACATTCCAGACACTTACCACCCTCAATGTGTAAAACTTATTTTTTATTCATTCACGGGATGAGGGTGTCGCTGGCTAGACAACATTTATTGCCCATCCCTAATTGCCCAGAGGGCAGTTAAGAGTCAACCAAATTGCTGTTGGTCTGGAGTCACATGCAAGCCAGACCAGGTAAGGATAGCAGTTTCCTTCCCTAAAGGACATTAGTGAACCAGATGGGTTTTTCTGACAATTGGCATTGGGTTCATGGTCGTCATTAGACTCTTATTTCCAGATATCTACTGATTTCAAATTCCACCATCTGCTGCGGCGGCATTTGAACCCAGAACATTGTCTGGATCTCTGGATTAACTGTCCAGCGATAATACCATGAGGCCATCACCTCTCACATCTCCTTTTAACATTCCCCCTTTTATCTGAAACTATGTTCTGTATTAATTGGCATTTCTACCCTGGAAAAAAGATTCTGAGTCTCATAATTTTGTAAATCTCTATTAGGTTGCCCCTCACCTTCTAACATTCAAGTGAAAACAAACTGAATTTGTCCAATCTCTCCTCCAATCCAAGACTCTCAAAATCAGGCAACATCCTGGTAAACCTTTTCTGTACCATCTCCAAAGCCTCCACATCTTTCTGGTAGCACGACGACCAGAATTGTACAGAAGGTTTATTAGTTTAGGAGGTTGAGCTGGTTGAGAGCCGTTGAATGGACATGATGTATGCAATACCAAGAGCTGTCAGCTTCAAGCCTTGGAGACATATGTCTACAGTGACAGAGTTAGAGTTTTGGCCCTGTGAGTGTGAGGTATCAAAGAGAAGATGGTGGCACTTTCTGTTGTAGAACACACAATATCATTGAACTTCCTGAACTTTGGTGGTCAACACTGGTGTACGAGGACAGCCAGGTCTTGTTGCACTTTCCTCTTTCCCAATCTATCGCCATTCAAATAATAATCTACTCCTCTGTTTTTGCTACCAAAGTGGTCAACCTCACATTTTTGAAAATTATACTTCATCTGTCATGAAATTGCCCACTCAATCAACTTATCCAAATCACACTGAAGCATTTCTATATCCTCCTCACAGTTCACCCTCCCATCCAGCTTTGTGTCATCAACAGACTTGGAGAATATTACATTTTAGTTCCCTCGTCTAAATTATTAATATATTGTCAATAGCTGGGGTCCAAACAATGATCCCTGTGGTATCACACTAGTCACTGGTTGTATAGAATATAGAACTGTAAACACAGGAATGGCCCTTTGGCCCATGATGTTATGCCAAACATGACATCAAATTAAACTGATCCCTTCTGCCTGCCCTTGGTCCATATCCCTCCATTTCTTGTATATTCGTGTGCTTATTTAATAGGCCTATCGTAAATGCCCCTATCGTATTTGCATCCACCACCACCCCTGGCAGCATGATCCAGACATCTGTCACTCTATGTGTAAAAAAACTTTCCCACTCTCACCTTAAATGCATGCCCCCTAGACGTTTCAACTCTGGGAAAAAGATTCTGACTGTCAATCCTATATATGCATCTCATAATTTAATAGAATTCTATCAAGTCTCCCCTTAGCCTCCGCCGCTCCAGAGAAAACAACCCTAGTTTTTCTAGCCTCACCTTATATCTTATACCCTCTAATCCAGGTGGCATCCTGGTAAACCTGCTGTGTACCCTGTACAAAGCTTCCACATCCTTCCTGTAATGTGATAACCAGAATTGAGCACAATATTCTAAGTGCGACCTAACCAAAGTCTTATAAAGCTGCAACATGACATCCTAATTGTAGTACTCAATGACCCAACCAATAAAGGCAAGCATAACATATGAAATAACAAGGTGTTTCTGAAGAAGGGTCCAGACCCGAAACGTCAGCTTTCCTGCTCCTCTGATGCTGCTTGGCCTGCTGTGTTCATCCTTGTTATCTACACCTTGTTATCTCAGATTCTCCAGCATCGGCAGTTCCCACTATCTCTGAAGCATAACATATACTTTCTTTCCCACCAAATCTACTTGTGTGGCCACTTTTGGGGAGTTATGGACTTGAAACTGTATATTTTTCCTTAACATTTGATCTCCCAAAGTGCAGCACCTCACACTTGCCCAAATTAAACTCCATCTGCCGTTTCTGCACCCATATCTGATCTATATCACGCCATACCTTTTGACAACCTTCTACACTATCCAAAACTCCACCAATCTATGTGTCGTTTGCAATCTTACTAACACATCCATCTAAGTCATTTATATACATCACATTTCATCTAAGTCATTTAAATATATCACAAACAGCAGAAGTTCCAGCACGACCCCTGTCAAACACGACTTGTCACGGATCTCCAGCCAGAGAAACATCCTTACACCACTACTCTCTGCCTTCTGTGGGCAAGCCAATTCTGAATCCAAGCGGCCAAGTCACTGTTGATCCCATCACCTTAATGTTCTGGATGAGCCTACCATCAGGGATCTTGTCGAAAGCTTACTAAAATCCATGTAGACAATATCTGCTGCTGTACCCTCACTGATTGCCTTCATCACTTCCTCAAAAATTTAATCAAGTTAGTAAGACATGACTTGCCCCGTCCAAGGCCATGTTAACTGTCCCTAATTAGGCCATGCCTTTCCAAATCCATTCCCTAAGAATTCTCTCCAATAGCTTTCCAACCACTGATGTGAAACTCACTGGTCTTTTAGTTTCCTGGATTATCTCTAATTCCTTTCTTCAACAGAAGAACAACATTAGCTACTCGCCAGTCCTCTGAGACCTTTTCCTTGGCTAGTGAGGATACAAAGGTCTTGTTCAAGGCCCCAGCAATCTCCTCTCATGCCTATCTTAGTAACCTGGGGTAGATTCCATCAGGCCCTGGGGATTTGTCCACCTTAATGCTCTTCAAGATACCCAACACCACTTCTTTCTTGACTTCAAAATGCCCGTGCATACTCCACACTAATCTCACTAACCTCTATGTCCTTCTCCTGGCTGAATACTGATGCAAAGTAATCATTTAGGATCTCGCCCAAATCCACTGCCTTCAAGCACAAGCTCTCTCCTTATCCTTGAGTGGTCCTACCTTCTTCCCTAGTTATGGAGTCATGGAGTATTACAGCACAGAAACAGACCCTTTGGCCCAAACTGGTCCATGCTGACTATGGTGTCCACTCAGCTAGTTCCAATTGCCTGCATTTGGTCCATAGCCTGTAAACCCTGTACCATCCATGTACCTGTCCAAATGTTTTTTAAATGTTGCTATTGTACCTGCCTCAACCAGTTTTTCCAGAAGCCCATCCTATATACGCACCACTCTCTTTGCATGAAGAGGTTGCCCCTCAGGTCCTTCTTAAATCTATCATCTCTCACCTTAAACCTATGCCCTTTAGTTTTCAATTCCCCATCACTGGTAAAAAGTCTATATGCATTCATCCTATCTATGCCCCTCATGATTTTATACACCTCAATAAGGTTATTTTTCTCATAAGGTCTCATTCTCCTACATTGCAAGGAACAAAGTCCTATCTTGGCCAACTTCTCCCTATAACTCAGGCCTTCTAGTCCTGGCAACATCCTCGTAAATCTTCTTTGCACACTTTCTAGTTTAACTATGTCTTTTCTATAACAGGATGACCAAAACTGTTTACAATACTTCAAGTGTGGCCTCACCAGTGACCAATACAGCTGTAACATAACATCCCAACTCCTATACTCAATGCCTCAACCGATGAAGGCCAGCATGCCAAATGCCTTCTTCACCACCCTGTCTACCTGTGATGCCACTTTCAATGAACTATGTACTTTTCCTCCTAGGTCACTCTGTTCCACAACACTCTTCAGGACTTTACCATTTACTGTATAAGCCCTACCTTGGTTTGACTTTCCAAAATGCAACACCTCACACTTATCTGTATTGAATTGCATAGACCCTTAACAGTCCCTATCGTATCTTCATCCACCGCCACCCCGGCAGCGTGTTCCAGACAACTACTACTCTCTGTGTAAAAAAACTTACCCACTCTCACCTTAAATGCATGCCCCCTAGTATTAAGCATTTCAACTTAGCCCACTTCCCTATCTGATCAAGATCCCTCTGTAGTTTTTGATAACCTTCTTTGCTATCAACGTTACCTCCTAATCTTGTATCATCCGCAAATTTACTAATCGTGCCTTATACATTCACATCCAGATTATTTATGCAAATAACAAAGGTCCCAGCACCGACCCCTGTGGCACACCACTAGTCACAGGCCTCCAATCCGAGAAACAACCTTCAACCATCACCCTCTGCTTCCTACCATCGAGCCAATTTTGAATCCAATTAGCTAGCTCACTGGCCTGTAGTTCCCTGGCTTGTCTTTGCTACCTTTCTTAAACAATGAAACAACATTAGCCACCTTCCAGACTTCTAGAACTTCACCAGTAGCTAAAGATGAAGCAAAATCTCTGCAAGGGCCTCTGCAATTTCTTCCCTAGCCTGCCACAATATCAGAAGATGGACTTGATCAGGCCCAGGGGATTTATCCACCTTAATGCGCTTTAAGGCTGCAAACACCTCCTCTCTGGTAATGTGTATGCAGTCCAAAACATCCCTTATTTCCTTACCATCCATGATTCTCTCCTTAGTAAACACTAAGGAGAAATATTCATTAAAAATCTCCTTGTGTGACTCCACACAAGGACAGCCATGCTGAATTTTAAGGGGACTTATTGTCTCCGTAGCCACCCTGTTACTCTTAATATAGCTCTAAAACCTCATCTGCCATATCCATCTCGTACCCTCTTTTTGCTCTTCTGATTTCCCTCTTAAGTGTGCTCCTACAATGTTTATAGTCATCCAGGAATTTACTTGAGCCCGATAGCTTAAACCCAATGTATGCCTTATTCGTTTTCCTGACCAGAGCCTCAAAATCCCTTGTCAGCCAGGGGTCCCTAAACCTGCCAGCTTTTCCCTTCACCCTAACAGGAACATACTGCTCCTGAACTCTTGATATCACACTTTTAAAAGGTTTCCATTTGCCATCGTTCCTATACCTTCAAGCAGACTCCCCAATCGCCCTCTGCTAGATCCTGCCTAATGGCCCCAAAATTGGCCCTGTTCCAGTTTAGTACCTGAACCTGAAAACCTAAGTTATCCTCTTGTTTTTGAAGTATGTATAGAATACCTCGGGATTCTCTTTAACAATACTTGCCGAGGTGATTTCATTTTAGCTGTGACTCAGAAGAAGACACATTTATTCCTACATTTTGTTTGCTGTCACCACCAAGTCAGTACACTACCCCCATCCCATGAAATTTGATTTTATATGCTAATCTCTTAGTGGGATCTTATCAAAAGCCTTCTAAAAGTTTAAGTAAACCACATCCACTGGCTTCCTTTTATTGACTCAACTAATTACATCCATGAAAAATTCCAGTAGATTTGTCAAGTATAATTTCTCTTTCATAAATGCATGCTGACTGTGTGTGATCCTATCACGGTTTGCCAAGTGCTCTGCCATTAAATCTTTGATAATGGACTCTAGCATTTTATCTGCGCCTGATGTAAGGCTAGCCAGTCGATAATTCACTTTTTTCTCAGCACTTTTTTAAAATATCATTTAAATAGGGTTATATCAACTACCCTTCAGTCCATAGAAACTCTTCCAGAGTCTATAGAATCTTGAAAGTTGACCACCAACACATCTACTATTTCTAGGGCCACTTCCTTAAGTACTCTGGGATGGAGATTATTGGGCTTTGGGGATTTTTTTCAACCTTTATTTCCATCAATTTCCACAATTCTAATTTCCTTTGGTTCCTCCCTCTTATGAGACCCAATGGTCCCCAACATTTTGGGATGTTATTTGTGTCCTCCTTTGCGAAGACAGAACCAAAATATGAATTTAATTGGTCTGCCATCTCCGTTCACCATTATAATTTCCCTCTTTTTGACTGTAAGAGAACTACATCTGCCTACACTTAATTTTTCTCTTCACATACCTATTGATACTTTTACCATCAGTTTGTATGTCCTTGTAAACTTACTCTTGTATTCTATTTATCCTGTCTTAATCAATCCCTTTGTCCTCCTTTGCTAAAATTTAAAATGTTCCCAATCCTCAGGTCTGCTGTTTTATTTGGCCATTTTGTATGCTCCTTCTTTGAATCTAATGCTATCCTTAATTTCCCTTATCAGCCGTTGTTAGCAAACTTTCCCATTTTATTCTTTTGCCAGACAGGATCTTTAAATATTTACCATTGCCTATCAACTGTCATCTCTTTAAGTAACATTCACAAATTTATCACAGCCAGCTCGCAGTTCATACCATAGTCATTTCCTTTATTTAGATTCAAGACCTTAATCTCAGAACCAACTCTCCATTTTATTAGAGATAGTAGGAACTGCAGATGCTGGAGAATCCGAGACAACAAGGTGCAGAACTGGATGAACACAGCAGGCTAAGGAGCATCATAGGAGCAGAAAGCTGACGTTTCGGGCCTTGACCCTTCATCATTTCTTAGCCTGCTGTGTTCATCCAGCTCTGCACCTTGTTGTCTCCATTTTATTGATGAATTTGATCATATTGCGGTCAGTATTCCCCATAAGGCCTTGCACAGTTAGATTGTCATTAATTCCTTTCTATTACACAATACCCAGTCAAGGATGGCTTGTTCTCCCTCCAGGAATTCCTCCTGTACGGATTGTTACCAATTTGATTTGCCTAATCTCTATGCAGATTAAAATCAGCAATAATTACAGTTGTACCATTATTGGTTGCATCTCTGATTTCCTGTTTAATGCCTTCCTCAACCTCTTCACTACAGTTTAGGATCTATATACAGCCCCTGATATCATTTTCTGCTCCTTGGTTTTTCTAAATTCTACCCAAATCGATTCCACTTCACTGGAGCTAATATCCTCCTTTACTATTGTGTAAATATCCTCTTTAACGAGCAAGTTACCCCACGTCCTATTCGTCTTTGTCTGTCCTTCCCAAAAACTGAATATCTTTGCATATTCAGTTCCCATCTCTGATCACGATCTACCGCATTCCCAAACTATATTACACCTGTTTATATCTATTTGTGTGACTACTTGAGCTCTTTTATTGCAAATGCTCCATGCGTTAAGGCATAAGGCCTTAAGGCTTGTCTTTTTAATATCCTAGTCCTTATCACATTATTATGCACTGTAGCCTAGTTGATTCTTGTCCTTGAATTCTCTGCCTATCACATTTCTCATTCTGACTTTTGTTTTTCCTCATATTTCCTTCTCTTCTGTCTCACTGAATAGGTTCCCATCCCCATGCCTGTGGAGTCTTAACCTGCAGAGTGATCACCACACTGTACGTGCTGTCTAAAACCGAAGGTTATTGCACAAAATAAATGAATATAAAATAGAGTAATCAAACTACTTACACATAATACAAGTTTAAATATCTTGAAACACATGGTAAAATACAATTTGATTAATCCCAATAGCACACCTTTACAGTACTAACATCAGAGACAGAATTCCCTTCTCTATCAAATGTATTGAGCTCGATTTAACTGTGGGTCTAATTCCCCTGTCTTGAGAATCTGAGCACCTTTTTCTTGAATCTTTCTACAGCTGATTTTAGTATTTCTCAGCCTCAAGTAATTCCTTCACATGTTTAACCAAACACAGTTGAGGGGAGGCGACAGCCTAGTGGTATTATTGCTGGACTGTTAATCGGGAGACCCAAATAATGTTCTGGGGACATGGGTTCAAATCTCACCTTGGCAGATAGTGGAATTTGAATTCAATAAAATATCTGGAATTAAGAGTCTAATGATGACCATGAATCCATTGTCGATTGTTGGAAAAACCCATCTGGTTCACTAATGTCCTTTAGGGAAGGAAACTGCCATCCTCACCTGGTCTGGCCTACATGTGACTCCAGACCCACAGCGATGTGGTTGACTCTGAGCACTAGGGATAGGTAATAAATGCTGCTTAGCCAGAGATGCCCACATCCTGTTAATGAATAAAAAAAACTTCTGATATGGAACTTTAAACCTAATTCCTTATACTGAAACCGTAACTAACCATACTATTGATTAATATTTCTAAATTATCTCCCTTCTTTGAGAGCTATTATCTAACACATTCAGCATGGATGAACATAGGAATTAGGAGCAGGAATAGACCATTCCACCTTTTGAGCCTACTTCTCCTTTCAATACGATCATTCAACTCAGTACCCTGTTGCTGTTTTCTCCACATGCCCTTTGATTCCTTTAGCCCTAAGAACCATATCTAACTCCTTCTTGAAAATATTCAATGTTTTGGCCTCATCACTTGCTCTGGCAGAGAATTCCATAGGCTCACCACTCTGAGAGAAGAAACCTTTCTTCAACTCAGTCATAAATAGCCTAACCCATATCCTTAGACTACAGTGCCTGGTACAGATTCCGTGGGCATTGGGAACAACCTTACTGTAAGCGCAAGGATCATGCTTCGAACAAAATAATGTTAATACATGATATGATCAAAAAATGTGAATACTAACAAGTATCTATCTTGGGGTTCTAGCAGATTGTAAAACCGCTAATGTGCCACGCCTATTAAAGAAGACAGAGAGACAGAAAGGAAACTAGGCCAATTAGCTTACCAACTGTTGTTGGAAAATGCCACTAAGAAAGCAACAGCAAGATATTTAGAAAAGCTTAGCACAATCAGTCAACATGTTTTGGGAAAGGGAAATTATGTTTGATAAACTTATATAAAAAGCAGAGTTGATAAAGGGAAATAGGTAGATTTAGTGCCTTTGGATTTCCAGCAGGTATTTGATAAGGTACTGCATAAAAAAATATATTACATGAGATAAGAGCTTACTAATTGGGGGAAATGAGCGGACTGATGATTGGTTAACACACAGAGAATTGGGATTACTGGGTCTTTTTTCAGTTTGGAAATATGTAACTAATGCAGTGCGACAAGGAACAGTTGTACGGCCTTAGTTATTTACCATCTTTTTATGAGTTGAAGGAGGAAGTAGAGTGTAATGTTTCCAAATTTGCAGATGATACAAAAATAAGTGGGAGGGCACATTGCGATGAGGAAGTAAGGAATCTGCAAGTGGATGTAGGTAGGTTGAGCGAGTGGTCAAAAAAATTGGTAGATGGAGTTAATGCAGGAAATTGTGAGGTCATGCATTTTAATAGGAAGAATCAAAAGGCAGACTATTATTTAAATGGAGAGAGACTCCAAAAAAGTGCAGCACAGAGGGATCTCTGTGCTCTTGTGCATGAAACATAATGTTTAAAAATAGCTGAACAGGATGTTGCTGAGGCTACGTCTGGAGTACTGCATGCAGTTTTGGTTCCTGTGTTTAAAAAAGGATGTATTGGCATTGGAGGCAGTTCAAAAGAGATTCAATAGACTGATTCCTGAGATGAAGAGATTGACTTAAAAGATTAGCTAAACAGGTTACTGCCTGTTCATTCATGGGAACAGAAGACTAAACAGAAGAATAACGGGGTGATCTTATTGAAACATAAAGGATTCCGAGGGGCTTGACAAAATGGATGTTAAGGAGCTATTTCCACTAGCATCGAAATAGGAGATATAGTTACAGAATAAAGGGACACATTTGAACTGAAATGTGAAGGAATTTCTTTTTTTGCACTAGGTAATGAATGCCTGGAATTCTCTATGCAGGGAGTTGTGGAGGCTAGGTCACTGAAAGTATTTGAAGAGGAGCTAGATGGATTTTTGAAATATTGAGTAGATTAGCCCTATGCTGAAAGAGGTTTTGAGACCTGGGGCAGATCTTACTGAAAGGCAGGGCAGGCTTGGGAATGAAGTGGCCTACTACCACTCCTATTTTCTATGGCATTATGTTTGGTTGGCGAGCAGACTTTGCTAAAATTTGTTTCGACAAAATATACCTTTTTCAGCAATACTCCATTTCTGTGCCACCAAGTGGCTATTTATTTAGAAACCTAGTTCTTAAAGGGACATCAATCTAACATAAAATATAGGTTTCTCCCCAAAAGCATGTGAATCATCATGTTATGTGAAGCTATCAGCGACCCACAGCGTCACATTGACAACACTGAAGATCCAACTATATAGCCATGTTCTGGACCACAGTGTTTATCTTCCTAATACTGATGTTCAAACCACAACCTTTTGCAGGGATACGAGTGTTCATTTGCCAATGAATGTGTTCTTCTGTATGGAATTCTAGCGCTGCATTGTCAGCGCAAGATAACTCTCTGCTGATAACTTGGCACACCTGAGCAGCATAAACAACTTTCTATCACTGCTTGTATGTAAGCAGACACCCTCCGTAGATGACCTGATAGCAACAAGGATAAGAAATCCCAGAGTTTTAATGAACTTCCAGAGGAGTTGGTGGATGCAGATACATTTAAAAGACATTTGGATAGGTACATGAATAAGAAAGGTTAGAAGGGATATGGGCCAAGCGCAGACAGGTAGGACTAGTTTAGTTTGGGATTATAGTCGGCATGAATTGGTTCAACTGAAGGGTCTGTTATTGTGCTGTGTAACTCTATGACTGTAGGAGTATTAGTTATTGAAAACAACCCTATCTGAGTTCCCTGCAGATCTCGAACAGTTTCAATCTTGTCCCATCATAGCTGTCCTTACCAATTATGTTATCATTGAAAAGAGCAGATCACATTGACGAGCTTCCATCATAGCTGTCCTTACCAATTACGTTATCATTGAAAAGAGCAGATCACATTGATGAGCTTAGGTGGGCATCCAATTTTTTCCAGCAGCTGAAATGGACTGCCATGATGAATAGCCTAGAAATACCTCAATGGTTGTTGCAAATGCTGTGAGCACCCTTTGTTCTTGCGTAGGATCACAATTCTTGCATTATGCATATCCTGGAGCACTGCCTCCTCCTTCAGAAGAGCTGGCTTTTTATGTTGAACGAATTCAGGTGATATAAGCCTGGAGCTTTGCCCATGAGGTGAGTCAATAGTTTTGATAAGATTGTCTGCTGTGGGGAAGTGCTGATACTGACATCCTTTCTATTTACTCTAAAGCTACTTTGGAGAAAGTATTCTGTCTAGAATACAATTTCAGATAGCCACCTCTCTGATTGTTGATGATGAACTACCCTGTGTTTTTTCACGGGACCTAGGTTTTTTTTTTGCTGATGGACCTTTTGGTTTTTTGATTCCTCCAAACAGCCTTGTAGCAATCCATGTCAAAAGACATGGAAAAACATTCTGACAAAGTCATAGGCAATAGTCATTGGCACACCACTTAGCAGTCAATTGGACTTTACTTTGAGCAGCTCTTCAGGCAATCAGTCTTCTTGCTGAAATCTCTCTTGTGATTAACAAGTGGACTGCTTGCCTTCAATGACTGATTCCATCTCAGCGATATTGCCCTTGAACTAGTTTCCTTTTATAGAGAGTGCAGTATTGTAGATAGTTTCTTGACTTACATTCCATCTCGCTCCTGTAATAATGCAGGAGAGCACCTGCACAGTTAAGTCAACATACTGTTGCACAACACTACCTGTGTAGGCAGAATGGTTGGGTTGATACAAGGATGACCTTTCTGATTTGTTCTTAAAATTTCAAAGATCAAATCCCAATCTTGGTGTACACTGGGGTGTAATCTGTATCACAGTCAGCACTGTGGTAGTCACATGTGTTGAGAATGCTGTTCAGAAAGTCACACCTGCTTGTGATCAAATTTTCCTCGTGCCAATACCCTGATCTTGAATATCTCCAAGAAATCTTGTAGCATTTGTTCTTTGTTTCACAAAGCTCATGATAGCAACAAAGCTCAAGTAGTTGTTACTAGTTTTCATTTATGCTTTCCAGCTCAGGATCTCTGCAGCAGGAGGGTTGAGCCTCATTGTCCATGGCCCTCTTGCATTGAAATCCCCCTTTAGATTAAGTTGCTTTGACTTGGGGATTCAGCTGATGTCAGTGCCAAACTCCTTATGGGACCATTGTCTCTTTATTGGAATACTGTGTTGGTACATAAATACTGGTGAGGTTAACAGACCCTGCTTGGGGCAGATAGAGAGAACACATTCAGAACCATTTGCAGGATGTTCTGTTATTGAGATTAGCAACTTTTTACACGAAGCCAACACCTTATTCATGCGTTTCTTATGAATTCTTCTCCTGTGAGATGAGCAGTAATGTTTTTCTTTCAGTGGTCTACTCTCAGCAAGCTGGTCTCATGGAACCTATGTGAATATTAAGCCTATCAAATTCTATGTTTACCATGACGTTTTGGTTTGAATTATCAACCTGCTGCATGTGATCTGTTAATTCCATGCACAGGGTGTCCAGCTTGCTAATGAAAGAGTTGGCATTATGGAGAATAAATCTTAAGTCATACAACAAAAATATTGTCAGGACTCGCAGGAAAGTGAAAAGTTTAACATTTCAGTTAAAGTGGGTGACAGGAGGAGAATTTGGTGGTAAGAAGTTCAGTGAAAAGGGTCAAGAAGAAAGATGTGGGTATCATCTATATCATGTACTTACAGGAGGCTAGAGAGAGAATATGAGATCAGTTTAGGGCAGTGGAATGTCCTGCACAAGCTGTTGTGGTTAAACTTCCCCTATTGTTAATATTTAGGCCAATAAGATCATGACAACAACATCTGAGATGGGAGTTGAGCCTCCACCTTCAGGTGGGAAATCCCTTCTCCTACTTTATTTGTTCCACTCCATTTTGCTTATGACTATATGTGCTATTCTCCTCTGTGTAAATTTAATGAGATTAATGTATTTGTGCTTGTGATGGAATGAAATATGTGCAGTGATGTGTTCCTAAATGCTTGATCAGATTTCATTTGATTTATTATTGTCACATATACCTAGGTACAGTGAAAAGTTTTGTTTTGCATGCCGTACAGGCAGATCATATCATACAAGGTGCATAGGGTAAGAACAAAGCGAAGAATACAATGTTACAACTGCAGAGAAGGTGTACAGAGAGCAAGATCAACATTAAATTTAAAATTTGAGCAGTCCATTCAGAAGTCTAATGACAGCGGGGAAGAAGCTGTTCTCAAATCTATTCACATGTGTATACAAATTTTTTATACCTTCTGCCCAATGGAAGAGGGTGGAGGAGACTATAGCCAGGGTGGGAGAGGTCTTCGATTATGTTGGGTGCTTTCCCGAGGTAGTAGGAAGTATAGATGGCGTCAATGGATGGAAGGCTGGTTTGCATGATGAACTGGGCTATGTTCAAGATTCTCTGTAGCTACTTATGGTCTTGGGAAGAGCAGTTGCTAAACCACATTGTAATGCATCCAAATAGAATGCTTTCTATAATGCATCTATAAAAATTAGTAAGAGGTGCTATTAATCCTGAGACTGGCATACGTCAGGGTATGGTGATTTTGGAAATCTGAGAAGATTTTGTAAAACTGTAAGAGTTAAGAGTGACAGAAAGGAATTAAGGATGATAAGACGAATATGACATTTTGCCAAGCAGTTACATGAGATGACCCTGTGGTTACAGCAATCAGAAATTTCATTCAAATGCATTGGGAGGAGCAGCAACAGTAGACAAGCACATAAAATGTGTTTGCCCAGAAGTGTAAGAATGATATAACAATGTTCCATACACCAAGATGTGTACCTCTGGACGGAGGACTATTTAGCAGCAAAACAATTGCCTATTTCTGTGACTGCACTAATTGGTATGGCATTGACATGGCAAAGCAGGGATGCAGTGAGTGAGCAGGTAGGCAACAAGTAAGTGAGCATTAAAAGACCATGCATGCATCCCTGAGATATAGCCTAGTCCAGTGTGTGAGCTGGGTATCTGCACCTGTGCGCAAATTTTTGTGCTGCAGCTTTTCAGTGCAAATTGCTGATATGCCCAGCAATGCAAGTCTGTGCTTCTAGGACATACTGCCAGTGTATTGTAAATGTGGCAGGATGATTATGATGGGTTGGCAGATGCAAATGTCCATGGGGGAGGACTGTGTTAGGTTGATGCCCTAGGATCATGCTCTGAGGTGGTTCAGAGCAAGCAGCTCGCTGAATTCCTCAGGTACATTCTCTGTTTGCCATATCAAGTTTTCACTACACTAGCTTAGTTGGTCAGTGTTATGGACCAGACCACACCCCCTCAAAATATTTTAAGAAGCTAGCCTGGGCCTTAGCTTTTTCTTATCTTAAAGGCAAATGTAAAGTGTTTGTTCCTGATGCAATGCAACTCATCAAACTACTCGACATTAAGCAAAACACAATTTATTTAACACAACTGTAGTTAAAAAAAACCAAAGAAAGAGAAATTTAGAATAACAACTCTACTGGAAAACTTAACAGAATAATAGATACAATAACTATTACTAATTAAGTATTCCAATATAGTAACATCCCATAAACAGATACCTTGGCAAAGCAGAAAATTCAGACACAGATTCTCACATGATGTTTTCCAATCCAGGAGGGAAAAAACATAGAGAAAATTCAGAGAGAGTAGCAGCCGGGTGACATTCAGTGAAACTTCCAGCTCTGTTGAGACCCCAATAACTTCTGATGCTACTGAAAAACCAAAACCCAGAAATCCTAAACTGTGACAGCTAGCCACACCTATTCAGGTTGTTTAAGAAAACCAAGGCCTCCCAAGCTGTTTACTCAAGTGGTCTTAATTAGCCAGCTTTTTGCCTCTCATTCAATCTCTCTCTTAAAAGAAACCAGGACAAAGTAACCTGTTAAAGCCACAGCATTGTTACATCAGTTTGGTAAGGTGGGAGTCTGAATATTAAGGAGGCAAGTTATGGTGTTAACGAGATATTTAACAATCAGCAATGACTGTCAGCTAGCATTTTGCTGCTGCCTAGCAAGAATCTCACCACACTGCATGTGAAGAGAGTAAAAGGTGGAGCGAGATGACCTTGATGTCATGATGGACCTCACCACACCTGTCGTTCGATTCTGCCACACATGTTGCCATAGCCCACATCACTCAGACCCACAAAATTCTGGTCATATAGTTCAATTCTATTGTATACCATCAATATTTAATGAAGAAATATGATAAACCATCAATTAAACACAGAACTACACAACAAGATTTAATATTTCTGGACAAAAACTAACTTTATTATATATTGAAAAACAGAGTAAGCACTGTTACCTTTACACTTTATAACTTATAAAGTTATATGACTTATGCTCTCAACTCAGTTCTATCTTTTATTTCCCTTCAAGAGTCACCTTAATTTACAAAATCTTGAAGGCTCATTCATGTTTCCTGGAACCAACCCAAAAGGTATGTCACCGCTCTCCAGAATTCACTCTGATTTCTCTGTAGTATATTTATTCACAAAGGTTCAAGGTTTCAATGGGTTTTTCCATTAGCTTTTGGCTAAACAACCCTCCAGTTTCTTTACTAACCTCATGATTCTGAACTTCATGGGTGAAGCTTCCCAGCAACTCCTATGAAATGGCTTAAAATATCAGAAGACACCCTTTGTTTTCAACAGCCC
Source organism: Rhincodon typus (assembly GCF_021869965.1). NCBI lineage: Eukaryota > Metazoa > Chordata > Chondrichthyes > Orectolobiformes > Rhincodontidae > Rhincodon > Rhincodon typus. The sequence continues at coordinate 24,974,975 of NC_063335.1, forward strand.
ACTGCAATGATTTTAAACTGCAAACAAGCTATTCACTTGTAGAACTCCAACCAAATAACTTTTATTGAGATGATTACTGCCAATTTGTCCCTTTAGCTCAATAATTTCCAGTCTTTTTCCCTTTTCTAACTTTGTGTCTTATATTGAATACCAGCTCTGAATCACAGTCTGCAAAATGGACAATAGCTCTAGCATTTATTTAGTCTACTTTGGGCATAGATTTGGCTTTATCTCACAACTTCCAAGTAGATAGAAGCTACATGAGGCCTAAAGCTGACACAATCTCTTAACTGTTTTCCCAAATACCACTTCAGGCATGGATCTGGCTTGATTTTGCAACTTCTAAGGAGCTAGAAGCTGCATAAGCTGACACATCTATGAGATACTTTTCCAAATATCAATTAGTCTTATGTGCTGGTTGTACACTTATTGGATTCCTAAAAACAAAGAATCTCACCGAGCTCCACCCATCTCTATGACAATATTTCACACACAGCCTGTTCCCAGGTAGAAATGCCAATTAATTACCTTTTGATTACAAAGCTTTCCTTAGTTATTTGAAACCACACAAATAACAAATCTTTTACTAAAATAATGTCAGACATCATATCTCTAGTTCTTTAGTTAAATAAATAAGCTCACCTGCTGTTTTATGCCTGTTATCCTTTTACTCTGACTTTATCCAAGAAACACAAATTACATAGTGAATTCTAATTTTTTTTGATGTTAGTGTGGTTTTCCAGCCTGTAGATATTTACCAGGCTTTCCCTCACTGAACTTACATAAATTCACTTTCTGAAATTGACTAGGTATACCATAAAATACATGAACTTTGGTGCTGTGGAAGTATCATTTAAGAATTCCACATTAGAAGAAGGAATGATAAAAGAAAACGTGGTTCCTGCAGATGAGAAAACATTAAATCTTGAGAGCATTTATGAAACAAAATACATTGCTGTTAAGAACAAATAAAGATGGAGAAGAATGAAGACTGAAGGATTATAAAATAACAGATTATAAAATAACAGATTATAAGTGACTGAACCTATTAAAGTACACACCAATCCATTTGTAAGAAGTATAATCAGCTAGCACTATGCCTCTCCTTTCTGATAATGAAATACCATCCCCTCATAATATAATTATAATTAGGAATCTATATTATGTATAATAGTATATCTAAATGCATGTTCTCTTCTATTTTTTATCGGCATGTTCTTTCAGATGTCTCAACAGCAGATGGCAGCATTTACCAACAAAGCACAATTAATCACAGCCTTACACAATTGAAGGAAAATATTATTAATGCCACAGTTTAGCTATTCTCAATAGGGCCCAACTGCTTGAATAGAAAAGTGAAATGATCCAAAAGCTTGAACTTAAAAACTAAACTAGAACTTGATGTCAATGGAGCGTAGGAGGTTGAGGGGTAACATTCTTGAGGTTTATAAAATCATGAGGGGCATAGATGGGGTGGCACGGTGGCTCAGTAGCTCAGTGGTTAGCACTGCTGCCTCACAGCACCAGGGACCCAGATTCAATTCCACCCTCGGATAACCCCCACCTCCTACATACCAGCCTCATCCCCACCTCCTTGACTTACCCCCATCCTAACTCCTCACCTTTACTGGCTCCATCCCCGCCTCCCTGACCTGTCCATCTTTTCTCCCACCTCAACCCCCACCCCACCTCCTACTTACCAGCCTCATCCCCACCTCCTTGACCTGTCTGTCTCCTCTCCACCTATCTGCTCCTTTATCCATCTTCCATCCACTTCCCCCTCTCTCTCTATTATTTCAGAATCCCCTTCCCCTCCCCCTTTCTGAAGAAGGGTCCAGACCCGAAACGTCAGCTTTCCTGCTCCTATGATGCTGCTTGGCCTGCTGTGTTCATCCAGCTCTACACCTTGTTATCTCAGATTCTCCAGCATCGGCAGTTCCTACTATCTCTGAATCTGCTAAATAAGTTGCATTTACAACTTTCAATAGAGAATTCCTAAGATTCACACCCTTTTAAATGAGGACGTTTCTCCTCATCTCAGTTGTAAATCCCTTATCCTGAAACTGTTGTTATCCATTTCCCAGCCAGGAGAGCTATTTCAGTATCAATCCAGTCAGGACTGTTTACAGTCTTGAATGTTTCAACGAGATTGCGTTATTCTTCTAAATTGTAGAGCATATAGACTCGGTTTACTCAAAGTCTCATCATATGATGATACTCTCTTTCTTGGGACTACTGAAGTGTACATTGACTGTACTGCCCCAATACAAGCATATCCTTCCTTAAGCATGGAGCCTGAAATTGAACACAGTATTCCAGTTGAGGTCTCACTACATTTATAGCAAGACCTCCTTATTCTTATCTAGTAGTAAAGAGCTATATGTCATGTGCTGTGTTATCTGCTCACTGTAGCTTTTTGTGTTCCATGTCTCTCAGATCATCAACATTGAGAATTTCCAAAGAAGTGTCGTATTGGACTCTGAAATTTACCTGTTTCTCTCTCCACTGCCAAGCCTGCTGAATTTCTCCTGCACTTTCCGTTATTACAAATGTCATGCTTTTTAAAAAAGTATTCTGATTTTTAATTCTTAAGAGCAAAGTGAACAATCTCATACTCCCCGCATTATGCTCCATCTATTACCTTGTTTCTCATACACTTAATCTGTCTACATATCTTTACAGCCTGTTTGTGCTGACCTTGTAGCTTGCATTCTCACTTAGCTTTACACCACCAACATACTTAAATGCATTGCTGTCTGCCTCTTTGTCAAGTCATTAATATAGATTGTTAATCGCTGATGGCCAACACTGATGCTTGTAGTCCTCCAGTAATTAGAGTCTGCCAAAATACATCACTTATTCCTGTTCCATGTTTCCTGTCTTAACCAATCCTCGATCCATTCTAACATTTAACCCCAATTCATTAGTTTCTATCATTTGTAATAATGTGTTAGTACCTTATCAAATGCCTTTTTGAAATTCAAGCATATTAGTCTATCTACCTAACTAGTTACATGTTTAAAGATAAATTTGTAAAACATGATTTTCCTTTTGTAAAATCGTATTGACTTATTCTAAGTGTACCATGTTTCCTAAATGCCTTGTTGAAACTTCTTTAATAATATATTGTAGCACTTTGCAGATATGTAACTTGTTGTTCCTTGTTTTCTCTCTTTCTTCTTTCTTCACCTACTGGTTTACATTTGTTATTTTCCAATCTGCTCAGACTCTTCCAGAACCTGTGGAATTTTGGATAAACCTTCCCATTTGCTATCACTCCTGCTTACTCTTTCAGAACTGTGGGATTTAGGCCATTAGGTCCTGGGGATTTGACTGATTTTAGTCCCATAAGTGTTTCTTTTTTAGCACTTTCTCTTTGCTCATATCAATTACCTTAATTCCTGCTCTTTCATTAGCCCATAAGTTTCCCTCTATTTCTAATATGTAAATTGTGATTTCGCCTATGAAGACAGACATGAAATGTTTGCTCAATGTCTTTGTTATTGTCCCCATAATAATTTCTCCTGTCTCTGCTTCAGTGACGAACATTCACTTTAGCTGTGGTTTTCCTTTGCAAAATCACTTTTGTATTTCTGCTTAGTTTACCCTCCTGTATTTTTTTCCTTTCTTATCAACTTTTTGGTGTCTCTTTGTTTTGTTTCCCTACAAAACAGTATCTGTTTTATTGCTGAATAACAATTCTGCATTGATTTAACAGTACAATGTTTGTAAGTTCAAAATGGGTGTAAGTGTTCAGTCCAAAAAGTGTCATATAGCCAGTTGGCTGATATTCTGTTGAGGAGTTAGGTGATCTGCTCCCAGTGCAAGCACAGTGTTTTCAAAGGTGCTCGTTGTGAACCGTTGCTTTCATCATTGTGTTGTGGATGCTGTGGACAGCAACCAGAGTTAGATCGCGGGCTGTTGGTAGGCCTGCAAGCACGAGACCTATGGTATCCACATAAAGTGTTTGGGGTGTTCAAGGTGAGTTTTTGTAGTGACACTTGAGTGGATGAAGTAAAAGGATGTTTGCACCTGCACTGATATCAAGATTTGCATATAAATTATCCTGATCCTTCATCTGCGTGCATGTAATCTAGATGGCTAAGGGTCTTGTGGCACAGTGGTAGTGGACTCTGGGTCGGAGGGTCCAGGTTCATGTCCCAACTGCCACAGTGGTGTATCACAACATCTCCAATAAGTTTGATTGCAAATAATTTTTGTAATTTGTATGGTGAGAAAGGCCTCTGTTCATATCACTTAATGTACAGGGTATATGTTCTTTGATGTTCCGTGTACGGAATATCTGCACACTTTGTGTTGAAGTTCTGGTCATTCCATAATATCTAGCTTAACTGGACATTTTATGGATCCTGTCATGATATTGTTTGGTATGTTCTTTTGCTTACTTGGAATGCTGTACCTGGCTGGCTTTTAGAGGAGGCTTCTTATGATGTTGAACCACTTGTTCTGGTCTTTGGTTTTAGCATTGGGCTTTCCAGTGTCTTCTGTGCTACAAACCTTGCATATTATTTTAAGAGCTGTGCATTTTCTGCATGCATGTATGAGGCTGCCTGCTTTGCTTACCAGCATATAGCCTATGGACTCTGTCTACCCATTAGGATGGCTTCACATTTGTATCAGCTTTGCAGTGTTCTTCCATTGTAAGCTTTTGATTTGGTCGGCCATGTCTTTTTCAAACATTTCATTGGAGTAGATACTATCGTGAGCTTGATTATTCTGTCAGTTAGCTCAGCTGCAATGATACCCCTTATCTTTTTGCATCTACTTCTGAATAGGTCAATGATCTGTTTGTTGTTGCTTAAAAGATGGAATCCTAGACTATATATTCTGAAATTGAGCTTCACTCATAATTTGATTGTTTTATCTGAATATTTCGGACACTTGTCAGACAGATCAGATGTGTTCAGACTGTGGAAACCTTCATTGCCTCTGGCAAAGACAATTTTAATGGTTTGTGAAATATTGAGATCCAGAAAACACAATTTGGCACGTTCTAACGAAAGAAATTTAGTTGAAGAATCTGAATATAGGAATTTTTTTTTGTCCATTTGCAGTCTTTTTGCGGTATCTGAATCTTTTAACAGCTATTTAAGTTTATTTCGGTTCATTTAGGGTTATCATGGCTCGGACTTGCAATACTTTTAGTAGCCAGTGCCTTAGCTGGTCACAGATAGTTGCTAGTCACTGGTGACACTGTGGAGTTAGAGACATAGAGTCATGCAGCATGGAAACAGACCCTTCAAACATATCCCTCCAAACTTTTTCTATTCATGAACTTATCCAAATGTCTTTTAAATGTTATAATTGTACCCGCATCCACCCCTTCCTCAGGAAGTTCATTCCACACACAAGCCACCTTCTGTGTAAAAATTTGTCTCTTATGTCTTTTTTAAATCTCTCTCCTCTCACCTTAGAAATGTGCCCCCTAATCTTGAAATCCCCCACTCTAGGGAAAAGACAACTACCATTAACTCTGTCTATATCTGTCATTATTTAATAAACTTCTATCAGGTCGCCTCTCAACCTCCTAAGCTCCAGTGAAAAATGTCCCAGCCTATCCAGCCTTGCTTTACAAATAAAACCTTCCATTCCTGGCAACAACCTGGTAAATCTCTTCTGACCCCTTTCCAGATTAATAATATCCTTCCTATAACTGGGTGACCAGAAATGGACACAGTATTCTAGAAGGGTATTCGTGGGCAGGCAATAGCTTAGGGTATTATTGCTAGACTATTAATCCAGAAACCCAGCTGGTGTTCTGGGGACTTGGGTTTGAATCCCACCACGGCAGATAGTGGAATTTGAATTCATTAATTTAAAAATGGTCTGGAATTACGAATCTATTGATCAACATGAAATCATTGCCGATTGTCGGAAAAACCCATCTGGTTCACTAATGTCCTTTAGGGAAGGAAATCTGCCACCCTCACCTGGACTGGCCTACATATGACTCCAGACCCACAGCAACGTGGTTGACTCTCAACTGCCCTCTGAAATGGCCACTCAGTTGTACCAATTGCTACAAAGTCTTGTAGAAATGAAACTGGCCGGATCACCAGAAAAGACAATGGCAGAAACGTCGACCCTGCAAAGTTCTTCTCCCTAACATCTGGGGGTTAGTGCCAAAATTGGGAGAGCTGTCTCACAGACTAGTTAAGCAACAGCCTGACATAGTCATACTCACAGAATCATACTTCATAGACAATGTCCCAGACACCACTGTTACTATCCCTGGATATGTCCTGTCTCACTGGCAGGACAGACCCAGCAGAGGTGGTGGCACAGTGGTATACACTCAGGAGGGTGTTGCTCTTGGAATCCTGAAAATTGACTCTGGACCCCATGAAGTCTCATGGCTTCAAGTTAAACATGGGCAAGGAAACCTCCTGCTAATTACCACATACCATATGCCCTCAGCTGATGAATCAGTACTCCTTAATGTTGAACAACACTTCGAGGAAGCACTAAGGATGGCAAGGGCACAAAGTGTACTCTGGTTGGGAGATTTCAGTGTCCACCACCAAGAGTGGCTTGATAGCGGTATTACTGATCGAGCTGGTCAGGTTCTAAAGGATATTGCTGCTAGACTGGGTCTGCGGCAGGTGGTGAGGGAACCAAAAAGAGGGAATAACATACTTTACCTCATATGTACTAATCTGCCAGCTGCAATTGCATCTGTCCATGACAGTATTGATAAGAGTGACCATCACACAGTCCTTGTGGAGACGAAGTCTTGCCTTCACATTGAGAATAACTTCCATCGTTTTGTGTGGCACTATCACCGTGCTAAATGGGACAGGCTTCGCACAGATCTAGCAACTCAAGACTGGGCATCCAGAGGGTCTGTGGGCTATCAACAGTAGCAGAATTGTTACTCCAGCACAATCTGTAATCTCATGGCCTGGCATATCCCCCACTCAACCAAGGTTCACTAGGTTGATTCCGGAGTTGAGGGGGTTGGCTTATGAGGAGAGACTGAGTAGATTGGGATTATATTCATTGGAATTCAGAAGATTGAGGGGGGATCTTATAGAAACATATAAAATTATGAAGGGAATAGATAAGATAGAAGTAGAGAGGATGGTTCCACTGGCAGGTGAAGCTAGGACAAGAGGGCATAGCCTCAAGATTAGAGGGAACAGATTTAGGACTGAATTGAGAAGGAATTTCTTCACCCAGAGGGTTGTTAATCTATGGAATTCCTTGCCCAGTGAAGTAGTTGACGCTACTTCAGTAAACGCTTTTAAAAAAAAGGTAGATTTTTTTTGAACAATAAAGGAATTAAGGGATACGGTGAGAACGCGGGTAAGTGGATTTGCGTCCATGAAAAGATCAGCCATGATCTTATTGAATGGCGGAGCAGGCTCAAAGGGCCAGATGGCCTACTCCTGCTCCTAGTTCTTATGTTCTTACCAGCAAGCCAGGGGATCAACCCTGGTTCAATGGAGAGTGCAGGAGGGAATGCCATGAGCAACACCAGGCATACCTGAAGATGAGGTATCAACCTGGTGAAGCCACCAAACAGGACTACATGCATGCCAAACAGCAAAAGTAGCAAGTGATAGACAGAGCTAATCGATCCCACAACTAACGGATGAGATCTAAGCTCTGCAGTCCTGCCATATCTAGTCATGAATGGTGGTGGACAATTAAACAACTCACTGGGGGAGGAGGCTCCACAAATATCCCCATCCTCAATGATGGAAGAGCCCAGCACATCAGTGCAAAAGATAAGGCTGAAACATTTGCAGCAATCTACTGGACTCACCACATTAACACAGTGGTGACAAGAACGGGCCAGAAGCTAGGAATACTGTGGCGAGTAACTCACCTCCTGACTCCTCAAAGCCTGTCCGCCATCTACAAGGTACAAGTCAGGAGTGTGATGGAGTACTCCCCACTTGCCTGGATGAGTGCAGACCCAACAACACTCAAGAAGCTTGTCACCATCCAGGACAAACCAGCCCGCTTGATTGGCACTACATCCACAAGCATTCACTCCCTCCACCACCGACGCTCAGTAGCAGCACTATGTGTACTATCTACAAGATGCACTGCAGAAATTCATCAAAGATCCTCAGACAGCACCTTCCAAACCCACGACCACTTCCATCTAGAAGGACAAGGGCATCAGACATATGGGAACACCACCACCTCCAAGTTCTCCTCAAAGTTACTCACCATCCTGACTTGGAAATATATCACCGTTCCTTCACTGTTGCTGGGTCAAAATCATTGAATTCCCTCCCTAATAGCATTGTGGGTCAACCCACAACAGGAGGACTGCAGCGGTTCAAGAAGGCAGCTCACCACCACCTTCTCAAGGGCAACTAGGGATAGGCAGGAAATGCGGGCCAGCCAGCGACGCTCACATCCCACAAATGAATAGAAAGAAAAGGCCCTCACCAATGTTCTGTACGACCTCAACATGACTTCCCAACTCCTATATTCAAGGACTGAGCAATGAAGGCAAGCGTGCCAAATGCCTTTTTAACCACCCTGTCTATATGTAATGCAAACTTCAAAGAATTACGTACCTGCACCCCAGGTCCATCAGTTCTACAACACTACCCAAGGGCCTATCATTAATTGTATAAACACTACCTTTGTTTGTTGTACCAAAATGCAACAGCTCACATTTATCCAGATTTAAATCTAACTGCTGTTTTTCAGCCCAGTGACCCATTTGATCAAGATCCCGTTGTAGTCTTAGAAAACCTTCACTGTCTGATATGCCACCAATTTTGGTGTCATCTGCAAACTTACTAACCATGCCTTCTATACTCGCATCCAAATCATTTATATAAATGATTAACAAAAGAGGACCTAGAACCGATCCCTGTGGATCATCGGTGGCCATGGGCCTCCAGTCTGAAAAACAACACTCCACCATTACCCTCTGTCTCCTGTCGTTAAGTCAATTATGTATCCAGTTGGCAAGCAGATGGTGGAATTTGAATTCAATAACAAAAATCTGGAAGTAAAAATCTACTAATTGCCATGAAATCACTGTTGATTGTAGAAAAAACCCATCTGGTTCACTAATGTCCTTCAGGGAAGAAAATCTGCGATCATCACCTGGTCTAGTCTACATGTGATTCCAGACTCATAGCAATGTGAATGACTCTCAATTGCCCTGTGAAACGGCCTAGAAAACCATTCAGTTGTACCATTAACTACAAAGTCTCAAAGAAATGAATCTGCAGATTACTTGCCATTGACCTAGGCACCGGGAAAGACAATAGCATAAACAGGCCTGTTGACCGTGCAACGTCCTCCTCATTAACATCTGGGGTATAGTGCCAAAATTGGGAGAGCTGTCCTGCAGATTAGTTAAGCAACAGCCTGACATAGTCATACTGACAGAATCATACCTTACAGACAATGTCCCGTACACCACCAGGACAGACTCAGCAGAGGTAGCGATATAGTGGTATACAGTAAGGACTTTAGCGCTGGGAGTCCTCAACATACTTGGCCTCATCCTTACCAATCTGCCAGTTGCAGTTGCATCTGTCCATGGTAGTATCGGTAGGAGTGATGACCGCACAGTCCATGTGGAGACGAAGTCCTGCCTTCACATTGAGAATAACCTCCATCGTGTTGTGTGGCATTATTACAGTGCTAAATGAGACATTGTTTGCACAAATCTAGCAACTCAAGACTGGGCATCCATGAGACGCTGTGGGCAATCAACAGAAGCAGAAAAACAGATCCAGCATGATCTGTAACCTCATGGGCTGGCATATTCATCCATTCAGCCATTACCATCAAGCCAGGGGATCAACCCTGGTTCAACAGAGAGTGCAGGAGGGCATGCCAGGAGGAACAGCAGGCATACCTGAAGATGAGGTATCAACCTGGTGAAGCCACCAAACAGGACTACTTGCATACCAATCAGCATAAGCTGCAAGTGATAGACAGATCTAAGCGATCCCACAACCAACGGATCAGATCTAAACTCTGCAGTCCTGCCACATCCAGTCGTGAATGGTGATGGGCAATTAAACAACTCACTGGAGGAGGAGGCTCCACAAATATCCCCATCCTCAATGATGGAAGAACCCAGCACATCAGTGCAAAAGGCAAGACTGAAGCTTTTGCAGCAGTAGTGCCGAGTGGATGATCCATCTCGGCCTCCTTCAATGGTCCCCAGCATTACAGATACCAGTCTTCAGCCAATTCGAATCACTCCACATGATATCAAGAAACCTTTGGAGACACTGGATTTGGAAAAGGCTACAGGCCCTGACAACATTCCAATGATAGTACTGAAGACTTGTGCTCCAGAACTTGCCACTCCCCTAGCCAAGCTGTTCCAGTACATTTACAACACTGGTATCTACCCAACAATGTGGAAAATTGCCCAAGTATGTCCTGTACGTAAAAAGCAGGACAACTACAACCTGGCTAATTACTGCCCCATCAGTCTCCTCTCGATCATCTGTAAAGTGATGGAAGCTTTCATCAGCAGTGCTATCAAGCAGCACCTGTTCAGAAATAACCTGCTCAGTGACGCACAGTTTGGGTTCCTCCAGGGTCACTCAGCTCCTGACCTCATTACAGCCTTGGTTCAAACATGGACAAAAGAGCTGAATTTCAGAGGTGAGGTGAGAGTGACAGCACTTTAATATCAAGGCTGCATATCAAGACTGAGTATGGCATCAAGGAGCCCTAGCAAAACTGGAATCAGTTGTTATCAGGGGGCAAACTCTGCGGTGGTTTGAGTCATACCTGATAAGTAGGCAGATGGTTGTGCTTGTTGGAGGTCAATCACCTCAGCTCCAGGACATCTCTGCAGGCGTTCCTCAGGGTAGTGTACTCAGCCCAACCATTTCCAACTGCTTCATCAATGGCCTTCCCCCTATCATAACGTCAGAAGTGGGGATGTTCACCGATGATTGCATAATGTTCAACACCATTTGTGACTCCTCAGATACTGATGAAGTCCATGTTCAAATGCAGTAAGATCTGGACAATATCCAGGTTTAGGTTCACAATGGCGAGTAACATTCGTGCCACATAAATGCCAGGCTATTACCATCAGGAATAAGAGATAATCCAACCACCGCCTCTTGGCATTCAATGGTGTTACAAACACTGAATTTCTCACTATCAACATCCTGGGGGTTATTATTGGCCAGAAACTTAACTAGACTCACCACATAAACACAGTGGTTACAACAGCAGGTAAGGAATACTGTAGCGAATAACTCACGTCCTGACTCCTCCAAACCTGTTCACCATCTACAAGGCACAAGTCAGAAGTGTGATGGAATACTCCACACTTGCCTGAATGAGTGTAGCTACAACAATACTCAAGAAGCTTGATGCCATCCAGGACAAAGCAGCTTGCTTGATTGGCAGTACATCCACAAGCAGCAGGATTGTGTGCTATCTACAAGGTGGACTGCAGAAATTCACCAAAGATCCTTAGACACCACCTTCCAAACCCACAACCACTTGCATCTAGAAGGACAAGGGCAGCAGATATATGGGAGCACCCACCACCTCCAAGTTCCCCACCAAGCCAGTCATCATCCTGATTTGGTCATATATTGCTGTTCCTTCACTGTTGCTGAGTCAAAATCATGGAATTCCCTCTCTAATGGTATTGTGAGTCAACCCACAGCAGGTATACTGCAGTGGTTCAAGAAGGCAGCTCATCACCACCTTCTCAAGGGCAACTAGAGACGGGCAATAAATGCTGGCCAGCCGGCGATGCCCACATCCCACATATGAATTAAAAAAAAATTAAATTTAACCAAGTTGTCTATATCTAAAATAAGATTCTCTTTTATTCTTGACTAGAACCTCAATATCTTTATCTATTGTTCTGTAATCTTACAAGTCTTACCCTTCACTCCAACAGGAAAATAATGCCTCTGAACTCTTGTCATCACACTCTTGAATGCCTCCCACTTGTCAGACATCATTTTATCTGTGAACAGTCTGCTCCAATCAACCTTTGAAAGTTTCTGTCTTCATACCATTAAAGTTTGCCTTACTTCAGTTAAAAACTTCACCTTTTATGGCAGGCTTATCCTTTTCCAGAACCATTTTGAAACTATTAGAATTATGATCACTAGACCCAAAGTGTTCCCCCACTTTTACCTGCCCTGCCTTATTGCCCAAAAGAAGGTCTAGTTTTGCTCCTTCTCTAGTAGGAGCATCCACATATTGATAAAGAAAATTTTCTTGAATACATTTGACAAATTCTTTACTATTGAAACCTTTAACACTATGGTAGCCCCAGTCAATGTTTGGAAAATTAAAGTCCCCCATTATTACAACCATATTATGTGTTCATTCTGCGTTTTCCTAGTTTCTGCACTTAAGCATTCCCCAACCCACCTCCAACCCATTAACAAAGCTGTGATTTTGGTAGGTAAATAGCCACAAATGTAATTGCAAACCGTGACAAATACTTGTGTACAGTCTTATTCTTGCTGCTTGGAGCGGTTAGTGAATAGATTCTTCTTCATAGCCTAGTCTACAGCATTTAGCTTCAGCAGTAATGATCTCTCCTGTCTGTGAGTTCTCCTTGCCTGAAGTATGGCGAACCTCATTAAACCACCACCAGTTGTCTCTCTCTAATGAGACTGCAGCCCTATGTCCACTAAGACTATGTGACTTTATCTTTAGTTTAAAGTGAGATCTCACTCCAGGCTCTGCTTTTTAAGTTGTATTCCTGCTTAAGTTTTGCAAGAGCTTGACCTATAATGATTAAGCTGTACCAATTTGAACAATCTTACCAGACTGAATGCCTGGCAGAATGAAGGTATGGTATGTAAATTCCCCACAAAGGTATAAAATCGTATACACGTGGTGAGGTTTGATTGATGTTTCACTTTGTTTATTGAAGTGATAAATTAAACTGCATTTATTTCAATGCAAGAGGCCTATCAGGTAAGGCAGATGAACTTGGCATGATTGGAGACATGGGACTGGGATGTCATTGCAATTGCAGAGACGTGGCTCAGGGATGGACAGGACTGGCAGCTTAATGTTCCACGGTATAGATGCTATAGGAAGGATGTAAGGGGAGCAAGAGAGGAGGGGGAGTGGCATTTTTGATTAGAGACAACATTACTGCTGTACTTATGGAGGATATTCTGGGTGGAACTGAGAAATAAGAAACAGATGATCACCTTTTTGGGATTATACCATAGACCCCCCCCCCAATAGTTAGTGGGAAATCGAGAAACAAATGTGTAAGGGGGTCTCCGTTATCTGTGAGAATAATAGAGTGGTTATGGTATGGGATTTTAATTTTCCAAATATAGTTTTAAAACAGTGATGGAAAAGGATAGACCGGATCTAAAAGTTAAAGTTCTAAATTGGAGGAAGGCCAATTTTGACGGTATTAGACAAGAGCTTTCAAAAGTTGATAGGGGGCGGATGCTCACATGTAAAAGGGATGGCTGGAAAATGAGAAACATTCAAAATGAGATAACGAGAGTCCAGAGACAGTATGTTCTTTTTAGGGTGAAGGGCAAGGCTGATAGGTGTAGGAAATGCTGGATGACCAGAGAAATTGAGGTTTTGGTCAAGAAGAAGAAAGAAGCATAAATCAGGTATAGACAGCAAGGATTCAGTGAATCCCTAGAACAGTATAAAGGCAGTAGGAGTATACTTAAGAGGGAAATCAGGAGGGCAAAAAGGGGACATGAAATAGCTTTAACAAATAGGGTTAAGGAGAATCGAAAGGGATTCTACAAATACATTAAGGACAAAAGGGTAACTAAGGAGAGAATAAGGTCCCTTAAAGATCAGCGAGGCCACCAATGTGTGGTACTGCAGGATACGGGGGAAGATAATAAATGAGTATTTTGCATCAGTGTTTACTGTGGAGAAGGATATCGAAGATAGCGAATGTGGGGAAATAAATAGCGACATCTTAAAAAATGTCCACGTTACAGAGGAGGATGTGCTGAATGTCTTGAAATGCATAAAGGTGGATAAATCCCCAGGACCCAATCAGGTGTACCCTAGAACTCGGTGGGAAGCAAGGGAAGAGATTGGTGGGCCCCTTGCTGAGAAATTTGTATCATTGAGAACCACAGGTGAGGTGCCGGAAGCCTGGAGGTTGGCTAACTTTGTGCCACTATTTAGGAAAGGTGGTAAGGAAAAACCAGAGAACCAAAGACCAATGAGCCTGACATCTGTGGTGGGCAAGTTGTTGGAGGGAATCCTGAGGGACAGATTAACGTGTATTTGGAAAGCCAAGGACTGATTGGGGATAATCAACGCAGCTTTGTGCATGGGAAATTGTGTCTCACTAACTTGTTTGAGTTTGTTGAAGAAGTAACAAAGAGGATTGATGAGGGCAGAGTGGTGGATGTGATTTATTTGGACTTCAGTAAGGCGTTCGACAGGGTCCGCATGGTAGACTGGTTAGCAAGGTTAGATCACACAGAATACAGGGAGAACTAGCTATTTGGATACAGAACTGGCTCGAAGGTAGAAGACAGAGGGTGGCGATGGAAGGTTGCTTTTCAGACTGGAGGCCTGTGACCAGCATTATGCCATAACCATCTGTGCTGGGTCTACTGCTTTTTGTCATTTATATAAATGATTTGGATGTGAACATAGGAGGTATGGTTAGTAAGTTTGCAGATAACACTAAAATTGAAGGTAAAATGGAAGAAGTTACCTCAGAGTACAACAGGATCTTGATCAAATGGGCCAATGGGCCAAGGAGTGGCAGACAGAGTTTAATTTAGATAAACGTGAGGTGCTGCATTTTGGAAAGGCAAATCAAGGCAAGACTTATACACTTAATGGTAAGGTCCTGGGGCAGTGTTGCTGAACAAAGAAGACCTTGGAATGCAGGTTCATAGTTCGTTGAAAGTGGAGGTGCAGGTAGATAGGATAGTGAAGAAGGCATTTGGTATGCTTGCCTTAATGGTCAGTGTATTGAGTATAGGAATTGGGAAGTCATGTTGCGGCTGTACAGGATATTGGCTCAGCCACTTTTGGAGTATTGCATTCATTTCTGGTCTCCCTCCTATAGGAAGGATATTGTGAAACTAGAAAGGATTCAGAAAAGATTTACAAGGATATTACCAGGGTTGGAGCGTTTGAGCTCTAAGGAGAGGCTGAATAGGTTGGGGCTATTTTCCCTGGGGCATCAGAGACTGAGGGGTGACCTTATAGAAGTTTATAAAATCATGAAGAGCTTGGATAGGGTAAATAGGCAAGGTCTTTTCAATGGGGGTGAAGGAATCCAAACCTAGAGGGATAAGTTTAAGGTGGGAGGCGAAAGACATAAAAAGACCTAAGTGGCAACTTTTTCACACAGAGGGTAGTGCATATATTGAATGAGCTGGAAGAGGAAGTAGTGGAGGCTAGTATGAGTATTACATTTAAAAGGCATCTGGATGGGTATATGAATAGGAAGGGCTTAGAGGGATATGGGCCAAATGCTGGCAAATGGGACTAGATTTATTTCAGATATCTGGTTAGCATGGATGAGTTGGACCAAAGGGTTTGTTTCCGTGCTGTGTATCTCTATGACTCTATGAATGTGGACGGGTTGAGGCTTTTATATTTTGCATTCAAATCTTCAAAATCATTTTGCATGTTACAGATGGTGTACTTAAAATTTAGATATCTTCAAAAGCCAGCAGTGCTGTAGTCTTCTTTTAACTGTAAGTCTACTTATCACACAAAGGGGTTAAAGACCATGTGGGTTCTTTATTTGAAGATAAGAGTATGTGGATAATATTCACTTGGAGCTAATATGGTGACTGCTGTCATTGCTGCTTCAGACTACACAGAAATCATGGAATTAATACATCACATCCTGTTGAGATATGTAATGATTGACAGCAGTTTAAGTTCTGCCCGTTTAAGGTGTATGTCAAGATAAATCAAGGTACAACCTATTCATCTTGTACAGGCCTCACCTCTCCCAGAAACAGTTCTAATGCCTCAAGAATACAGTCTTCTTGCAGCTCTGATTACGTACTGATCAACTCTTCCTCCCTATTTCTGTACTCACTAGCTCACATCACCAGGAATAATCTGGTGATTACTTTCATTCTTTCTGTTCATGTCATTGGTGCCAACATGGACTGTGACCTCTGCCTGTTCACTCTGCCCCATCAGCATATTCTGTAGCCACTCAACGACATCCTTGACCACATGCCATTTTGGGTTATAACTCCAGCTACCAAATTGCCTGTCTGTTCCCCTCAATATCAAAACACCCACCTCTGATACTTCTCTATTTTGCTTCTGCCCTTGACCTCCCCCATTCAGTTGAGCCACCCATAAAGGCCAGAACTTCTTTCTGCCTGCACTCCCCAGAATTGAGTAATAGTTGGACAATGATGTTTTCAAGGGATTGCATGCCATGTCTACGTTGCTGTTCTGGCAGTCACTCTTTTCCCCTCTGCCTGCACATATATGCTGTGAGGTGACCAAGACCAGAAGCAGAAGTAGGCCTTTCAGCCTATGAAGTCTGCTCCACCATTCAATGAAATCATGGCTGATCTGATAATCCTTAAATCCACTTTCCTGCCTTTTCCCCATAACCCTGGATTCCCTTACTGATTAAAAATCTATCTCCGCCTTGAATATACTTAACAACACAGCTTCTACAGCTCTCTGTGGTGAAGAAATTCCACAGATTCACTTCCATCTGAAAGACGAAATTCCTCTTCATCTCTGTCTTACATGTGCAACCCCTTACTGTGAGATTGTGCCCTCTGGGGCACAAAGGGAAACAACCCTTCTGTATCTATCCAGTCCACTAAGAATCTTGCATGTTTCAATAAGGACACCTCTTGTTTTCTAAACTCGAATGAGTACAGGCTCATCCAACTCAACCTCTCCTCATAGAACAGTCTCTCTAATCCTTTTGAAATAAGACCAACATTCCATTTGCCCTCTCCGTATTACCTGCTGAACTTGTATACTAGCTTGTTGTGATTTATGCACAATGGTTCCAACATCACTGAAGAAGATTAAGAGGTGACTTTATTAAGGTGTTCAAAATTATGAACAATTTTGACAGAGTAAAGAAGGATATTCTGTTTCTACTAGTTGGTATGTTGAGGTCACAATTTCAAGATTGTCAACAAGAGAGCTTGGAGTGATATGAGGAGAAACTTCTGTCTGGGAGACTGATGCCATAGGAGGTTTCAAAAAGAGCTGGATATATATTTGGAAGTCTTGAATTTAGAGGGCTACAAAGATAGGGCTGGAGAATGGGAGTAGCTGAGTAGCTATTTTGTGAAGTGGTATAACCATGATGGACCAAATTACCTCCTTCTGTATTGTAAAATTTTATTATTCTGTGATTCTATATCCAGTGCTGTGAATAAGATATACATTTGGTACATTTAACTGGCTTGCATGAGCAAATTCAAATTGAATAGAAGGTGATAAGTGCCTGGAATGCACTTCCAAAGGAGACGGTAAAAGCAGTTTAAGAAGCATCTTGACAGATACATGAATAGGCAGGGAGTAGGATGGCATGGAAACAATCTGTCTTTTGTTTAGAGAGGCATCATGTGTCGGCGCAGGCTTGGTGTGCCGAGGGGCCTGTTTCTGTGGCTGTTTTTATAATTTGTACCTAACTCTCAAATCTCCAATTACAATATTCCTGAATAACTTAATTGGCCCTTTTCAAATCATCTAGCCACAATCAATATCAATCTATCAATACCACAATTTGTAACACTTCAACTTAAGCAGGAAAATGTTGTAAACAAGGTCACTTAGTAATTTGAATATCTAGTGATTAAAAATAGATTGGGGGTACCACAGTCAATTAACGTTAACTGGATTGCTGATTATTAACCAATCACTGAGATTACTATCTAAAAATGATATAAATTAACAAAATTAGTTTGGCATTCATTTAGAAATAACTTCCTTAGAAACTTGTAAAGTGAACGATATTAAGTAGCCAATCTGTGAGCTTCTGTGGTTAGCATTCTTTCTTGCCCTTTTGAACTGCACAATTTCTTCTGGGTTAGTGGTAATGGCTTCTGGGATTTCATTTGATGAACATCCTTTGTAGCAGGACATTCATTTTTGTGTTGTCTGCTTCAGGCTAATTCCATTACGGATTGGGATAAGCAGCTAGCGCATGTGAGAATAAAAATTAATTTCTTGACTAACAAATATTCTAGGATAGCTTTCGACAATAATATGCCCTAGAACAAACTAGGTCCAAGTCATAATAGATTCAGTGATAATTAATTAATTGTTTTTTTTAATTGCCTAATGGTGCATTAACATTTAACCAGTAATAATTATAACATGATCAAATTCAATCTAGTGTCTGAAAGGGAAAAATGCAAAACAACCACTAAGTTTCTAGCACTTAATTACTTAAAGTTAACAATAATTACTTGAGGTAATTACTTTGATGCAATAAGACAGCAGTTGCCTGCAGTAAACTGTGTAAATTGGATAAAGACAGAAGTGTGAATTCTTTAGAAAATAATTTAATGCATTATAGCACCAGTTTATATTCTTTGATTAAGAGCTTCGTATTCCAAGAAAACAAAGGTCAGTGATGCTTCCAATTATATTAGGAAATGGTCAGAGCTTTGGAACAATGTGAACTTCCTGATAACTGGTAGAATGGGATCTAGATGTATGATGTGTGTATCACAGAAAGTTTGTATGCAAGTACAGCACTTGATTAAGAAGGCAAATGAAATGGCATTTATTGCAAGAGGAAATCGAATATAAACGTAAAGAAGTTCTGCTCCAACTGTATAGGGTGTTGGTGAGACAATAGCTGGAGTATGTGTACGATTTTTATCTCCTTATTTGAGAAAAGATATAATTGTTTTAGAAGCAGTTCAGAGAAGGTTAACTTGATTCATTTCTGTGTGAAGGCCTTATTGTTTGAAGAAAGGTTAAACAGGTTATGCCTATATGCTTTGGAGTTTAAAAGAATTAGAAGTGATCTTATTGAAAGATATGAGATCTTGAGTTGACTGGAAAGGTTGGATTGCTGGAGAATGTTCCGTCTTGTGGAAGAGACTAAAACCAGGGACACCATTTAAGAATAAGAGATCTCCCTTTTAAGTCAGATAAGGAGAATTTATTTTCCTTTTAGAAGGTTGTTAGTGAATGGAATTCTGTTCGCCAGAAGTACCGGACACTGGGTCATTAAATTTATTCAAGATTGTTAGATTTTTGATAGACAAGATAGTTAAGGGTGATGTGGCATAGACAGGAAAGTGCAGATGAGAAAGTGCAGATCAGTGATCATCTTATTCACTGGTGGAACAGGCTTAAAGAGCCAAAAACTCCATCATATGTCTTGTGTCATGGATTATTATTTACTTAGACAAAACGTTAAACTAAAATAAGCACACAAAAATGCATAAAATAGCCCAGATTCTAGTGATTGGAAAAGAGAAAGAAAAGCAAAAAAACTATAAGGTCATTCAAGACTAAAAGGAATACTTGTGAGGGATCTCAAAATTAGGCAAAACATTTTCACAATTACATTAGAAAAAGGGAGGGTGATCAGAAACAATGAGGCTCTCTTGATATCCAATAAGTGATATTGTCAATGAACATAAATGCCAAACAGGTCAAATTGTTGCTTTGTACCAGTATTTTCAGTTGAGGAAGAAGTCAGCACCACAGTCATTCATTCTAAGAAAACTGATATTGAGTCAGGGACAGGATCGCACAAAAATTAATACAAACAAAATAAGTTAGTGAAGAAAATAATGACACTGAAGTGTGACAAATATGCTGGATCAGATAGCTTCCGTTACATGATTTTGAAGGAGTAATTTGTTACCTAAACTGGTGATTTGGAGTTTACAAGTGACCAGAGATCTAACTCTTGTGGCACAGTGATAATGTTCCTGACTTTGAGCCAGGAGGCCTGTGTCTGGAGGTGCATAGTAACATGTCTGAACAGTCTGATTAGAAAATATCTGTAAATACTGTGGCTGTAAAAGCGGCTCAGACACTGGGAACTTCATGGGGAGTAATTCACCTCTTAAATCTCTACAGTTTGTTTGCCATGTATAAGCACAAGTCGGGGGTGTTCCCAGCCTGAATAAATGTGCTCCCAAGAAAATCAACACCATTTAGGACAAAGCAGTCCCCTTGATTGGCATCCCATCTCCTACATTAAACATTCACTTCTTCCATTTCTGTTTCACAGGCATAACTACACCAGCTAGACTGCAGCTGTTCAAGGGCAATTAGGGTTGTGGTACAAGAGTGCTGGCTTTGCCAGCAACCCTCGCAAACCTTGAGACAACAAAACAAAAAGACAGCTCTTACCCACCACGCCACCAAACACTCATGCTACTTATTGCACCACATCCACATCATTCACTAGCCACAGTCCCTGGCATTAGGATGCACATCAAACATCCAGATACACTTTACCCACAGACTTACCAATCCTGTAAAGCACACATAGATCTCTCACTGCTTCCACGTACCTCCAACTATTTAGTTATGGCAAGTACATTATCCAAACACAGTGTGTAATGTTTGACATTCTGGCCTCTATTTAGCAAGACAAGGTGGTGCACCTTAAAGGGAGTAGATCTGTTAGTTACAAAGATGGCTGTATTTTCTGAGTGCTACAGAGGAGATGACTCTCAGCTCATGGGCTGGCTGCAGTAGAATCATCCAGCATTGCTGAGAGCATTGAGGACATTATATCTTTCTCAGCTCCCAACTCACCCTTATTCTGTTATCAAGCCTGATGAGAAATATGTTGTTGATTAGACCATTTCCTTTCTACCTGTCAACCCCAGCCTTCACAACAACTTTCTTTTGATTTTCTGCCTTCAGGAACTGCCACAGCAGCCCAAAGGAGGAAAGAGAGAGAGCTACAGCACAGTACAGAAGAAGAGGTGCTGTCACTTGATCTGACAATGGCAGCCACTGACTCAAATACTGGTACTGTATATAACTTGGAGCCTAGTATGAAGTTGGAATCAGCATGTAATGAAATATTGTGCAAGACTGGGTGGCCACATCAGGGTCAAGGGTGTGCTCAACAGAGGCCCAGATTGCAGACATGCTGCTGCAGGGATTCAGATGAAAATCTTTGTAAGGCAGGATAGAGGTGAACACTGATGGGCATGTACATTGTGATGATGAATGCTTTGAAAAAATGCCATTGATCTGGTACCTTGACATGATCCAGCTGTCTTTCTCATGACAGGTTGGTGAAGTGGTTGGGAAATTCTGCAGCTGAGACAGGAGACAATTAAACTTATTAAGGAGGAAATTAAAGGGAATTACCAAGTGAAATCTCTCTTTCCCACCACACTGCATATCTAACACAGTAGGTTAGAAAAGGTGAGAGCACAACGGGAGGATTCTATTTGTGAAAATGACAAATCTGTGAAGGCTTTCATCAATTAGCTTGAAGACCTACAAACATGACCAGTTTGTAAGGCTGATTGGTAAATTACTTCTCATGTCAGTGCTATAATTGCATTGAAAGCTCTTGACTGAAATTTTAATTATTTCTTTTTCATAGAATCGCTAAAATCCTATAGTTTACCCACCTAGCCTGTACATCCCTGAACACTACAGGGCAATTTAGCATGGCCAATCCATCAAACCTGCACATCTTTAGACTGTGGAAGGAAACCCACACAGACACAGGGAAAACGTGCAAACTCCACACAGTCACCCAAAGCTGGAATCAAACTCAGGTCCCTGGTGCTGTGAGGCAGCAGTGCTAACTACTGTGCCACTGTGCCATCAACATATGCTGTCTGACCTGTTTAGTGATTATAGCATTTGGTGATTTTACTTTAGATTTCCAGCATCTGCAATAATCTGCTTTTGGATTATTGCTATCATTACTTGATAGGTGTTTGGCAACTACCTGGAAGGTACTTCCATCCATCTTTTTTTTTGCTGTCATGCTGCCAACCTTCAAGGCAGAGTGGGGTATAGATTATGCAGGTGTACACTCTCTCAATGTTGAGTTTCTAGGGCAAGGGCTTTCCACTGAAACATACTCTAGTCACAGCAACAGCACCACCATTTCTGAAGTCCAATGCCTCTCTAGAGGGAAAAGGAGATATTCACAGAAATACAAGTGAAAGCAGCGATTACAGAGCTAAGTGACCCCTCAACCAATGGATCATATCAAAACCCTGCAGTCCTGCTACATCCAGTCATGAATGGTGGTGGGCACTTAACCAGTAGAGCCTCCGAAAACATCCCCATCTTCAATGATCATGAAGCCGAGCATGTTTGTGCAAAAGACAAGACTGAAGCATTTGGCACATCCTCAACCAGACGTGCCAAACAGATGTTCTGATGAAGAGTCACTGGACTCAAAATATTACTCTGCTTTCATTCCACAGATGCGGCCAATCCTGCTGAGTTTCTCCAGGAATTTCTGTTTTTGTTTTAGATCTCCAGCACTCACAGTTCTTTATTTATGCCAAATAGATGATCCATCTTGGCCTCCTCCTAAGGACTCCACTCTCTTTTTGTCAGATAGCTCAATTAAATTTACATGATATAAAGAAATAGCTGAGGATACTGGATACAGCAAAGGCTGTGGACCCTGACAACACTTCAGCTGTAGCACTGATGACATGCTCAAAAGTCGATCATGGCCTTAGCTAATCTGTCCCACTACTGCACACACGACATAATGTGGAAAACTGCCCAAATATGTCTTGTTATCAAAATGTAGGACAAATAAATCCAAGGAATTACTGTCCCATCAGTCTCCTCTCAAGTGTCAAAAAAGATGGAAGTTTCCATTGACTATGCTGTTAGGCAGCACTTACACAACAATAATCTGCCCAATTTATACTCACTTTGGGTTTTATCAGGGCCACCCAGCTGTAGGCCTTGTTATAGCCTTGGTCCAAATGTAAGCAAAACAGTTGAATTACAGAGGTGTGAGGTGTTGGTGATTGCCCTTGACACCAATTAATTATTTGACTAGCTGTGGCATCTGGGAGCCCTAGAAAATTCAGTTAGTGGGAATCAATGGAATAACACTTCATTGGGTGCTGTCATACCTAGCACGAAGGAAAATGGTTGCAGGGTCTTTGAAAAATTGCCTTACCTGCAAGTTGGGTACCTTGTTCCTTAAATAACACTAGCACAGAGCACATCTTGCAGCTCAGTACTTACTCTTCATAGAGTAACCAGTGAACATGTTGACTGGTTCTGCATGATGCAAGTTAGTGAATCTGGCATCAAATTAGCCGTGTGATATCAGAATAGCATTCCTTTTGAGGCTTCTCGCACATGAAGAGACACCCATGACAGCACCCTTCCTCCAGATCGTTTGTCACGCTGGAAGCAGTTGATGGCACAGTCTGCACTTGCAGAAGGTGGGTAAGCCAATGCTATAAAGACGAAGTGTGAGCATGATGTCTTATCCCACTAATATCTTTGGTGATCTTCCATCAGTGGCAAGGAGTGCTTTGTTCCAATGCAAGACCCGCTGCTCTAAATTAGCTTTAGTCTCATGTATTTTCCACATTCAGTTTAACTATGAATACTATCTTGAGGACACCTTTAGGCTGAAACCTATTTCGAGGGTTTATCACAGGCAATTTTCATGACAGTTTTATGACAATCTTTCCACCATGTTCAGATCTGCTGATCAATAGATGTTGGAAAATGTTACCTGGAGGCTGAGTGGAAAAAACGTGTTAACATATCCAAGTCCTGGTGTTTGATTGTGTTGTAAAAAGACATGTAATTTTAGTTAAAAGTCCTAACTCCAATTGATGAACCTATATTCAATGAGTTATGTGTCCATGTATTGTTAGGGGACTATTTATGATCTCAGGTAGTGTTATTACTGGACAAGTCAGATTCTAGTTTGAAATATGACTTTATAGACCATGTTTTGTTTTTAGTTGATGAGCTGATGTTTTGCTTAAAAACAAGCACACAATCCTACAGAGGTAACAAGGTGTAGAGCTGGCTGAACACAGCAGGCCAAGCAGCATCATAGGAGCAGGGAGGCTGACGTTTCGGGCCTAGACCCTTCATCGGGGGTTTAACAATTAATAAGAAGTTTATTATGGAAAACTAGATTAAAATAAAATAGAATAAACCAAGCTATTTGCCTGTAAGACAATTTGGAAGCTCTTAAAATACACAGTAAAAATGCAGTTCGATATATGCCAACACCTTCACCTTACAGTACTCAAACACCAGGGAGAGTTCCTTCTCTATCACATCTGTATGTCTGAGTTAAGTGTTTCCATCAATTCCTAGTCTTAAAAGTTTGACAGCCTCTTCTTTGATTATTCGTACAACCTCACTTAGACTTTCTCAGCTTCACATAGCCCATTCAGGGTTCTAACCAAACACTTTCAGTGTTGAATTTCAAATAATCATACAGAGGTAACCTATTTGCTAACCATTCTAAAGTAATTCCTTTCCTCAGGGAGAAACTGTTTCTTATATCTAGATTCAACAACAACTTCTACAAACTGAAAAACAAAAGCTTTCCAAGCTATGGGTTTTTCCCCTAAGCACGAAAAAATTTTTGATTCTTCTCACTGAAAGTAAGCAAGGTCTGGCAGCATCTGTGTGAGAGAAAGCAGAGTTAACATTTGTGGTGCAGTGACCCTTCTTCTGAACTTGCTCTTCAATGTTTACTCTGACATCTCATAAAACTCTCAGTGCAAACAAAATTCTGAGATCCCAGGAACACGGTCTCATGTAGGTTTAAAAAAATTATGGTTCCAGAAATACTGATAAGTGAATCATTAAAAACTGTCATACACACAGACCAAAACTCTCAAGACATTAGTTCAAAATCAAGACTCTGAGATAAATGATCTTAATATATAAATATCACATACTTTACATCAAATTACAATATTCTGAACAGTTCTACTGTAAATTTGAGCCTCTAACTGTACTGCACATGAAGCGTTCATTTGTGTCTGGCTTGTTTAAGTTCAAATACATATTGAGTTGTAAGGCACAACTAAGTACAGTTATCGTTATTGTATAAATTTGCCTTCAAAGTCACATGGCTATTGAGGAGAGATAGGAACAGTCACTTTCTGGCAGACTCAGTGTACTGTTAGCTAAGTTAGACAGGTCAATACCATTTCATTTTAATTTTGAGGACTGATCAGTCGGAGTGGGGTTTCTTGTATTTAGTTATGGCTACCCCAACTGGTGATAGTTAGAGTCACCATCATCTGACAAGAGACAGGAATTTAATCATTGTTCTATGCATCTTACCCATTTTTACATTTAAGGTTTCTAAATGTTGGACATGTTTTGTCAGATGGACATCCAGAAGTTAATTTGTAAAGTTTGTCTTGCTATGATTTTTAAAAATATATTCACTCATGGGACATGGGCGTTGCTGGCTGGCCAGCATATATTGCTTCTACACAAAACCATGAATGCAACATATGCTGAGGAAAATTTATGACATTGTGCAGAACTGAGATTTTTAAAGTTATTTATGTTTCTCCACACAATGCCTTGTTTTCTAGGAATAAAGTATTCAACTTTTGTGATTTATGCTAAAAAATTATAATAAGGTTAATTGTGGTTTACTGTGATAAATTGATTATCATTTGTAGATTATTTTAAAAAGATGTCTTAATCCTGACTGTGGAAATATTCCCTGTGTTTCACTCGGTACTTCCTTCCCCCCTTTGGGTTGGAACGGTTATACTCAAAGTTTCATATCTCTTTATTCCTTCATTAGATGTGGAGGTCACTGGCATTTGTTGTTTGATCTTAATTTCCCTTAAATTGAATGAGATGCTAGGCCATTTCAGAGGGCAGTTAAGAGTCAATTAAGGAATTGTGTTTAGAGTTTGGATGGCAAATTTTCTTCCTTCAAGGAAATTTGCAAAGCAGAAGGGATTTTTATGACAATTTGTGATCATAGTTATCATTACTGAGACTAGCTTTCAATTGAGGATTTATTAATTGAATTCAAATTCCACCAGCTGCCATGGTAGGATTTGAACCCAAGTTTCCTGGCCACTAACCTTGACCTCCAGATTATTAATCCAATGACACTGCCACCGCACCATCATTTCCCCCCAAATTCTTCTCCTTTGAGTACAGTGATAACTAAAGTAATCATATGAACAGAATTACCTATTGTACTCACTATGTTAAAATTGTGATCAATTTTCAAGGTTATCAATATCTATATTTCTCTTGTGTCATGAATGATTCGTAAACACAAAGACATGTTTTCTTTCATTTGCAGTTCTTTCCTCCGAGTTGAAAAGAAATGACAAAATTGTTAAAATACCAACAGTTGCTCAAGCAAATGGAATTCAGGGGTGTAAGACCAAAAATGTTCAGCAGTCACACAAGGAATTTACAGATGTTGCACCTGAAACTCATTCTTTTGGGTAAGAGCAGATGTAAATAAATATTTTAAAAGCCTTTCCCTCAGTCTACTTTATTTACTGTGATTAGATTTCTACGTGACAATCTAATATTGATGACTTTTAGTTTTACTCACCACAAGTGGCAACATTCTTTCTGTGAGTACTCTATTAAATCTTCCAAAAGAATGATCTTAGGTCACCTGTTTTGGAGAGAAAAGTTCCTCAACGTATTCACTTTAGCAGGTAGTTTTAACCTTCCAATTCTAGTATCATTTTTCTAAGTTTTTTAACACCTTCTCCAGTGCCTTATATCCTTTAAATATAAGTCAGCACACAGAATACACAACACCAAGCATGGTATCAAAAAGTTTTATATAAGTTTAGCAAAACATCCCTAGTTTTGAATTCTGTTCCTCTATAAATAAACCTTTGTGTATGGTTTTGTGGTTTTTTACGAGTTTATTAACCTGTTTTGCAACTAAGGAACCATCTGCAATGATTTAGTTTCCTGCTGTCCTGAAATTAAATCACATGTCTCCTCATTATTTCCTTGGCCCCCTACGGCCTCTCATCTATATACTGTCTACTTGACAGCATCATTCAAAAACATAGCATATATGTAAACTGATGCTGATGCCATCTCACTTGACCCTTCCGCTGTCTCTAAATTGTCTAATTGCTCATTAATATTCATTACCAAATGAGCAAAAACATTCTTCAACCTTATATTGGAAAAAACAAAGCCTTCGTCTTCAGTCTCCGCTTAAATTTGTTCCTTAATCGCTGCATCAGTCCCTCTCTCTAGCAAATGTCAAAGGTTGAACATAACTGCTCTCAACTTTGATATTATGCTTGATTCTGAGTTGAGTTTCTGGTCCCACATGCATGCCATCAGTAAGACTCTTAGTCCCGTGGCTGCAACATCATCTTGACAACATCAGTTCTGAAGTAGAATCATACTGGACTCAAAATGTTAGCTCCGTTTTTTTCTCCACAAATGCTACTGGACCTACTGAGCTTCTGTTGCACTTTGTGAATGCTGGAAATCTGAAATGTAAAACAATATTTTGCTTTTGCATTGTCATCTGACTCTGCTTCTGCCTGAACTCTATCTTGCTGAAAATTTTATCCATGCTTTGGTCACGTCTAAACTTGACTATTACTTCACACACCTGACTGGCCTCCATCTTTCACCTTGCATAATCTTGAAGTTATCTAAAAACCTGCTGCCTAAGTTCTGGCTCACATCAAATCTCATTCGTTCATTACATTATGCTGACTACCCTACATTGGCTCCTGGTTAAGTGAAACCTTGATTTTAAAGTTTTTATCCTTTTGCTTTCAAATCCTTCTTTGGTTCACCCCTCTATCTCTTTAGCCTCCTCTGTTCCAATAACAACTTACATTTATGTAGTATTTTTAATGGAATAAAATGTTCCAAGGTGATTTACAGGTGTATTATTAAGCATAATTTAAGTGACACAGGCACTATTAAGCCAAATGGCCAAAGGCTTGTTCCAAGAGTTTGGGTTTAGAAGCATCTCAAAGGAAAAAGAGGTAGAGTGCCATTGAGTTTGAGGAAAGGAACAGTCACAGTCATTTGCAGTCATTTAGAATGCTGTTTGTGATATTGATAAGAGCTGTTTTGGTATTGTGGCCACATGGAAACCTAATTGCAAGGAATTAAGCATAGAGTTCGATATAGTTTAGGCACAGATATGGGAGGGAACAATACCAAGGAATTCTTTTGAGGAATTAAGGACTCATGTGCTAATGGAATGGTCAGCCGATTTGATTATCTTCATCATAGTGATGAAGATGACGCTAAACTCTCTCAATTACTGTCAGAGTTGAGGATGGAATAGTCATAACAAAGGAATTTAAGACGACAGTTTGCAATAGGGAAAAAAAAGCCAGAAGTTATTTTTGCATGCCAAAATAATCCGGATTAGTGTGCAATTGTAGGCAAATAAAACTCTGATCTAATTGATTTGATGTTGAACCATTGTGCAGAATATACTTTCAAGCATGCACCCTTGGATTTAAGCAAATGGAAATAAAAGCTGAAAGAGGAGAATGGCTCAGGTGGGAGAGGATACTAGTTTTAGTGGGGACTAGGGTATTAAAGGTGGTGCAGATATACATTGTGGATCATATCAATAGCTGCCAAAGGGTGGCATACCAACAGCAGCAGACTAAGCAGTTTTCAATGTATAGTTGAAGATGAATTGGGGCTAAGTTTCTTTCCAAGGCCAGAAGAAGGCAAAGTTAGAAGATGGATGTGAATGGAAAGTGTGTCTAGTAGGTGATCAGAAGTGGCTTTATCTGTGATTGATACAATACAAGCTGTAAGGCCAAAGTTAGAGGGTGGCTGTGAATGTGTGTTGTTAACATTGAGGGAGAGGTTTAGGGAGGACAAAAGGTCATGAACTCAGAGGGATAATAACATGATGTATTGAGATGGAGGTTGAAAAACTGATAATGAGGAGTCTCTCAGTACAGAAGCTAAGATGGAAAGCAGTAAAAATATCTTGGTAAGAAAATAATTACCATACTTGCAAAGATGGTAGAGAACAGGAGAACTTTAAATTAGAGAGGAGAGGAGCAGAACAATGTTACATACTGAAAGGAGAAGGAAAAATGAGAAGAAAAATTCAGAGAAGCAGGTGTTCAGGGCAAGATGTAATTGGGTGATGAATACCAAACTACCACCATTCTTGATGGGTAGGTAAGATGTAGCCAAGTGGAGGACCTTCACTTAGGAGACATTTTTCATCACATCTCAGTCTGCTTCAGTAAATTCATGATGACAATGCAGTGAACCACAATAAATATATGGATGTGGTGTTGATCAAATGGGCTGCTTTGACCTGGAAATCATTTTGCTTCTTGACTGTTGTCAGAGCTGTGCTCATCCAGGCAAGTGGATACTATTGTACTAAAATCCTGACTTGTTTGTTGCACAGCAAAAAAACTGGCATTGGGGAGTCAGGAGATGAATTACACCACAAACTCTCAGCCTGTGATTTACTGCAGTAGCTTCACAGATAACAGGGTGAAGTGAATTGAACTATTCATCCCGTTCTCCTCTTCTACCTGTAGCAGAGATAGTTTTTAATTTTCTTTCCTTATTTTTCTTTTCTCTTTTAAAATAGGCAGTGGTTTGTTTCTCTAAACCCGGTTTGTGAATTTGAAATTAAAATTTTATTTCTTTATTTTTCTTATTTATTCCTAAGATTTTGTACCCAGGTACCTTGTACCTAAGGTGGCGTGAAGCACTGTAATGCTGAACTTTTTATTTCTTTATTTTGCTAATTTATTCCTAAGATCCTGTACCTAGGTACTGTTGTACCTAAAGATGTGGAGGTGGTGGTGTCGGACTGGGGTGAACAATGTCAAAATTCACATGACAGCGGGTAGTTTGCCTCATAAGAATGGCATACATAAGAACATAAGAACTAGGAGCAGGAGTAGGCCATCTGGCCCCTCGAGCCTGCCCCACCATTTAATAAGATCATGGTTGATCTTTTTGAGACACAGCTCCACTTACCCGCCCACTCACCATAACCCTTAATTCCTTTACTGTTCAAAAATTTATCTAGCCTTGCCTTAAAAACATTCAGCGAGGTAGCTTCAACCGCTTCACTGGGCAGGGAATTCCACAGATTCACAACCCTTTGGGTGAAGAAGTTCCTCCTGACCTCAGTCCTACATCTGCTTCCCTTTATTTTGAGTCCTAGTTTCACCTGCTAGCGGAAACAACCTCCCTGCCTCCATCATATCTATTCCCTTCATAATCTTATGTTTCTATAAGATCTCCCCTCATTCTTCTGAATTCCAGTGAGTATAATCCCAGTCTACTCAGTCTGTCCTCATAATCCAACCCTCTCAACTCTGGAATCAACCGAGTGAATCTCCTCTGCACCCCCTCCAGTGCTAGTATATCTCTTTTCAAATAAGGAGAGCAAAACTGCACACAGTACTCCAGGTGTGGCCTCACCAGGACCCAAATCAGCTGCAGCATAGCCTCCCTGTTTTTAAACTCTATCCCTGTAGCAATGGCAGTCAAAATTCCATTTGCCTTTTTAATTACCTGCTGCACCTGCAATCCTACTTCTGGCGATTCATGCACAAGGACACCCAAGTCCCTTTGCACAGCAGCGTGCTGCAATTTTTTACCATTTAAAACATAGTCCATTTTCCTGTTATTCCTACCAAAATGGATGACCTCATACTTATTAACATTGTACTCCATCTGCCAGACCTTTGCCCACTCAGACTATCTATATCCCTCTGCAGACTTTCAGTGTCTTCTGTACACTTTGCTCTAGCACTCACCTTAGTGTCATCTGCAAATTTTGACACACCACACTTAGTCCCCAACTCCAAATCATTTATGTAAATTGTAAACGATTACGATCCCAACACTGATCCCTGAGGCACACCACTAGCCACTGACCGTCAACCAGAAAAACACCCATTTACCCCTACTCTTTGCTTTCTACTGGTCAACCAATCCTCTATCCATGCCAATACATTACCTGTAATACGATGCTCAACTCATCAATCGCCAGTTCCAATGTGCCATAGTAAAAAACCGCAATGACCTCCTCAGAAGACTGACATAGGACACGACTGATAGAGTACCCTTCGTCATCCAGTACTTCCCCGGACCTGAGAAACTATTGCCATGTCCTTCACAGCCTTCAACATGTCATCGATGACAACTAACATTTCATCAAGCCTCCACTTCTCACCTTCAAACAACCTCCAAATCTTAAACAGACCATCATTTGCAGCAAACTACCCAGCCTTCAGGACAACATCAACCACAACACCACACAACCCTGCCACAGCAGCCTCTGCAAAACATACCAGATCATCGTCATGGATACTTCCATCACACATGGGAACACCATTCACCATGTACATGGCAGATACTCATATGACTCGGCCAATGTTATCTACCTCGTACACTGCAGACAAGAATGCCCTGAGGCATGGTATATTGGTGAGACCATGCGGATGCTATGACAACAGATGAATGGACACCATGAAACAATCACCAGAGAGGGACGTTCCCTCCCAGTCGGGGAACACTTCAGTGGTCAAGGACATTCAGGATCTTCGGGTAAATGTCCTCAGAGGCAGCCTTCGAGATATACAACTATGCAGAATCGCCGACTGGAAAGTGATAGCCAAGTTCTGTCCCCATGAAGATTGCCTCAACCATGATCTTGGGTTCATGTCACTTTATCTAACCCCACCATACTTTTCTGTATATGTAAAATCTTCCGTATTGTCCTGTTTTGACACCATTACCTTGATAACTGGATATGGTCTCTCTATCTTAATTAGTTTGTACAGTTTTGGATTACTTGTTACTTTAGTTAGACTCTTGGCATTCAACCCTTATACCTATCATGTTATTTCAGCCATTTAGTTTGTCTCCAGCACCATCTTATTTTTAATTTTTTATAATTATCTGCCTCAATTAATCGGATTATAGGTCATCCCTTCACTTGTTATTCAGCTGCTGACATTTTTATTCACACCATCTGACATTTTTGATCACCTGCAGAGACTTATTATTCAGCCTGTCAACACTCCACTCACACCATTTGTATGATCTTTTGATCTCTATGCCTATAAATTCTGTGCCTATGTGTTTCTTTTCACTTTACCTGATGAAGGAACAGCGCTCCAAAAGCTTGTGATTTCAAATAAACTTGTTGGACTATAACCTGGTGTCATGTGACTTCTGACCCTGTTGTATCTAAGGTGGCGCTGTAAGTGGTGACTTTGTAAACTTTCACTGCACTCATGTGAGTACATGACAATAAACCTAGTTCTATTCTATACTATAACCAACAGCAAATTGTTCAGGTTTAAAACAAAGTAGGATTTGTTATTGCATTTAAAATCCAAAAGAATTTAACACATCTTATACACATGCATCCAAGAACGAAAAAGAGAAAGGAAAGGGATAGAATTTAGAAACTCTAAATTTCTTAAACTCAAAGATATCATGTGAATTAGAGGATCCAGTAAGTCAATGTCTAGTTGAGGTTCTTTCAGTTGGCATTTGGTTCTGCACAGATGTTTACAGGAACTCAGACATAATTAAATTGCCGATTTAATAGTAAGCTGTGAATTAGTTCACTTTGTAGGCAAAACTGAGGTTTCTTTCCAAGAAATCAAACTTGTGTAAAACGTGGAGACCAGAGGCAGGTGGTTAGCTAAGTCTGGAGCTGTTTACTGTTCTGGTGTTACAAGACTGACAATCAAAAGTCAAAGTTGTGTAATTAAAGGTGATTCAAACGAAATAGAGATTAGCCACTTGAACAAATGAAAATAGTGCAGGCTCTGGAAATCTGAAACAAACACACACTGGAGTTCTGAAGAAGAACCCATACTGGATTTGAAATATTAATTCTGTTTCTCTCTCCACCAGGTGCTACCAGATGTACTGTGTTTCTCCAGCATTCTGTGTTTCTCCAGCATTCCCTGTCTTTATTTTAGTCAAGCAACTGGTCTTTAGGTTGAGCTATTCAGCTAACAGGGTGGATTTGTTGGCCCATCACCAGAAACGATCGTGTTTTGTTGTAAGGAAGTAATATACAATTAGTCAGGTAATAATGGGTTTTAATGATCTTTTTATCTGCACTTGCCGAGGTAGCCATCTCATCTACATGTTCTGTATTGGCTCTGGAGCTGTTATTTCTGCACTTCTTGAACATTTCTGTTGCTGAAAAGATGTTTTCTTATCTATATGATTGTAGATATTTTCAATCAAACTGTTCAGAGATATTATGACCCACCTCTGGAACAGATGGGACTGGAACCCAAGCCTCCTGGCTCTAAGGAAGGTAGGGACACTAACAGTGCAGCTCAAGAGCCCCTCCACATGATTGTATGAGTGGTTTCATCAGTTGATCCCACCTTAAAGTATCCGCACTTAACAGGTCCTTCACCATTCTGGAGAAAGGAGTTGTCAGCAAGACAGGACAGTAACATGGCAATATAACAAAGAACTATACAGCACAGGAACAGGCCCTTCGGTCCTCCAAGCCTGTGCGGTCTCATTTTGCCATTCCATACTAAAATTGTCTTCACTTACAGGATCCATATCTCTCTATTCCCTTCCTATTCTTGTATTTGTCCAAGTGCTTCTTGAATGCTGATATTATGTCTGCCTCCACCACCTTCTTTGGCAGCATGTTGCAGGCATTCACCACCCTTTGTGTGAAAAACCTGCCTAGCATATCTCTTTTAAACTTGCACCCCCACACCTTGAACCTATGTCCCCTAGTAATTGACCCCTCCACCTTGGGAAAAAGCTTCATACTTTCCACTCTATCCATGTCATTCACAAGTTTATAAATTTTATCAGGGCTGATATTTTGTGGCTTTTCAAGCTTTGGTCAGCAGATGGTATCCAACTGTTGTGCTGTGACATCTGTCGCAGATAGAATGAAATAGATAGAATGAAAAGTTGCCTACAGAGATGTGTAGAATCATCACTGGTTCCATCCTATCACTTATAGGGTGGGTGTAGATGTGGATGAACTATGCAGGGTATGCCCTGCCTCTATCCTGTTGCTTGTAGTCTCTGTGCCTTGGCCACAGTTAGCAACGTGAGGCTCAAGGATTCCTGATGTCTGATATTACCAAAATCACCGGCTGATTGCTTGTGAGAGAAAGGCTTGGCTACTACAACTTGTTTCATCCTTGGAATATTTGAAAAGACTGCTTAAATCACAAATGGGTATAACTTTAACAAGAGACGAGAGCATATATTTAAAGAAAGGAAATATTTGGTTGCTCCTGGAGATCTCAGCATTCCATATGAACGATTGTTCTCTTCTCCAGCCAACTCCAGCATTTTCTCCTTGAGTAAGGAGCTTAAAGGTCACCATCCTTTGCCCTTTTGGTCCAGTCATGACAGACTTTTGTTTTTCTGCAACAAGACAAAAGGAGGGATCAAGTATAATAGAAGTGAATGTGAAAGGCATTAATGGTGATGCAGAGGCAGGGGAGGTGTGTCCCAGTGAGTAGGAAGTGCAGAGCATAGGAACAATTAGCAGTACTTCTCATGGAACCAGCAAATTTATGTAACTCGCACTCCCCATTTTCCATAAAAACTGAAAGAACTACAGATGCTGGAATCAGAAACAAAACCAGAAATCGCTGGGAAAGCACAGCGGGTCTGGCAATATCTGTGAAGAGAAATCAGAGTTACCGTTTCGGGTCCAGTGACACTTCCTCAGAACTGATGGTAGCTAAGAAAATGTAGGTTTTTATGGAGAAGAGATCCATGCTTGCTGGATCTGGGGAGATATATCACGTGTTCAAATTTCAGTCCTTTAAAATGCAAAAACGATATTTCTGTCTCATGGTCGGAAGTCTTTGATTTTCCAGGTGAGATTATGGTTGAGTTTTTGTTGGGGTGAATCTATGCAGGTGAAAATAAAATAGTCTCTGGTGAATTGTCAGTCTGAGTTAGGGTGTTTTTCTTCTATGTGGGGGAATGGTCCCTCTCGTCCTAATGATTTCCAGACTGACTTTTAACTCCCTTCAGGTTACGTTTGATCGTGTAATTGCAAGTTTCAGCACATCCCATTGTATATGATCTACTGGGTTGGAAGCAGGATGATTGATACACAATGAGAGAAAGATTGGTAATTAATCAGCATTCCATTTATGATAGCTCACTAGAAAACTTCATTTGATATTCCATCCTCTCAGTCCTGACAGATCTGGCAGTTGTTGCCTGTTAAATTTCTTCCATGGAGCTGTTCAGTGTAGTCAGTTTCATCTGGCAAAGCTAATTGCACTTTTAAGTAAGCTCCCAGACATATTGGGCAACACCTTACGGTGTTGGGCATCTTGGGCATTCCAACTGGAGAGCTGGTGTGAGACACACTCCGCCCCTTTTCAGGGAGGCCCACAAGTCAATTGGGCAATAGTGAGTTCACCTGCAGACTTTACTCTGGAATCAAGAACCTGGGTTCAGATATTTTGCATGATCAATTAGAAGCTGGCAATTCTTGTGTTCAGTAGTACCCTGGGAGCCAGAAAGTCAGGGTCTAGTGATTCAAGAGGTGCCACAGGCTAAAAGTTAGTGGGAGAAGGGCTGTGTTTTGCAAGGTGGGGTTGCGGGGAGAGAGAACCTAGGAATCAACAGTAAAGACAGTGGTAAGGCTATTTGCGGGATACACCCCACCATGTCCAGTCGGTGCCTGGAATCCTTAACTGCTTCTACAGTATATAGATTTAGTCATTCTTTTATTATTCTGTTGTTAAGTCCACCATGATTTCATTTTTATTTTTCTTGCGGCTTGCACAAATATTGCTCAAAAGAGGAAATGTTGGTTTCACTTTATTCCTGTGGTGAGAGAACAAAAACACCAAGTCAGAATTTAAATGGATGGGGACAATCAAAGAAACAAAGTTTCAGAAAGCTTTTAGAAGGCCTTAAAAGACACCTTGACCAATTGGCAACCTTTGCCAAGGATGGAATTGCAAGCAAAAGTGAAGAAAACATGAAGCCAATTAGAATTCAAGGGGCATATGGCAAAGCCCAATATGGATCCACTTCACAATCTATACTAATGATCTTTTTAAATACAGTTCAAATTAATTCCAAATGCCCATACAGAACAATTGTAA
Organism: Rhincodon typus; assembly: GCF_021869965.1. Taxonomy (NCBI): domain Eukaryota; kingdom Metazoa; phylum Chordata; class Chondrichthyes; order Orectolobiformes; family Rhincodontidae; genus Rhincodon; species Rhincodon typus. The sequence goes on from NC_063335.1 coordinate 25,011,001, forward strand.
ACAACAAACCTTTCATTGTTAAGACTGTAAAAATAACCTTGCAATTTTTCAACTACTTTTATGGAAGCCATCATAGAACTTTTCTAAACATTGCTGCCATGAAAACGTTTGTTAATTTTGTTCTTCCAAGGTAAACTTGATGCTCAATAATTTTCTATATGCTTCAAACAATTAAACAAAATCTAAAATAAATTCTGCTTTTATTTTATTCAGTTCGAAGACACATAATGGACTCTGTTCTTCACTATCAATTCCGTCTAGTCAAAAATGTAAGTTTTTTTATGTTCATGTTATAAATTACTTTGTGAGTATGATTTGGTATCATTCAATTTTTCTGTAATTTATCAGAAAAATTTCTGAATTTGTAGATTTAATCATTCAGTATTTTTCTATGTGTTGCTGCTTTTGATAAGTTTTTAATTGCAAGAATCAATAACTGTACAGTGATTTGTATGCAAACTATTAGAATGGTGTTTTCATCATACAGTAACATATCTTGATTCTGATTTTGGTAAATATGTTTTTACAAAGCTTGTGATTCTGGAGCAGTTCCTACAAATTGGTGGTTAACCTCACCATTTAAAAAGGGAAGAAAGAGGAAAAAAAGTCAGAATTAAAGAACAGTTAGCCTGCTGTCAGATTCTATCATAAAAGACATGATTAAAGAACACTTGGAATGCATTAACACCATTGGACACAACCAGCATGGGTTTATGAAATGCAAATCATACTTAACAAATCTACTGAAGTTTTTTCAGCATGTAATGTGTCAAATAGATAAAGGAGTACCAGTGGATGTGGTGTATTTGGACTTTCAGAAAGCTTTTGATAAGGTGCCTCATAAAAGGTTAAAACACATGGGATATTTGCATACATTGAGAATGGTGGACAGACAGGAAGGAAGGAGTGGGAATAAATATGTCTTTCTCCAGGTAGCAGGCAGTGAGTCTTCGGTACCACAAGGATCTGTGCTTGGATTCCAGCTACTCATGATATGTACAGATATTCTGAATGAGGAAACCAAATTTAACATTTCCAAGTTTGTAGATAACCCAATGCTGGGGGAAATTGAGTTGCAAGGAGGCTTTGTGGTGATTTAGACAAGTTGAGTAAGTGGGTAGATACAGGGCAGATGCTAAATGTGGTTATACACTCTGGTGTATAAGGCAAAATATTATTTAAATGCCGATAGCTTGGAAAACGTGGAAGTACAAAAGGATCTGGTTGTCCTTGTACACCAGTCAATGAAAGTTGACAGGCAGGTGCAGCAAGCAATTTGGAAGCAAATGGTACACTGGCCTTCATTGTAAGAGGTTTACAGTGCAGAAGTAGGGATGTCTTACTGCAGTTATACAGGGCATTAGTGGGACTGCATCTAGAGTATTGCTTGCAGCTTTGGTTTTCCTACCCAATACAGGATATACTTGCCATAGTGGAAGTGCAGCAGACATTCACTAGGACGGCACAACTGTATTTTGAAGAGAAATTAGTTTGACTGGGTCTGTATTAAGTTTGAGAGGACATCTGATCGAAACATACACAATTCTAACAGGGCTGATTAGGCTAAATGCAGAATGTTTCCTTCATAAAGGAGTCTAAAGCCAGGAGTCACAATGTCAGGATACATAATAGGCTATTTAGGACCGAGACGAGGCAAGATTTCTCCACCACAGAAGGCTGTGGAGGCCAATTCACTGAATATATCAAGAAAGAGATAGATAGACTTTGAGATGTTAAAGGCATCCAGGAGTATGGGGAAAAAGTGGAAAAATGGCATTGAGATAGAGGATCCCAGCCATGATCATATTGAGTGATGGAGCAAACTTGAAGTTGAATGGCTGACTCCTGCTGTTAGTTTTTATTTTTATGTGACTTCATCTTGAGTAGAAAGTTTTGTCCACATTTTTTGTCAGCTTCAGTGATAATGGAGAACTGTCTATGGCACATGTTTGAAATGGGGAGTAAGTTCCTGGTTATTAACGTTTCTGGAAAAAATTAACTAGAAAACATATTGTTCAGAATTTTTTCTTAGCTTCAGTTGTTTATAAAAGGTAAATCATAACATTAAGACAAATTATGATTGCCTTTAATTATTGTACACATTTTCAAACATTCTGAATGGAAAGTTAACTTATACAACATAGAATGTGTAGTGAAGTGTGGCTTCTATAAATACAAGTAAACCGGCCTTTATGTGTCACATATATCATGTCTAGAAAACACCTTAAAGGGTAAAACACACATTCTTTGTCATATAGTTTGCTGTGCTAGGAACGCTTTTGGAGGTTGCACCAAATAGTTTGACTTTTCACTCAATTACTTTGAGTTAGAGTTACAAATGTTAACCCTCCAGGGTTGTCTTGGAGTCTCCAGGAATTAAACATTAATCTCTTTGACACTGTTATGAGCAAGCCAATGCAAACAAAAACTGCAGACGGTGAAGATCTGAAACAAATACGGAAATTGCTAGAGAACGCAGCATTCTGAAGAAGGGTCACTGGACTTGAAACATTAACTCTGCTTTCTGTCCACAAAAAAATGAATATTAAAGACAATTGTGTATTTTCCATTTATGTAGAGTAAATAGAAGCTTGTACTAAGAGCAACACTAGGCATACTTGATAATGCTAACCAGCACAGAACTTCATTGTACTAAACAGTGGGCAACTCAAGTTCTCACAACCAAAGGATAAATCAAAACTCAAAGTCCTGAGACATCCAATTGCAAACAGTGATGTCATTTAGGCTTCCAACAGGAAGAAAACGTTTAGTGCACTTCTCCATCTTGAAAGATGATAAACACTAGACAAAAGACACTACTAAAGTGTTCATAACCACTTTTCATCAGAGATGCCAGGTGGGTAATCCTTCTTAACCTCAGTTTGATCCCTACAATCGATTCTGTATTAAGTTAAGATCTCAGTTGATGTTACTACTGGAGAGGTTAGATCCTAGACTAACATCTGGCTTGATAGATTTTTTTTTTTGGTTTTAACGTGGTGATCTTTCAGTGAAACACAAGCATGCGATTCTACAGATTTAGTTTTAACAATAAACCAGAAGCCCATTATGCAAAAGAAATTAAGATATAATAAACCAATTTATTTATATATAACACAAGTTTAAAGTTTACAAAACCCACAGCAGACTACAATTCCATTCATCCCAACATCACTCCTTTACACTGCTCAAACAACAGACAGAGGATCACAAATAGGGTGTGACTCAGCCATGGCTTCAATTTGCTGGTATTGAGGATTGATCACCTCTCCTTTGAATTTTCATACAATGGAGTTCAGACTTTCTACGCTTCAAATAATCCCTTCAAGGTTTTAATAAAACATTTCTGGTCTAATACTTTAAAACTAAACAATTCTAAACCATCTGCTTTCATTAGTCATTACTCATTACTCATTTCTCATTTCATGAGTACTTTAGATGGGTTAGTTTTTATCCAATGTGTGCAGGAGGGTTTCCTGACACAGTATGTAGATAGGCCAACAAGAGGCGAGGCCACATTGGATTTGGTACTGGGTAATGAACCAGGCCAGGTGTTAGATTGAGGTAGGTGAGCACTTTGGTGATAGTGACCACAATTCGGTTACGTTTACTTTAGCGATGGAAAGGGATAGGTATATACCGCAGGGCAAGAGTTATACCTGGGGGAAAGGCAATTATGAGGCGATTAGGCAAGATTTAGGATGCATAGGATGGAGAAGGAAACTGCAGGGGCTGGGCACAATTGAAATGTGGAGCTTGTTCAAGGAACAGCTACTGCGTGTCCTTGATGAGTATGTACCTGTCAGGCAGGGAGGAAGTGATCGAGCGAGGGAATCGTGGTTTACTAAAGAAGTTGAATCTCTTGTCAAGAGGAAGAAGGAGGCTTATGTAGAGATGAGGCGTGAAGGCTCAGTTAGGGCGCTTGAGAGCTACAAGTTAGCCAGGAAGGACCTAAAGAGAGCTAAGAAGAGCCAGGAGGGGATATGAGAAGTCTTTAGCAGGTAGGATCAAGGAAAACCCTAAAGCTTTCTATAGGTATGTCAGGAATAAAAGAATGACTAAAGTAAGATTAGGGCCAGTCAAGGACAGTAGTGGGAAGTTGTGCGTGGAATCCGACGAGATAGGAGAGGCGCTAAATGAATATTTTTCGTCAGTATTCACACAGGAAAAAGACAATGTTGTCGAGGAGAATACTGAGATACAGGCTATTAGACTAGACGGGATTGAGGTTCATAAGGAGGAGGTGTTAGCAATCCTGGAAAGTGTGAAAATAGATAAGTCCCCTGGGCTGGATGGGATTTATCCCAGGATTTGCTGGGAAGCGAGGGAGGAGATTGCAGAGCCTTTGGCTTTGAGCTTTATATCGTCATTGTCTACAGGAATAGTGCCAGAAGACTGGAGGATAGCAAATGTTGTTCCCTTGTTCAAGAAGGGGAGTAGAGACAACCCTGGTAATTATAGACCAGTGAGCCTTACTTCAGTTGTGGGTAAAGTGTTGGAAAGGATTATAAGAGATAGGATTTATAATCATCTAGAAAGGAATAATTTAATTAGGGATAGTCAACACGGTTTTGTGAAGGGTAGGTCGTGCCTCACAAACCTTATTGAGTTCTTTGAGGTGACCAAACAGGTGGATGAGGGTAAAGCGGTTGATGTGGTGTATATGGATTTCAGTAAAGCGTTTGATAAGGTTCCCCATGGTAGGCTATTGCAGAAAATATGGAGGCATGGGATTGAGGGTGATTTGGCGGTTTGGATCAGAAATTGGCTAACTGTAAGAAGACAGAGGGTGGTGGTTGATGGGAAATGTTCATCCTGGAGTTCAGTTACTAGTGGTGTACCGCAAGGATCTGTTTTGGGGCCACTGCTGTTTGTCATTTTTATAAATGACCTGGATGAGGGCGTAGAAGGATGGGTTAGTAAATTTGCGGATGACACCAAAGTCGGTGGAGTTGTGGATAGTGAGGAAGGATGTTGCAGGTTACAGAGGGACATAGATAAGCTGCAGAGCTGGGCTGAGAGGTGGCAAATGGAGTTTAATGAGGAAAAGTGTGAGGTGATTCACTTTGGAATGAGTAACAGGAATACAGAGTACTGGGCTAATGGTAAGATTCTTGGTACTGTGGATGAGCAGAGAGATCTCGGTGTCCATGTGCATAGATCACTGAAAGTTGCCACCCAGGTTGATAGGGTTGTTAAGGCGGCATACGGTGTGTTAGGTTTTATTGGTAGAGGGATTGAGTTTCGGAGCCATGAGGTCATATTGCAGCTGTACATAACTCTGGTGCGGCCGCACTTGGAGTATTGCGTACAGTTCTGGTCGCCGCATTATAGGAAGGACGTGGAAGCATTGGAATCATTATGTTTTTAAAATGAATCACCATAGTTACAGAAATAATTACAAGTTAAACATTAAACCCTCATCAGACACACAAAACCCACATACCAATAACTCAAAATCCAAACTCCAAAAATAAATTAGATTGAAATATATATAAATCACACAGCATATGTCACAACTGCCTTGCGATATGGAGCGATGACTGAGAACACTGAGCACCATTGTGAGAAAGGTTGTTCACTGGACTGATGATGCGTTGTTGCATTCACAAGCCTTCTCAATATGAGATGAAAGGGAATGTTGCCATGCACCATTTCTTTACCTACCCAATGCTCAGTTTGTGTTCCTTCAGGGACGCTGGGTTCCAGACATTTACCATATAAGATTGGTTAGTGGAAAGCTGCTACCATCTGTGGAATTATTATCAAATGCCTCTATGTCAGAGTCTCTACCCCCTTCTGGCCATCACCCCAAATTGCAATATCCAGCTATAGTCCCAGAAGAATGGATAATTGTTCAGCCACCTCAAAGTGTTCTACAGCCTGTTAAATACTTCTGAAATGCAGTCACTGTTATAGGAAATATGGCAGTTATTGTGTGTACAGCAAGCTCCTACAGACTACATGATAATGATCAAATTATCTACTTATATGATGTTAATTGAAGGCTACCCACAATACTGAAGATAATTCACCAAAATAATACTTAAAATAATACCACAAGATCCTTTATATCCCACTGACAGGATAAATGGGCATTTTGTTTACATCTTGTCCAAAAGATGACAAAGGCAGGATTTTTTCAGCTCCACAAACTCAAGCCATTAAAAAGAAATCTAGAACTTCTGAGTTCTGTTCTGGGACAGAGGGGTCCTCTGGGTGGCAGGCCAGGCATGGCAATGTGCAATGGACCAATTTGCCTGGCATTCATTTGATCACAAATGTTGTCCTTCTCACTAAACCAATTTGAAGTAGTGAGAAATACACCAGTCTTTGGAAAACATGCTTATTGTCGGTGTTTATAAATAGCTGAGTCTGTCTATTCCAGAAATGTTAGTCTGAATTCAGGGCCACTCAAACAATATGAGTATTTCCAGTGTGAGATTTAAAGTCCAGCGACCCTTTTTCAGAACTGATTGTAGCTAGGAAAAGATTGATATATATGCTGAAGATAGGGAGGGGGAGGAGTAAACAATAGGTGGACATGGAGGACAGGGAGCGAGAACAGCGATTGGGCTGACAAAGGAATGGGTAAAGGTCAGTCTGGGAGAAAGTAATGGTGATGCAGCAGAAAAAAAGATTGGAAAGGAAATCCTTTCAGAGAGAGGTACAGAGCTTCTTCAAGGTGGGCAGACCTGGAAGAAATGATGTTTGTTCAGCAGATCATGAAGTTAGTCATTTGTAGTTTTTCTTACCCAGAATGTGCACTTTCTTTACAGGTAGACTTGGCATTGGAATTAGGCTGTGAGACTTTTAAGATGTAGCAATCTTAGATTTAAAAAGACATGCCTTGTTCTGCAGATAATATTCTACAATGTGTGCTCTTTACAGAGTGACTAGTTTCTCTCTGGTTCTTGATATAACAGATGCGCTATCGGAAACCACTGTCAAGCATATGATGACAAAGTTCAGTGCCTTCCATTGACCACATAATGGCTTGGGAACTTGGGTGATTGATGCACAACGGGAAAATAATTAATAACTTGCCCCATGCCAGCTACAATTATCTCATAAGAAGAACTTATTTTATATTCCGTCCTTGCAACTTTGACATGTCTAGCAGCATTTGTTTGTTGGATTTTTTTTGTTGAGCTAATAAGAATAGTCATTTTCCAATTGGAATACTGTTTGCAAATCTTCCAGAAGCATTTGCAAATTAACTCAATCTGTTGTCTGTACAGAAATTGTAAAAGTTGCCTCACTTCTAGCAAATATCTTAACATTTTCACATAAAAGACAGATGCAGAAAATCATATTCTGAATGCAGGCCACATTTATAGTTACAATCAAGACATGTTTTCATCTGACATGACAATTCCATTCATTCTATTTGTGTTAGAAAGGGATAAATTGATTCAATAATATTACATTTAATAATTCTTATTTTCCATTTGTGGGGCTGAGTTGTTACGTGCTCTCTCGGATCAAGCTGAGAGTGGCTGATAAAATGGTGAGGGAAGTGAGGTTTAGAGTCCCAGTTGTCCTACCACCACCAATTCATCTTGCCAATTGTGGGGAAGGTGGTAGGCAGCAATTATTCCCAAAGGGCAACTGCATTATTTAAATGACCAGTCAAGAATTTCATCCCTCTGCCACTAGCATGTGATCAGTGGATGGTGGGTCCTTTAACATGTAAGGAAACCACAAGTGTAGTTGAGGAAACCACATGAGGGCAATGGGTAAGTGAGCTAGCTGATGCTTATTTTCAGATATTCTTTGGTCCAGTCAGGGACCTGTGTAACAATGCTACCCCTGCGGCTAAAGTGCTGGCTGCCCTCACCAAGTTCTTCCTGTGCTGATGTTAATGAATGGTACCTGCTACTGTTCAACCCACTAATCTTTCTTTACACGTTCAACAATATGCTTTTGTGCTCCAGGCCACTTCTGGTAGCACTGCTGAGATGGCTGAACTGCTAGCCCCTTAGCAGCTCTTGGGGGTGGGGTATTGCTTTAATTGGCTATCCTTCATAAAATGTGACCTCAGATCCTGCGGCCAGCTGACATGGAGTTCCCTCCTGCTTACGGTGACCCATGCTGCCTCCAAAAAATCCCAGCATGTGTTTTTCTTATAGTGCTACAACAAAATCCCTTTGTTTGAATGGTAGTATCGTGACTATTATTTTGTAAGAATACAGCTTGAACTCTACTTAGCATCTAGAAACCAAGACAGTGCTGTATTTACAGATTTTTTTCAAGAATTCTGAGTAGTGATCTTAACTCATTTGCATTTTTTGGTGCAGTGCACAGCTACCACAACCCTCTTCAGGGTGCATCAGCTTCATTCATTCATCGACTAACAGAAATAGCTGGTTTGGAATGCGATACCATTCGGCAAGAAAAAATACGCAAACTGAAGAAGAGATCAGACTGCTGAAGACACTAATTGTTCCACTTTTTGTTTCAATGCTGAAGCAAAACAGTATTGAATGAGGTGTGACTAATGAGACTGATATAACTAACCCAGTAGAAAGAACTTAATTTGCCAAACTGAGCTATCTGGTCAGGATTTTAAATTTACACCTTAGAAAAGATAATAAATATATATTGATCTATGCACTGATGTAATAAAGTCTTCATTTTGGCATAGGTCAGAATTGAAGTTCAGTTGTGTCTATATCTGTGTCCACTTCAAGTCATAATTTAAATTTTAACGTCTCAAAACTGAAATTAGTTACAGAAGTGCCTGGAACATATTTTATAAATAGACTTTAAAAGGCAACAGGAATCCAAGACTTTTTAAAAGATTATTAACACTTTATATCTTAAATAGATAAATGCTACATTGTGAAGAAGTATTGGGGTTAGTTTTCTGCTGGTAATATACTATAAAGAATAAGTACAGAAGTGGGCTGTTTACACTGTCTGGAATCAATAAGATCATGGCTGAAGTTCTATCAACTTAATTTTCCCATCCTAATCTTATATTGAATATAATCATTGACAGAGCATCCATAGCTTCCTAGGAAAAAGAATTCCTAAGATTTACAACCCTCAGTGAAGAAATTTCCCCTCATTTCCATTGTAAATGGCCGATCTCTAATCCTGAGACTGAGATCACTACTTCTACATTCTCAAGCCAGGAGATAGAACTTTTCAGCATCCAGTAGTGTGCTCCAAGGATTTTATGAGTTTCTACAGTTTCATCATAACATTTGTCTCAAGGGAAAGCTGAATTACCCGATGTATCAATTTAGTGAACTTTTACCACAACCTCTCTACGACAAGTGTATCCTTCTTTGGATAAAGAGACCAAAGCTGTACAGATATTCCATGTGTGGTCTCACCAAAGTCCTGTATTGTTGCAGCAAGACATTTTGGTTGCAAACTTTCAGCTCCTTAGTATTTGGTTTCGAGTTGCTGTCGCATCCAAAATAGTGTGCTTCTGGTGCAAATAGTGCTAGATGGCATTGTACAACCATGTAGTATGCAGAATAAGCAAATTATGACATCAATCAGCATGTAATACTGATTTGTTGTCAGCATTACCATTTTGAAACTCAATACTCCACTTAATGATGTCTCTGTAAAACACATTCAGCAAAAGGACACTGCCATTGCTACACAAAAGGATTGTCAGTTACTTTAAGGTTACTGTTTAATTTCTTTTGGCTGTTGCTGCAGTTATAGAAGTGTTTGGCACTTTCTAGAGTTCTGTAAAATTGCTATAGTAAGGCATGTGATATAGAACTCTATTCTGACATCAAGAAATCTGCTAAACCATTTTCAACTAGATATAACTCCCATACTATGCATTCTTGTTGGATTATATGACAGGGCGAAAGAGCAGAGGCAGCACAGCGTAGGACCATCTGTTGATGGCGGGAGGAAGAGGAGAAGGGCTCTCAGCAGGAGACCATATCCACAAAAGCTGCTCAGAAAGTCTGTCTGAGCCTCAGAGAGGAACATAAGGCAGAAACTTTAATCAGATTAAAGATCAGAGGTGAGATGGCTTAAGAGCAGCCTGCCAATTTCCTAGATTGTTCTCTCTGCTCTATTTAGTCGGACCAACGTTGACTGGTGGATAGACTACTAAGCCAATTAAAATGCCAGGTAAGGCCAATGTTCTGACGCTGACAGAAATTTCCATTCAACCAACAGCCCCCTGCCCAGCCAAAGCTCAATGACCGCTGTGGATATCTTAATTGTTAGTTGTGGCAGCATGGCAGTGGAAGCAGGGAGTGTTTTAACACAACTGTAGCCACAGGCTGTCCAATAGCAGGGTTCCCTCTCTACTCTAGCATTTGGCAACTGTGGCCAGTTGTCATTTAACCTATTTTAAAATCCAATACATCTTCATCCTAAGGAATTAAGCAAGCAGAAAAGTTGCAGCTCCAGACTGTGAAATTAAGTGAGGAAATTTTAAAGGATAATTATAAGGGTTGTTCTCTTTTTCAAATCTATCAATTCTCTACTAAGTGTTTAACTATAATTTGCTAGTTATGTTAAATTTATTTAAATCTTAGGGATAAACAAGCTACTTGTTAGAGATGCATTTAGTTAATTTGGCAATTAGTTGGGATTACTTTCTCTAGTTAACAGTGCCTCCTAGCTTTGCAGACTTTTAGCTAGCATACACATATGTGTCTGCTCAGTGCACTGAGTAAGCAAGCAGTGTGGTAGAAACTCATGACTGAGTCTAACTCAGGACAGACGGCAGAACTTTCCTGGCTCGCCCCGAACTAACTAACAGTAGGGCAGGCAGCAAACATAATAACAATTAGATGAGAGGCAAAAACTTTGCAATCAACTCTTCAGAATTTTTCAGGCTGAAAGGGTTTCCCAAGTTTCATCATCGGATTGAAAACAAAAAAATGCTGAGGTCACAGTGAGCCAGGCAGCATCCACGGAGAGAACATTTCAAGTCTCGATGACTCTTCATCAGAGCTCTTGAAAGATTAGCTTGCTTTCTCTCCATGGATGCTATCTGACCCGCTGTGATCTCCAGCACTTTTGTTTTCAGCACAGATTCCAGCATCTGCAGTAATTTGCTCCTTCATCATCAGGAGCCTGTTTTGCACTAATTAACATGATGAATACTTTTTAATACCCAGCCTGCTGTAATTATATTTGCTGGCACAATTTGTTAGCGCAAAATGGTAAATGTACATTCACAAACTCAATTGTATATACGAGATGTGTACCTGGTTTCCTCCAAGCTCCAATGTGTACAAATTTCCTCCGTTACTTGACTCCTTCAGATGCCAGCCACCTTTTGCACAAAACTACGGTAGTGGTGAAGCCTTGATCAGCTCGTGAGAAATTTTAGCCACATGCTTTCTGACTTCTTGTACATAAAGACTTACAGTGACAACCATCAAGAAAAACCGAAAAAGAAAACCTCGCCAGGCCCCTACAGGCCCACAGCAACAGAACGGGAAGAGGCAGCCGCACAATGGCCACAGCAGCAGCTCCTCTGACAAAGAGGACTTATGGACGGACGGTCATCAACAGAAAGGAGGATGAAGGTTACCGAAGAGGAGCCCAGCGAAACCCAGCCCTTCACTGTTGGGAACCAAGTGAGTTCCTCCATACCACAGCTCCAGGCAACCAGGAGTAGCAAGGTCTTGAGGAAGGAGCAGGGGATGACAGCCCTCCGGTCGGACTCCAAACCGGATGTTCCTGGAGTCGACCTCACCCCAATGACACCAGACCTGGGAAATGGCCCCAGGGAGAAACTGGATAGCTTTCTCATCCCTGCGAGGGTCCAACAGTTTGCCCACACCATAGGGATGCAGGGACTGCCCCAGTGTAAGACCTTGGGTAAATGGACTCTGAGTTTTAACAATTGTATAAATCTAACATGAGTTTTAAAAACTGAGTATTAATGTGCATTGCATTAAATCTACTATGCAATGTGTTTCCACTTACCTGGCCAACATTAATGCAGGACTGTGGGATACCGCACCTCAGCAGCTACAGGAAATGGCTGAGCTTGTGGGTCCATGGCCCTTCGATTTGGTTGGGGCCAATGACTGCCGCTCCTCCGGCCTGGGTATTCTGCTCCAAGGAGGCAACTTCACCATCTCCGAAGTTAAGTTTGCGTTTGGTGGGCATCTCCTCATAGTAGACGTTATGTACAGGAATGCTCCCCTAAGATGAATTAACATGTACACCCCAACAGTAAAGACTGAGTGGTTGGCCGTCCTGCCGCAAATTCCACTGCTGCTGACTATGTCCAGGCTGGTCATTCTGGCCGGAGACTTCAACTGCATCATTAATGCGGATGGACGGTCCGGAGGGTGGTGACAGTAAACTGGATGCCACACCAGATTTCTGAAGGAAATGGTTAAAGATGCTAAGCTCTACGACGTCTTCAGCACCCCTGCAGATGGAGTGCAGCATAGATACACCTGGTCGCGGCCAGAGGGGTCTATCTGCTCGAGGATACATTTCCTGTTTATGTCCCGAGCGTTCTCGGTCAGATCCACCATCGTCAAGCTGGTGTTCTTCTCTGACCACTGCCTCCTGCTGGCTGACTGTCACCTACAGAATGACCAGCGGGCTGGCAAGGGAACGTGGAAGCTGGATGTGAAACTGTTGACCCCAGAAAACATTGATGAGCTCAAAAGGTATTACACAGGTTGGAAAACTGTGAAACCCCTCTTTGAGTCTCCAGTGGACTGGTGGAAAACAGTCAAAGGGAACATTAAGAGGTTCTTAATCCTCCAAGGTGTTCAGAAGGCGAGAGAGAGACGGGGCAAATTGTCAAAACTCCAGAAAAGTATGCAGACCCTGCTGCTGCTGCACTCAATGGGGATCAATGGCATGGGGGATCTCCAGGAGGTAAAGAGACAACATGCCTCGCTCTTTGCCTTGGAGGCCTCCAAGATAATCTTCTGGTTGAGGGTCCACTCTGTGGAGTAGGATGAGACGTGCTCACGTTTCTTCTTCCATAAGGTGTACAGGAGCTCTGTGCTCAGCAGCCTGAAAGAAGAAGATGGCTCAGTAATGTCATCTCAGTCTGACATCCTGAGAATCAGCAAATCCTTTTATTGAGGTTGGTTGGCTCGCCGAGCTGTTTTGTTCCGCAGCCGTTTCGTTACCGCTGGGTAACATCCTCAGTGCAGCCTCTGATGAAGCGTCAGTGTGTTTTCCCGCCTGGTTTTTAAACTCTGGGGTCCGTTGCGATGGATTGCCTCACTTCCAGGTTTCCTCCGTAGTGGAATGTATATGGGGTCGAGTTCAGTGGGGTGTAGAGGGTGCAGAAAAGATTTACTAGAATGTTGTTGTGGTTGGAGGGATTGAGTTATAGAGAGAGGCTGAATAGGCTGGGGCTATTTTTCCTGGAGCATCACAGGTTGAGGGGTGACATTTTAGAGGTTTATAAAATCATGAGGGTCATGGATAAGGTGAACAGCCAAAGTCTTTTTCCCAGGGTAGGAGTGTCCAAAACTAGAGGGCATGGGTTTAAGGTGGGAGGGGAAAGATATAAAAGGGACCTAAGGGGCAACATTTTCATGCAGAGAGTGGTGCATGTGTGGAATTACCTGCCAGAGGAAATGGTGGAAGCTGGTATAATTACAACATTTAATAGGCATCTGGATAGGTACACAAATAGGAAGGGCTTGGACAGATATGGACCAAATTCTGGCCAATGAGACTAGGTCAGATTCAGATGTCTGATCAGCATGGATGATTTGGACCGAAGGCTCTGTTTCTGTGCTGTATGACTGTATAATAGCTTGGAGTTGTGAATCAGACTGTCAGAAAAAATCTGATCTCTGCAAGGCAGGAGCAGTGTCTTTTCTGTGGTGGTACAAAGCACTTTAAGCTTGGTAACAACCAGTTTGTTCAAATTGCCAGTTTTTGTAATCTGTGGTGCTTAACCAGTAAGTTAGACACTTTAGAAGCATGACCCAGCCACCCTGTACCTTCCAGACAAGCAAAAGAATCTAGAGAAAGAGAATCAAAGAACAGCAGAACCTGACAAGCCTATGAACAGGGACCATTGAACTGCCTTCCCAGTCTTTCCCTCTACCCAAATTCCCCATTATTTTTATGTCACATTATTTGTAGATATTGGTGTGTGTTTATAAATGTTATTACATCATTTTAAGAGAATTCAAGTTTTAACTAATATGCCAAAGTTCATAATTATTTACATGCAGCTAGAGTATTTATTTGTAACAAATTCTTATTAAGTACAGAAACTTGGTCTACATTTTCTGCCAACCTGGGTGTGAAAAACAGGTAAACTGGGGAATTCTGAGAACTTTAAAAAATCTTTAACTTTGTGAGAACTCCAGGAATAGGAGAGTTTGATTTCAAGCTAGTGACAATTCTCAAGTAACTTTAGGCTTAACTCAGAATCCTTCAAAAAGTTAAATTCTCTCATCACTTTAAAACCCGATTTAAAATTCTATCTATATAAGTCACCACTGGACCCAACAGTTTAAATGGAGTTTCAGTCTAAAAAGTGCCTTTGCCACAGAAATTCAGAGTCATGGCCACCTTCAGTGTGACTAGCATCAGGTGGTCTCCAATGCCGTTGAAGTTAATCTTCCCTTGCCACACTATCACAGAGATTTCACTGTCTGAATAGATACATGCAGTCCAAAAAAGATACTGATCCTCTAACAGCTGCAATAGTTCAATGTTTTCCTGTACCCTAATGCCATTGGGTAATGTTTTCTGTCCTTGCCTTTGTGGACAGTTGATTCAGCCAATTTCAGCAGCTACAGCAGCACCAAGCTTCTTCATCCACCTTGCTTTGTTGGCTATAGCTGGTCCTGGCTAGCAGTCCTCCTCTCTCTTTCTCACTAAGTTATCCCAAACTGCTGGTGCCATACCAAATGCTCTAATTCTTTAGAAACATCCTTACGTATTTTTTAAACCCCTTACCTCGAATTTAGAACCACCAGTGCATAGAATCTAAATTTGAAATAAACACAAATTTAGGATCATCTATTTTCTAATTGCCTAAACAAGATAACAGAATTCAAAATGTGGGTGAACTCCCAACCTAATGCCTGCTTGCCTCACTCAAAACAGACAGTGTCACGAAGTCAGAATTCTGATCCAGCATTTTACATTTGTCGGTGGTAAACTGCCCAAGCTGACATCTATAAGTTCAGCCCCATGTTTACAACAGCACCTGTGATTTCAAGGCTGGCTCCAAAGAATTGAAGAAAAAGGTACGTTCTGCTAAACCTTTAGAAATCACTGGAAAGGCCTTAGCTGGTGTGTTGTATTCAATTCTCAATACCACATTTTAGGAGGAACGTCAAGGCCATAAACAGGATGCAGGGGAGATTTACTAGAATGGTACCAGAAATAAGGACCTTCAGTCGTATGGAGATAAGAGACAGCTAGGTTTGTTCTTAAAGCAGAGAAAGTAAAGAAGAGACTGGGATATTTAAGTCATGAAGAATTTGATAAGAATAAATCAGAAATTTCCCTGGTTGAAGGATCAGTAACCAGTGGACACAAAGTGGAAGCAGGTTCTTCGATCTCTTTCTAAAGGGAATTGGACAATAGAAAGTTATGATCTTCAGGCCAGCAGCAATTTTTATTGTATTATGATAAACATAAGATTGTTCTTGAAGGTTGAGTGGAATAACAGTCTGATTTAATAATATTTATTTGTGTTTGTGAAGTCGGATGTGATGTAGATGGAGGAGATATTGGCAGAAGAGACAAATCAGAGGACAATGATTTAAATGGGATTTAATGGGATTGGTAAAAGAAGTAATAGTGACATGGAAAAAAAAAACATTTTTACACAGCAAGTGGTTAGGATTTGGAATGCATTGCCTGTGGTATGATGGAATCAGATTCAATCAAGGGGTTCAAAATAGAATTAGATAAGTTTGTTAAAAAAATGCAAGTTTCTGGCTAAAAGATAGGGAAGTGAAACAGTGAGTCATGCACTTAAGTTTTATGATGATGCACATCTGTACAAATGTGTGCCTGCATCTATACATGTTAGCTGTGTGTATTTATTTGTGTGACTGAACAATATATGCAGTAAGAAATCTGAACAGGATAGCCCTTATCTCATTGGATGATTTGCACATTGAGCAAATGGATTGGGCGCTATTGAAAAGTTTGCTGATCACTCTCAGAATCCAACACATATATTGCCCAGTAGTAGACAAGTCCTGGCAGATTATACTTCTCGCACATCTCAAAAAAAGGGAGCTCATTTGACTTTGAATTTGAGTGCTGAATGAAATCCAGTGAAATGACAGGATTTTATATTTGGTTTTGACCTTGTGTTAAAAATTGGTGTAGATGTTAAACAATGTAGACAATTAGTAGTTTATTAAAACAATATGCATTAACTAGTATCATGTTTGCTATCTCATTGCTTTTTTAATCAACGCTAATGTCTAATTAATGCTTTTTTAAAGTAATACACTCATTTTCCTGGGTAGACAAAATAAATTCAGTTTTAATTTTTTTTTAAAAAGAGATTTTATCTTTACTTGCCTCTAAAATTTACAGAAAAGTTTCCTATTGACAATTTCTTAGAAAAATTTAAACTTTACCAATTTCTCAGTGATATGCAGAATACCAGTGGGTGGCAACTAACTTTTACAATGTTCATTTTAGGAAATGCCATGAAAACAAATAAATTCAGTCCCATATCTATACACATTTCAATCTTTTAATGAAGATAATTTACAATACTTTTAAATAAAAAACATCAAGAATCCCATTAATGGGCCATTTCATACAGTCGGAAACATAATGTAACACTTTCCAAAAATCAGCACAATTTAAATTATCTAACATTACTTTGGAATCAATGAATAATAAAGTGCCTTAAAATTAATACAGTTTTCTATTCCATAGAATACCTTATTTTGGCAGGCATCCCTCTTGCTTTTACTTGCCACTGTACAGTAATTAAAAAAAACATTGAATATATTAGCAGTCATATTATGTGTGTATTCATCATTTGGTTGCCTTCACTAACTTAGCAAACAAACCATCATTTTGTTGCAGGGTCTGTGGGTCCCCATCTTCTACAATCCTTCCTTGTTCCATAACTAGAACTCTTTCGCAATCCATAATAGTACGTATACGATGAGCAATAATAAGCACTGTACTGTTTAGGAATGCACTGTGGATAACCTACAGAAGAAGCCAAATGCAAAAGTTATATGAAGTATTAGTTCTGTTTGCAACAGCCAACATTTTCTACTGTTAACAACATAACATAAGCAATGTAATAAGTTACTTTTACTCAAGTTACTTCCGAAATTCATGATTGTTTAACAAAGCAGAAACATTTATTGCGAAAACAATGGATATCCTTTGCCTGTAGTAAAATGTTAGGCTTTGTCAAAATGAACTGATATTATACAATATACAAACTTGAAAGCATTAAAGGTTTTCTGATACATGGTAAATGATGCCATAGGATCGCAACTTGGGTCTGAAAATAGGATACCAGTAGGTAAATAGTCACAGCAACATTTTTCTTTTGCGAACAGAGACGTTGACAAATTGGCCTTTAAATGCATTTATTTTATAGAAATGATACATAAACAGAGTATAAGCATGGATAGAGGATTGGCTAACAAAAGACATAGGACAAGGAGGATATTTTCAGTATGGCTACCTGATAACAAGTGGTGTGCCACACTGTTGGGGTCACAATTATTTGCTACAGTGATGACACTATGGCTTTTGTGTATTTTGTCCTTTTTTTTTTAGAAGAATGAAGAGTGGTCTGCTTCAAGCCAATAAAGTAAGCAGCTTGAGAGACCTTAGTTTCTTTTTTAAAGTTGTAAAAATAGAAGCAGCCTGAATGGGTGGGGTCAAGGTCCCACAGAACCAGGATTTTAGTTTACCTGCTGGGGTTTGGAAGCTGTTATACACCTCTCCCTGCTACAATAAACCTCTCTCTCTCCCTCTACTTCCCTCCCCCTACCCTCCCCCCTGCCTCTCTCTCTCACTCACTCACACACACACAAATGAACCAGCTTGAGGAGCAAACCAACCACAGCATTCACAACCCGAGCTACAAATCTACTCAAGAACCTTAGACACACACAAACACAGACAGTTTTTCTCTTGATATTCTTTCTTCCTAGACTGGAGAATGACATGTGAGACAATTTTTTTTATTGAATTTGCCTTTGTCAAGGGTGTGTTTATGGAATGTTACTATATTGGAACAGTTGCTGTTTAGTAGTTAAATAGTCTATACCATTCTTAAGTTTCCCAATAGAGTTGTTATTCTGATCCTCCTTTTGTTTGTATTTTAACTATAGTGTATGAATAAAGTGTGTTTTGCTTCAAGCCTGGTAGTTTGAGCAATCAAATTGTATTTGCAACTTGCCTCTAAAATAAGAAAAAGTTAGGGTCTAGGCTATCACCTTAATACATCTTGAGGGGATTTGGTCTGGTCCATATAGATCAATGACTCAGATGAGGGAAGTGAATGTATTATAGCCAAGTTTGCTGATGGTATAAAAATGGATGGGTAGGTAGGTGGTTAGAATGACACAGAGTACGTAGAGGGATACGAACAGGTTAAAAGTGAGTAGGCAAAAACTCGGCAGATAGATTATAATGGGAGGAAATGTGAGGTTACACATGCAAGAATAAGAGAGCTGAATATTATTTAAATTGAGAAAGACTGTAGAAATCTGTACAAAAGAGGGATTTGGGAATCCTCGTCCATGGATCACAAAAAGCTAGCAGCCAAGTTCAGCAGATAATAGGGAAGGCAAATGGAATGTTGACCTTTATTTCAAATGGAAAGAGTATAAAAATAGGAAGGTTTTGCTAAAATTATACAGGACACTAGTCAGACCACAGCTGGAATACTGTGTATGAAAAAATCTGACTCCCTGGCTGCACTGGGGTCGACACTAAACAGCAACGGACTCACAGAGGAAATACTACAGACCATCAGACAGACATAGTCACAACACTGAGCAGAAAAAGTAAGCGGAACATATTCAACACAGAAGAGAAGTAAGCCCTGGAAAGACTCAAGAAAGACAGAAACATTGTAATCTTACTGGCGGACAAAGGACGCATGACAATAATTCTTAATACAGCCCAATACATTGAGAAAGTTAATGCACCACTAGCAGATACCTACACCTACCAACAGATGGCAATAGATCCAACACCACTGTTAGAGAATCAGATTAAAACAACCCTGAAGAAATTACACAATTCAGAAGCCATCAGCAATTGGTGTTCCATTGATTTATTTGAATATACAGTCATTGAAGGTAAACTACCAAAAAATGAAGCCAGAGGGATTCAACACACCTGCTTCTATGGACTCCTTAAGGTACACAAGTCAGGCGTCCCCCTCAGACCCACTTTCTCAATACCTAGTACACCAACATATAGACTAGCCAAAGAACTACAATGGAAACTGAAATACTTCGTTCTCAACACTACCCACTCCTTCCAAGAATTCCTCAACATCAAAGACACCAGAATAGAAGAGGACAAGATGATGACATCCTTTGACATAACAGCACTATTTACATCCATGAACATCGATCTAGTCAAAGAGACAATTGCCACACTGCTGGACGAATCAGGAAGGCAGGCACCCCACGACACCAACAGTATCAACAAGGACAGCACCCTGAAACTGCTGGATCTGTGCCTCATAACCCACTTCACTTTCAACGGCTGTATATTCAAACAAATCAATGGAACACCAATGGGATCCCCAATATCAGTACTGATTGCAGAAACGGTAATGCAAAAGTTAGAACAGACAGCGCTTCCCACTACCCAACCCAAACTCTGGGTCCTCTATGTAGATGACATATCCGTGATTATCAAACGCACAAGACTAGAAGAAACCCACCGACACAAACAACATCCTCACTAAAATAAAATTCACAAGAGAAGACGAGAACAATAACCGACTACCCTTCCTAGATATAATGGTAGAACACAAGAACAACAGGGAACTCCAGACTAGTGTATACAGAAAGACCACCCATACGGACCAGATACTTAATTACACCAGCAACCACCCCAACATCCATAAACTGAGCTGCATCAGGACATTATTTAAACAGGCCACAACACACTGCAGCAACCTGGAATTGCACAAAGCAGAACAGGAGCATTTACACTAAGTTTTTAAAAGGAATGGATACCGAAAAAGCACAATCCGCCGTTACCTCTGTGACAGACCACAACAGGAAGACACAACATGGCCAGACTCACTAGTCACCCCACCGTACCTCAGAGACATATCAGAGATGACCACAAGACTACTGAGACCCCTAGGTATCAGGGTGGCCCACAAACCAACAACTACCCTGCGACAGCTGCTAACGAATGTAAAGGATCCCATACCCACAGCCAATAAACTAATGTAATGTATAAAATACCAGTCAAGGACTGTGAGAAACATTACATAGCCAAACTGGAAGAAAACTGACAATAAGCATACATGAACACCAACTAGCCACCAAGAGACACAACCAATTCTCACTGGTCTCAATACACACAGACAAAGCAGGACATGAATTCGACTGAGACAACACATCCATAATAGCACAAGCCAAACAAAGACATGCCAGGGAATTCCAGGAGGCCTGGTATTCCAACCGGAACTCCATCATCAAACACATTGAACTGGACCAGATATACAAGCCACTGAAAAACAGAACTGCAAGTGATGCCAACCACCCCAGCAAACCGAGGCATATAAATAACAAGCGGGACAGAACACCAACGCTTCACCAGAGGCTCACTGACGATGTTACTTCGCAGGGTGATGAAACATCTGCAATCAAACCACCAGCTCAGCGAGCAAGTCTACAACCTCATCCACAACCTGAGCTATAAATCTTTTCAAAAACTTTATACTATGAACAGTTTGAGCTCCTTACCCAAGGAAAGATTTAGTGTGTTATGAACAAGGCCAGACACCCCAAAATATAGTAAGAAGATAGTCTAGATCCTAACTTTTATATTTATTTAAAGGCAAGTGTAAGGCACGTGTTCCAAGTGTAATTTGATTTGTCCACCACTAGGTCTTAAGCAAAACACAGTTAAAACACAACAAAAAAAGAACTGACGTAACAACTTGATTGAAGTACTTAACTATATAATGTATTATTTAACTACTAATTCAATACAGGCAGCATCTCATAAACACACCCTTTGGCAAAAATGCAACTCAGCAAAACAACTATGATTCTCACGTGCTGTCTCTCTCCAGTCCAGGAAGAAACAATCTTCCCCTTTGGATATTTAAGAGGAAACTTCGCTTCGAAGACTTCAGTTTAGCAGTTTGGACTGAAGCTTTTAACTTAGCAGCCAGCAGAAATCTTCTCACTAACTAAAATTAAAACCAAAAGTGCCTTGCTTCTTTAGTCTGACCCCACTCACTCATGCTTCTTTTGTGTAACTTAAAAATAACACCCAAGCAGTTTACCAACTGCCTGTGTGAAGGAGACATTCTGGTACCAATGTGGCAACATCTCTCTGTAAGAACACATCTCTCTTAAAGGCACAGTACTGGCATTGGAGGCCAGAGAAGTTCACTTGGCTGATACCAGATATGAAGAGACTGTTTTATGAGGAGAGATTTAGTAAATTGGGCTTGTACTCAATGAAATTGAGAAGAATTACCAGCCTTATTGAAGCATACAAGATTCTTAGAGGACTTGACAGAATAGATGCGGAAAGGTTCATTCCCCTTGTGGGAAAAGCTTAGGACCAGAGAACATTACGTCACAATAAGGTGACACACATTTAAGACAGAGATAAAGAGGAATTTATTCTCTGAAGATGGTGGAGAGGTTAGTGGCAATCTTCCCGGAATCACTAGAGTCAGGGAGGATCCCAGAGAACTGGAAAACCGCTAATATAACTCCCCTGTTTAAAAAGGGAGGGAGGCAAAAAACAGGAGATTACAGGTTGACTAGCCTGACATCAGTCATTGGTAAGATTATGGAGTCCATTGTGAAGGATAAGATTTCTGAATACTTGAAAGTTCAAGGTAAAACAGGGCAAAGTCAGCATGGTTTCACCAACGGGAGGTCATGACTGACAAATCTGTCAGAATTCTTTGAGGAGGTAACGAATAGGTTAGATAAAGGAGAGCCAATGAATGCTATCTACTTGGACTTCTGGAAGGCCTTTGATAAAGGCTGCTGAGTAAGAGAAGGGCCCATGGTGTTAGAAGCAAGGTACTTGCATGGATAAAACATTGGATGTCTGGCAGAAAGAAGAGAGTTTGGATAAAAGGGTCCTTCTCAGGATGGCAGCTGATGACTAGTGGTGTTCCACAAGGGTCAGTGTTCGGACCACAACTTTTCATTTTATACATTAATAATTTAGATGAAAGAACTGAGGGCATTCAGGCTAAGTTTGCAGACGATACAAAGAAAGGTAGAGGGACAGGTAGTACTGAGGAGGCAGGGAGGCTGCAGAAGGATTTAGACAGGTTAGGAGAGTGGGCAAAAAGGTGGCAGATGGAATACAACGTGGGAAAGTATGAGATCATGCACTTTGATAGGAAGAATAGAGGCATAGACTATTTTCTAACTGGGGAGAAAATTCAGAAATCTGAAGTGCAAAAGGACTTGGGAGTTCTAGTCCAGGATTCTCTTAAGGTAAACTTGCAGGTTGAGTTGGTAGTTAGGGTGATTAATTAGGCTGAGGTGGACAGATTTTTAATCAGTAAGGGCTATGGGGAGAAGGCAGGAATGTGGAATTGAAGATTATCAGATCACTCATTATTAAATTGAATGGCCTACTTCTGCTCCTAAATCCAACGTCCTTATCATGTTTATGTATCATAAAGAGCTGTGCTATTATTAGAAAAGAGTCATCCTAAAGAAAACATTAAAATTTTAGGATAAGTACCTGAAGTACTGGGGCTGAATAAATAGGTGCTTAAAGTCCAGAACTATTCATACTACAGTAACTTTACAGGCCTCTGAATCAAGTTAAAAAATTAACCAATGATTACTTAATCTTGGACATATTTTCTGCGCAAACGTTTGGAGTGCTGTGTTCAGTTCTAGTCACCAGACTTCGGGGGAGATATGAAGACTTTGGGGAGGGTGCAAAGGTGGTTTGTCAGGATGTTGCCCGGATTGAAGTGTATTAGGTATGAGGAGAGATTTCACAAACTTGGATTATTTCCACGAGAGCATCAGAGACTGAGGGGCGATAGGATTAGGGATAGAAGTTTATAAAATTACGAGAGGCATGAATAGGTGGACAGTCAGAGTCTTCTTCCCAGGGTGGAAACATCAAATACTAGGGGTTTAAGGTGAGGGGGGGAAGGTTTAAAGGAAATGTGCGAGTAAAGTTTTTTTTCCACTCCGAGGGTGCTAAGTGCCTGGAATGCTCTGCCAAGGGAGGTGGTACGTGCAGGAATGTTAGAAAATTTTAGGAGGCATTTATACAGACACATGAACAAGCAGAGCATAGAAGAATACAGACCATGTGCAGGCAGATGGGATCAGTTTAGAATCACATCATGGTCGGCACAGACATGATGGGCTGAAGGGCCTGTTCCTGTTCTGTACTGTTCTATGTTCTAAACTACATGGTCACGAAGCTTTCAAGAGTTTATTACAATAGGGCCTATTCAGAGTACAGAAATGAGGGCCAAAGTGCTTTGGGAACTCTGTCATATAGTGTGTTACATTTGATCAATGAATGCATTTTTCACGCTTTTCCTATGGGGAGTGCCATTCCTTGACGGTAGCACATATGCTCTTTAATATGTATTCTGAATCTATGTAATACTCAATTATTTTGCTCACTTTATTTTCCTGGAAAATGGCTGAATTGTAATCAATCTTTTCATTTAACTTGCAGACTAAGCAAGGAAGAGAATGGCAGGCAAAAATATTCTTGAAATATACATTATTTCAAACTCGAATCATTCATCATTTTCTAGTAATCAACTGCTTGATATAACTCAATATAACAATTAATTCCATATTAAAATTACAGAAAGGTTTTGGCTAATATCTGCTATTACAAACAAACAAAAATATCTTACTGAAACAAAATGAATCATTTTCATGAGTACATATTAGTGTAACTGTTATTTGGTATTAATTCCAAGTGTACGTATTTAAATATACAGAGTATATGTCTGTGCCTGTTTAAAACATATTACAACTGTAACATTTCCCAGTCCAAGCAAAAGATCCCCAAATTGAAACATTAACTGTTTCTCTCTCCACAGACGTTGCCTAACCTGCTGAGCATCATAGAATCATAGAATCCCTACAGTGTGGAAACAGGCCCTTCGGCCCAAGTCCACACCGAACCTCAGAGCATCCCACCCAGACCCATCCCCCTATAACCCACCTAATCTATACTTCCCTGAACACTACGGGCAATTTAGCATGGCCAATCCACCTAACCTGCACATCTTTCGACTGTGGGAGGAAACCAGAGCACCCGGAGGAAACCCACGCAGACACGCTATTTATATTGCATCACATTGTGATATGGTTACCCAAAGCACATGCACATTTTCAGTATAAATGTTGCACAGATCTTGCATTATTAGGTAAATGAAGAACAAAAACAAAAGCATTAACACATGTTGGTGACTTAAAAACCTACTGCAATACTTCATTTGCAACAAAATATATATACAACACAACACAGACAGAACTGGAAGTCTATTAGTTAATAAACAGAATTTTGCAACAAAACATGTTTAAAAATAATATCCAGTCATAAATAACTTGGCGTTATGAAACTGCATGCAAAATTTAACCATTTTGTGTATTCAGTAAAGATAAATTTCTTACAGTTTGCAAAGCTGCGTCAGTTTCCATATCAACAGATGCTGTAGCTTCATCCATAACAGTAATTTTTGATTTCTTGATAAGGGCTCTAGCAATGCAGAAAAGTTGTCTCTGGCCCAGGCTGAAGTTTTCACTCCCTTCTGTCATAAGGGTATTCAATCCCTCTGGGAGCTCACTGACCTAATAAAAGAAAGCACTTAATGAAACAAAACTCACTAATAGTTCATCATTTTAAAAATGTCTATAGTATTGCTGTTAGCATTGCTGGTCAGTTTATTTGGTGTGTAGAATTTTGTTCCTACTCAAACATAAACCAGTATATTATTTGAATTCCAATTTTATTTGCTACTACTTGGCCTGTTTCCAAAAATCTTTTAAAAAACAAACTTATTTCACTTAACATAAGAACATAACATAAGAACTAGGAGCAGGAGTAGGCCATCTGGCCCCTCGAGCCTGCCCCACCATTTAATAAGATCATGGCTGATCTTTGAGACTCAGCTCCACTTACCTGCCCGCTCACCATAACCCTTAATTCCTTTACCTTGCAAAAATTTATCTAGCCTTGCCTTAAAAACATTCAGTGAGGTAGCTTCAACCACTTCACCGGGCAGGGAATT
Organism: Rhincodon typus; assembly: GCF_021869965.1. NCBI lineage: Eukaryota > Metazoa > Chordata > Chondrichthyes > Orectolobiformes > Rhincodontidae > Rhincodon > Rhincodon typus. The sequence goes on from NC_063335.1 coordinate 25,036,415, forward strand.
CCACAGATTCACAACCCTTTGGGGTGAAGAAGTTCCTCCTGACCTCAGTCCTACATCTGCTTCCCTTTATTTTGAGGCTATGCCCTCTAGTCCTAGTTTCACCTGCTAACGGAAACAACCTCCCTGCCTCCACCTTATCTATTCCCTTCATAATCTTATATGTTTCTATAAGATCTCCCCTCATTCTTCTGAATTCCAATGAGTATAATCTCAGTCTACTCAGTTTCTCCTCATAATCCAACCCTCTCAACTCTGGAATCAACCGAGTGAATCTCCTCTGCACCCCTTCCACTGCTAGTATATCTCTTCTCAAGTAAGGAGACCAAAACTGCACACAGTACTCCAGGTGTGGCCTCATCAGGACCCTATACAGCTGCAGCATAGCCTCCCTGTTTTTAAACTCCATCCCTCTAGCAATGGCAGACAAAATTCCATTTGCCTTTTTAATCACCTGCTGCACCTGCAATCCCACCTTCAGCGATTCATGCACAAGGACACCCAAGTCCCTTTGCACAGCAGCGTGCTGCAATTTTTTACCATTTAAAACATAGTCCATTTTGCTGTTATTCCTACCAAAATGGATGACCTCACACTTATCAACATTGTACTCCATCTGCCAGACCTTTGCCCACTCACTTAGACTATCTATACCCCTCTGCAGACTTTCAGTGTCTTCTGCACACTTTGCTCTACCACTCATCTTAGTGTCATCTGCAAATTTTGACACGACACTTAGTCCCCAACTCCAAATCATCTATGTAAATTGTAAACAATTGAGGCCCAACACTGATCCCTGAGGCACACCACTAGCCACTGACCACCAACTAGAAAAACACCCATTTACCCCTACTGTTTGCTTTCTACTGGTCAACCAATCCTCTATCCATGCCAATACATTACCTGTAATACCGTGCAACTTTATCTTATGTAGCAGCCTTTGGTGTGGCATCTTGTGAAATGCCTTCTGGAAATCCAGATACACCACATCCATAGGTTCCCCATTGTCCACCATGCAAGTAATGTCCTCAAAGAATTCCACCAAATTAGTTAAACATGACCTATCCTTCATTTATTTATTGTACTTATTTTATCCTGAAAACCATGATACAATGGATTGGACCATAGCAAATGGTGGAATTTGAATTCAATAAAAGAAATGCAGAATTAAGAGTCTAATGATGACCATGAATCCACTGCTGATTGTTGGAAAAAACCCATCTGGTTCACGAATGTCCTTAGGGCAGGAAACTGCCATCCTTACCTGATCTGGTCGACATGACTCCGGATGTATAGCAATATGGTTGACTCAACTGCCCTCTGGATGGGCAATAAATGCTGCCTGGCCAACACTGCCCTCATCCCGTAAATTAATTAAAAATAAAACCTCTGATGTTTACGTCACAACCATGCTCTAGGCAGACAAAAATTGCACTGATGTCAATGTAAGACTGCTTTACCAGTTATTTGCTATGCAGTGAACATAATAAAGGCTGAATGTATCCCTTGTAATAATAATGCTAGTCTAATGAACATGTTGTCTAAGGGGAGATGGAGGGGTAGTGGCGATGTCACAATTAATAATTGTCCAGAGCCCAGGCTAATGCTGGTTCAGATGGGTTCAAATCCCAGCAGGCAGCTGATGGAGTTTATATTTAATTAATAAATATAGAACAGAAAGCTCATCATTAGTAATGGTGACCACAAAGCTATCTATTGTTGTGAAAGAAAAACATCTGATTCTGGTCAGCCTAACTTCATGCAATACTCTTAATTGCCATCTGCAACGGTTGATCAAGGCACTTGGTTCAAGGGCGATTAGGGATGAACAACAAGTGCTGATACCCACAGTGACAAAATAATAAGAAAAATTTTGTTTTGTTACATTTTCTCATAAAGCAGGTCTTTTAAGTCAATTGTTTTTGTATCCATACCTGTAGTCTATTAAGTATGATACCACATTTTGTGGAACGCAGTTTAATTAATTTCTCAATTTCAAGGCAAGTGTATTTGCATTTATGTGCATATATTATTTTGTTTAAAGTAAATAAAAGGTGAAAGATGAATATTTACTGAAGCTCTGTGTATGCATAACATGTGACAAAATCTTCTTTTCAAAAGACAAAACTTGTAGGATGGTGGCTTTGACCCATTTCCCCACAAAGCAAGTTTACAACTGTTGCTACTTTGTCAGGGAAAATCAGCAAGAGGCAGTTCTGCAGAGGAAATAACAAAATAATCTGGATTATTCTGACATATGTGCAAAAACTGAAAACAGCATATGAAACCCATCCTGAAAATGGCTCCCTAATCCCAGCTCTCTGACTTCCAATCTTCTGTACAAGCTAATGTACTATCTTCAACATCATGGGCTCTTATTTCATTAAGTACCCTAAATATGTTGCACCTTATCAAAAGCTTTCTGAACATCCAAATATATTACATCCATTGCTTCCCCTTTTATCTATCCTGCTTGTTACCTCCTTATCCCATTGTGAAGCCACAGTGACTCTGTTTAATCATATCATGTATTTCTAAATGCTCTACTATATTGCTTCACTTTATAATAGACTGTAATTTTTTTTGAATGATGGACATTAAGTTAATTGGCCTACAGTTTCTTTTCTTTGTCCCCTTCCCTTTATAAATAAAAAGGTATTATGCTGGTAGTTTTCCAATCTGCCAGGGCTTTTCTAGAACCTAAGGATTCTTAGAAGATTACCACCAGTGCACCCATTATCTCTGAAGCTATTTCCTTTAATATTCTGGGATGCATCCCATCAGATCTAAAGGGGCTTACTGTTCTTTAGCTCCATTAGTTTCCCTAGCCCTTTTTCTCTAATGATAGTTATTGTAACTATTTCCTCTTCTCATTTTGCCCCTTGAATAATTTTGCAATGCTATTAGTGTCTTCTACTGTGAAGGCTGATGCAAAGAATTTTTCAACTCTGTCATTTCCTGGTTCCCATTATTATTTCCTCAGTCTCATTCTCTAAGGGGCTTTGCTCTTCTTTTTTAAATTTATATTTGTTAAAATTCATTCACAGGATTACGGGTGTCACTGGCTAGGCCAGCATTTATCATCCATCCTGAATCGCAATTGAGAGTTAGCCACATTGCTCTGGGTCTGGTGTCACCTTCTGCCATGGTAGGATTCGAACCTTGCTCGCCAGAATATTTTTTTTGGGTCTCTGGATTAATAGTCTAGTGATAATACCACTATGTCATTGCCTTTCCCTGACAGCTATTGCTGTCAGTCTTGTAAAACAAGTAAACTTTTCACTTCAACATGTTTATTGGATTGAACTCTCTAATTCGCCATCAGGTGTGGCATTATTGGTGAAACAGCTTCCTGGACCAACTAGAAAAATCTATTCTTATAAGATATAGTTCCTTGCAAATAGCAACTAGTTGCAAGTTATATTGATATAATTGACATTGTTGCATAGACTCTGAGGAGGACTAGATGTCAGGCCTCTAAGCGGTTCTGCCCATGAATCCATGGGACACAAGCATAATGGTTGTGCCTATGGCACTCTTTAGCAATACCCTTTCAGAATCATGTACAACAGCAGGCAACAGAGTAGTTGATGGCCCTAGCTAATGATCTGCACATTTACTTTCATTCTAAACAGAATGGAAAAAAGCTTCATCTTGTCAGTTCAGTGCAGCAAAATGCTCCCTAATGGACTTTCCGCAAGAATAATGAATGGATATGGAGGTTGGTATTCTGCTCAGTGTGATCCTACTTCTATGTACCCATCCCCATTTACAGTTAGATCCCCACATGCTGCATCCTTCCCAATGATCAAGTCTGTTCTTGAGCAGGTGCATGTGGGCCACGCCTCTGATGACCCCCCGAAGTCAGAGGAGGTCAGCCATGAGCACTTCAGCCATCAGAGTAGTTAAACAAGCAGACTGTCATACAGTTCTGTTATAACCACAGATCTAGCTTGATGTAGAATTAATATGAAAAGAAAGATTTTGGTTCCACAAAGGTATTCACTTGTACGGAAGCAAAATACCTCAGAATTTGCAGATACTCAGCCATTTTTGGCAACATATGTGGAGAGAAAAGGGATCAATGTTTCAGGTTGATGAACTTACATCTGTTTTGTCCCACAGATGCTGCTTGACCTGATAAGGAATTTTTTTTTTTTTTAATCATAGGGTACTCACTTGGGTGCTTATAACAACAAAATAATTGGTCCGAACAAAAAGATGGACATCGGTCCATGTGCCTATGCAGACTGGGCTGGTGACATCGCTCCACTGCGATACAACTTTCTTTGCCAGGAGCACTTGCACATCTGCTGATGCCATGGACTGTCATTTAAACTCTGTCATTGTTTGCTGTGACAAGCTTTCCACTGTTAAAATAACAGCTTCTCATAACCAGCAGCACATACTTTCCCCCAAGGTTTTTTATTGGAAGTTCTTTAAGTTTTATGGTGATTCCCAAGATTTACAGACAATTTTTTCCCTTCTGGAGATCAGATTACACTTTCAGACTGATTGGGTGATACAGGTCAGGAAATACTTTGCTAAATACACAGACAGCAGAAACTCATTAATTTGATAGATCACTCACACTCACAAACAGCCGTGTGAAGCTGGTCCGTTTACAATCAGTATTTACAGCAACTGCAACACAGGGAAGGAGTCTCAGCGAAATCAGGGCATTATCGCCTTTAACCTTCTAAGAACTCCTTTCAAAGTTCAGAATTTCGTATTGACATGTTTTTAAAGGATCATCCCAGCAGGAGTTGAAAGATCTGTTGATTTCAGTGAACAAATGTTCAGGCACTTGACTCCACCCTGCACTATGATTATATGGAAATGACATCTTTGTTCCAGGCAGCTGTCATTCCATTGCCAAGCAGTTTGTGTACCTAGTGGCAACATTTATAATAAATGGGGCCTTATAATAAAGTCACTGTTGTAATATCTTTGAAAATGATATTGAAACATTAACTTCATTTTAAGTCTCTATTGTCATCTCTTATCTGTCAAATAGCTACCAGTTTTGATGAAAATGGCGTGCCCAGAATAGAGGATGAGCAGTGGGTGTGAATGAAGAAGATTTACTGAATGGTGAAATGATTTGTGTTGGATTTTGGTTAGAGGGTTAGGTGGAAGGTGAGATTAGGTTTGCATTGTTATGCCATATGGCTTCACACATTCCAATTATCTGAACCGTAGCTGTACGAGTCTGTTGCAGGGCTCTCTGGCAGATAGACGAGTAGCTTCACAAACATGGCAATCAATGACTCCCTGTACCCCTGTGGAAATCCAGTCACTAAAGCAAATTCAAGAGCTCTCTCAATTTCACTGGCTTCAAACAGCAAAGTGACGTAAAGGTATGGAAAACATGGAATCGGTTACCCGGAAGATACAAATTTGTGTGTACCAGATTGCAAAATTCTGGGAATTCTCATCAGCAGATCCTTTTGGACTAATCGGGGGCAAAGGAATTCAACCTGAGCATGACAGCCACTAGCAATATATACCTAACGGCTCACATGTAAGGATGCCTTGATTGAGGTTACCTGTATACCTATACAGCTTTGAAGGTTTGAGTGTCCTGAGGCACAGTTGCTCAGTCATGTTGAGAAAGCAGATTCCATGTTAGGATTATTGTCTATTTGGAGATGGAGCTCTGTGTCCATCCCATCTGTCCTTTGGAGCAGCAGGCAGTCGAGAAAAAACAATTGCTGGTGTTCGTCAAAGGTAAAAATCTGCTTAAGCTCTTTCATACTGCAGTGAAGGTTGAAACCAAAGATGTCCAAGATAGTAAAAATGACCTCCAAAATATTGGCAATATCCCTGAAGCGGAGGAAGTGTACTCTCAGAACAAGTCCTGTTGGCAGAAACCTTTCACATAGGCAGGGATGCAACTGTCTTGATTTAGCATTTAAAGGCTTTCCAGCCTGTCAGTTTCACTGAGCCATCTCTGTTGTTTTCTTCCCTTGTTGATCCTGGTGAGTTTCAGACAACTCAAGAAAGCATTGCACAAGTCACAATACGGTGTCAAATGTTTTGGAGAGAAGAAACAGTTCTGTCTGTCTGGACAAACTGTCTGCCCAAATAAAATTGCTAAAGCTAAGCAGTCTGCAGATGACAGTATGGGAAGGCATTTTGACCTGCTTGGTATCCATTCGTAAAATCTTTTTAAGGTTTTAAAGTAGATTTGTAGCTCGGGATGTGGATATTGTGGTTGGTTGGCTCGCCGAGCTGGTTTGTTGTTGCACAGATGTTTCATTACCCTGCTGGGTAACATCATCAGTGCAGCCTCCGATGAAGCGCTGTTGTGTTTTCCCGCCTGGTATTTAAACTTTTGAGTTGGATTACCTCACTTCCAGTTTCCTTCGTAATGGAATGTATATGGTGTCTAGCTCTATGTGTTTATTGATGGTTTTCTTAGTGGAATACCAGGCTTCTAGGAATTCCCGTGCTTGTCTCTGCTTTGCCTGTCCCAGGATCCTGGTGTTGTCCTAATCAAATTGGTGGTTCTCCTTATCCATGTGGATGGAGATGAATGAGTATTGGTCGTATCTTTTTGTTGCCAATTGATGTTCATGTGGTTAATTTCCTTCCTGTTTGTCCAATGTCCTCATCTCCGTCCTAAATGGTCTACCCCGAATCTTCATACTGTGACCCCTAGTTCTGGTCGCACCCACTATCAGGAACATCCTCCCTGCATCTACCCTCTCCAGTCCTTTAGGAATTTTATAAGTCTCTATGAGTTCCTCCCTCATTCATTTGAACTCCAGCAAAAACAATCCCAACCTAGGCAATCTCTCCTCATACATCAGACTCACCGTCCCTGGAATCAACCTGGTAAACCTTTGCTGTACGCCCTCGAGAGCAAGAGCATCCTTCCTCAGAAAAGGAGATCAAAACTGCACACAATATTCCAGGGGTGGTCCTACCAAGACTCTTTTTAACTGCAACAACACAACCTTGCTCTTATACTCAAAACCTCTCGCAATGAAGGCCAACATACCATTTGCCTTCTTTACGGCCTGCTGCATCAGCTTGCTTACCTTTAGCAACTGGTGCACAAGGACACCCAGGTCCTGCTGCACAACCCCTTCTCCCAATTTACAGTCATTCAGATAGTAATCTACCTTCTTGTTTTTGCTTGCAAAGTGAATAACCTCACATTTCACTTGGGGAGGCGATGGCCTAGTGGTATTATCGCTGGGCTGTTAATCCAGGGACTCAGATAAAGTTCTGGGGACCTGGTTTCGAATCCCACCATGGCAGATAGTGGAATTTGAATCTAATAAATGTCTGGAATTAAGAGTCTAATGATGATCATGAATCCATTGTTGATTGTTGGAAAAACCCATCTGGTTCACAAATGTCCTTTAGGGAAGGAAACTGCCTTCCTTACCTGGTCTGGCCTACATGTGACTCCAGACCCACCCAACTTCGTAGTATCTGCAACCTTTGAGATGTTACATTTTGTTCCCTCATCCAAATCATTAATATATATTGTGAATAGCTGAAGTCCCAGCAACGATCCCTGTGGCATCACACTAGTTACTGCCTGCCAATTTGAAAAGAACCATTACTTTCTACTCTTTGTTTCCTCTGTGCCAACCAGTTCTCTATCCATCTCAATACACTTTCCCCAATCCTATGCACAATAATCTCTTATGCGGAATATCTGGTTGGCATGGACAAATTGGACAGAGGTGTCTGTTTCTGTGCTATATATCTCTATGACTGTATGGCTGCCTCTAAACTGAGTTGCTTATTAGGCCATTTCAGAGGGTAGGAGGAAGGAGCACTGCTCTGAAAGTTTGTGATTTCAAATAAACCCATTGGACTAAAACCTGGTGTCGTACCCCTTGACTTTGTCCATCCCAGTCCAAAACCAGCACCTCCACATCATAGTTAGAAGTTAATCATGTTGCTGGTTGCTTTGGAGTCACATGTAGGCCAGACTATGTAAAGATAGCAGATTCCTTTCCTGAAGGACATTAGTGAATCACATGAGTTTTTATGACGATTGATGACAGTTTCGTGATCATCACGAGGCTAGCTTCATGATTCCAGATTTATTAATAGAATTTAAATTCCCACAGCTGCACTGGTGTGCTTTTAACCCATGTCCCAAGGGCAACTTGATTCCTATTGACTCTTGTCTGCTAGGGCTCCCTGATGCCACACTTGGGCAAATATTGTCTTGATGTCAAGGATATTTTAACCTCATTTAACCAGGTGTAGATGCCAGTATTGAATACACTGAACCTCTAGTTTATTTGCCCAGTGATATTTGCAACCATCTTCTGCCAAAGGGCAATATGGGTGATCCACTCTCTCCTGAGGTCCCCAGCATAACAGGTGCCTGTCTTCAATCAAATCTATTCACTCACCATGATACCAAAAAGGTACTAGATATGGCAAAGGCTGTGGGCCCCTAAAATAATCTGACAAGAGCAATGAAAAATTCCCTAGCAAAAGCTACTAAAGTGTAGTTTCAATACTGGCATCTACACCTGGTTAAATGAGGTTAAAATATCCTTGACATCAAGACAATATTTGCCCAAGTGTGGCATCAGGGAGCCCTAGCAGACAAGAGTCAATAGGAATCAAGTTGAGTGATGCCTACACAAAGGTAGATAATTATGATTGCTTGTGGTCAGTATGTAATATCACTGCAGGAGTTCCTCAGGGACTAAGGTCCTTGGCCCAACCGCCTTCAGCTGCTTCAATGACCTTCCACGCATCATAAGATCAGAAGTGGAGATGTTTGCTGAAAATTACACAATGCTTGATATTGTTCACATCTTTAGATAATGAAACAGTCAGTGTCCATAAGCAGCAAAACCAGAACAACATGCAGGCTTGGTTTGGGTTGATAAATGGCTCACAACATTTGCATCATACATATACCAGACAATGACCATCTCCAGCAAGACAGAATCTAACCATCGTCCCGTGACATTCAATGGCATTACCAATGCTGAATCCTTGCTATCAACATCCTGGGGGCTATCAAAGTGTAGGACAGTGGCAAGACTTTTTATGGTAGGTAACTCACCTCCTGACTCCGTAAAGCATGTCCAAATTGCATGGACTCAGTGGTCCAAATGCCCTGTTTCCACACTGTAGGGATTCTATAATTTTATCACCAAGACATAGTTGTGCAGTGTGTGCATCATTTACAAGTTTAACTGTGCATACCACCAAGGCTCTTTCAACAGTATCTTCTAAAGATAAACCTAGAAGAGGAGCAACAGATGTGTGGCAATATCAGCAATTCACTATTGTCTTCTGAAGGATATTTGAGAGTGCGCAATAAATTCCAGCCTATCCAGAAACGCCTACAAATTCATGAACAAATAAATTTCTGGATTTACTTTTTCATGGTTACAAAACTTTACAGTTGGCTAGACAGTGTGTAAAACCCTTACTGAAACACTCCGTGTATATATAAACCATAAATTTTCATCTGAACTCATTTGAAAACTGCTGACTATTGCTCTAGGGTCTTGCTTTGTCTCTACATGTATGCCCCTCACTCTACAACAAACGTGTTGGAAGTAAAACCTACATTCTTTATATACATGACAAATGTGAAAATATATGTGAAAATGTGACAAATGCAGTCTTAGAGATTAATGTGACCAATTTGCGAACAACTTCCTCCAGGACCTGTCAAGGAGAAACTTTGCTTTTTTTTTTAAGTGCAGGAAGTAGTTTGTAGTTTAAAATAAATATTTTAGATTCCATGTTAAAGAGCATGATAAAGTACTTCAGAATGATTTATGCTTTTTGTAACTTTCATGCCTGAATAGAGCCTAAAAATGGTCAATAAATGTTGCTTCCTTACAGTTGATGAAACTTTAAATTTAATAAAAGATCAGGCAATTATAATCTAGCCGTTAGCAGGATTCCAGAGGCTTACACCACCACTAATTTTGAAGTTATTCAGAAATGCTTAAACTGATTGTGTGCAGACTGGACAGATACCTAGGACAGCATTTCAAGAGTTGCTAAATATAGCTATATTGTTGTAATCTTGATCTTTTCCAAAAATATATTTCACAAGATCATCAAAAATAGTTCAAAATCCAGATATGAAAATAAAATGTATTTGGCAATGCATTGTTCACAACTGCTTCTATGACTGACTGAAGTTCATTGATCATATAGAGAACTTTGGAAAATAATGTCAAAATTACATTGAGATAGCAAGAACTGCAGATGCTGGAGTCAGAGACGACACAGTACGGAGTTGGAGGAACACAGCAGGCCAGGCAGCATCAGAGGAGCAGGAAAGTTGACGTTTCAGGGCGGGACCCTTCTTCACAAATGGGGAGGAGGAAGGCAGTTGGAAAATAAATAGAGAGGAGGGGTGGGGCTGGGGAAGGTAGGTGGAATGGTGATAGGTGAATGCATGTAGGCAGTGGGGATTGGTCAGTGGGATGGGTGGGGCGGATAGGTGGGAGAGAAGATGGACAGGTTGTGTCAGGTCAAAGAGGCGGGGATGAGAGGGAGGGTTGGATATGGGATGAGGCCGGGGGTTGGGGAGATTTTAAAACTTGTGAATTCCATGGTTAGGCCATTGGGCTGTAGGCTCCAAAAGTCGAATATGAGGTGTTCCTCCTCCAGTTTGCATGTCGCGTCATTGTGGAACTGGAGGAGGCCCAGGATAGACATGTCACCAAGGGAGAGGGAGGAAGAGTTAAAATGGTTGGCAACCGGAAGGTGTTGTCATTGGTCACGTACAGAGCACAGATGTTCTAAGAAACGGTCTCCGAGTCTACGCTTGGTCTCACCGAGGCCACATCGGGAGCAGCAGATACTGTAGACCAAATTGACGGATGTACAAGTGAACCCCTGTCTGATATGGAAGGTTTGTTTTGTGCCTTGAATGGGGGTGAGTGGGAAGGCGTAGGGGCAACTGCAGCACTTCCTGTGGTTGCAGGGAAAGGTACCGGGGGTGGTGGGGTTAGTGGGGAGCGTGGAGCGGACGAGGGAGTCACGGAGAGCGCGGTCCCTACGGAAGGCAGAAAAGGGTAGGAAGGGAAATATCTCTTTGGTTTTGGGGTTGGATTGTAGGTGGCGGAAGTGGCAGAGAATGATACGTTGGATGCAGAGGCTGGTGGGATGATATGTGGGGACAAGGGGGATTCTGTCTTTATTTTTATTGGAGGGAGGGGGTGTGAGGGCAGAAGTGCAGGAAATGCAAGAGATGCGGTTGAGGGCATTTTCGATCACTGGAGGAGGGGAAGTTAAAATTGAAATTAGAAGTCTGATAACACATTAGAGGTTAGTGATAACTGCTGGGCTCCCATCTTGTTTGGGAGGTTTTGAGGGTAACACTGTAAAATTCTGAAAATTATGTCAAATATTTAATATTCTGTGGCTATTGGGAGAGACACAACTTTTCTATATATGTATATAGTTAAAAATGAGAGGATAATTTGATGTAGCTCATTAAATGACATAGAATGTCAGCATTTTAAAAATAGTGACATTGTGAAAGCAAAGGCATAATTTAGTTGTTAAACAAATAATGGAAGGCTGAAACTGTAAAATTGTTAGCCAAGCCTTCTGGTTATCTTTGGTCCACCATGACAAATCAGAGGCTGGCTTTCGGATGCTGAGAAGTATCCCTTCTACCCCTGACTCGTGACTCCCACCTGCTACCTGACCAGGCAAGGACAATGTTTTTGCAACAAGAGCCATGAAGCAAACCACTGATGCCCCGAAGCAACAACTGTGTTAGCTAGACTGCTCAAGTGGACCTCTCCATTTCTCTCAGAGTATGTTCCCAAGACTGTGGTAATCTATTGCAGCCCCCACTCACACATCACAAGGATGCTATAGAATTGCCAACTGTGCTTAAAATTATTCCTGGATGTTTTATCAGAAGACTTGCCCCCAGGCTTCAGCCATTAGTAGCAAATATGTCCATCTTTTTAGATGCACTGCCACCTATGACAATTGGAAAGCAAAAATGCTCATTAACTAAATGCATAATGCTTGCCTGTCAGGCAAGAAGCCACTTTTTCCTATTTTTCAATATTTTTACACTTGACAAACATTTAAAGAAAATTGCAAATTAAAAGCAATACTTTTAAAATTCCTGTAATTGTTCTCCAGGATCGCATACACTGATGTCCTGGAGGATGAGCCTCAACTCCTGGAGAATCCAGACCAAGCCTGGCAGGTTGGTTACCCTAAGGTGTAGTCCTGCCACCATACACGTACGGGCTATATCACAAAGATGAAGAGGAAGGAAGGAAGGAGGCATCCAGGACCTCTTCATTCCAAACAAGCTGGGCAGATACACAGACTCCAGATTGTCTGACACATTACTCCCAGCTTCTAATCCATCCTTTACAACCAGATGATAATACTTGGAAGTATTGTGAAGGGAAGAGATAAATTTAAGAGAGCATAGACAGGCTGATAGAATAGGTGGGCACATGGCAGATAAACTTTATTGCAAAGAAGTGTGAAATGATATACTTTGGTACGAAGGAGAGGAAATAATGTAGAATACATTCTAAAGTGGGTGCAGGATCAGAGAGACATAATCTTTTAAGTAAACAACAATCAAATAAACAAATTAACTAACTTACCTAACAATCCCATAAAGGAAACCGTAACAGAAGCAAACTTTTAAGGAAAGTTATCAAAATGAAGTAACATTACTCGAGCTGATAATGCATGCTAGATCCTGCAGTGGAAAGTCTCGAGCGTACAAAGGTAGAGACTATGGTTCCTTCCCGGTGACACCTAGGTGCAAATGCACCCTTGGAAGACAGGCAGGCATGGCCTCCTCAACTGCCTATTGATGGTCACTTTGGCCAAGGTCTGGAGCAGGTTAACAAGGAAAGACTTGAGGATCGATGTGCAGTAATTACTAGTGGTAACAGGACAGTTTGAGAGCGTGGTTAAAAAGGCATATGGAATTCTAGGCTGTTTGGAGGTAAAAAGTATAAAAGCAAGATGGTTTTGAAGACAAGAGATAGTAGGAACTGCAGATGCTGGAGAATCCGAGACAACAAGGTGCAGGGCTGGATGAACACAGCAGGCCAAGCAGCTTTTGAAGAACTGTTTATAGAACACAAGTTCATGTTAAACGACAGTATTGTGTGCAAATCTAGACTCTGCATTTTAGGAAGGTCTTGACAGCTTTTGAAGATTGCCAAAAAGATTCTTGAGAATCTCTGAAGGTATGACAGATTTCATTTTACGTTTGGGCATATTTTCCTTAGAAAAGAGAAAATTGCGTGGAGATTTGATAAATGCATTTACAATTATGAGGGTTTTTGACAGTAGATAGGGAGAAATTGTTCCCATTGATGCAACAATTGAGAACCAGAGGTGCCTATTTATAACTGCTAGAAAAAATTAATAATAATTGAAGAATTAATTATAGTCAGCAAGTAATTAGAATCTGGAATGCATTGCCTGAACATGTGGTGGAGGCTGATTCCTGTATGACCTCAAACAGAAATTGAATAAGCACCCAGACAGAAAAATCAGCAGTGAAAAGATGAGGGAATGAGCGTAGCAGATTATCAAGATCAAGGTTATTTACCAAAATAGTATTAATAGATAGTTTTCACTGTGAAGAGAACAGTGCAATTCACTCAATACAACATGAAGAAACTACTGAGTTCACTGTACAAAGTAATGATTATGTATAGGGCCAAGAAACAGGAGAGAGGCAGTGCGTAAGACCTCCACTGTAGAATTAACTGCACATCTATCCATTCTGATTGCCATGTATCTGATAATGCAGAAAGTTTACAGATTAAATTTTATCCAAAATGAGGAGGAAAAATGCAACCTGTCTAATGGTCCTTGTACAAATCTTCTTTCAATCATCAGCAAAATGAAGGAAAGGTTAGTCAATAGTGCTAGCATGTAGCACAAACTCACCAATAATGGTATTCCGTTTGTATTCTCCCAGGGCAAAGCCACTCCAGGGCTCATTTGCCCAAATGTGTATCAAAAAGCTGAATTCTAGAGTGAATGCTTTTGACATCAAGATAATATTTGTTTAGTGTAAAATCAAAGAATCCTAAAAAATTGAAATCTATGGAACTACAAAAATAATTTTTCAGTGGCTACAGCAATACAAGGCCTACTCATGTATCTATCAAGATGTCTCTTAAATGTTGCTATTGCATTTGCTTCTATCACCTCCTCTGGGAGCACATTCCAGGCACTTGCCACCCTCTGGGTAAAAAAACTTGCCCCTCACACCTGCTTTAAACTATCCCCCTTTTAACTTAAACTTATGCCTCCTGGCTCAGAAGTTTACAAAATTATATCTGGTTGTCCTTCAGCATCTGATGTTCATGTGAAAACAAACCAATCAAAGATTGTCCAATCTTTCCTCATAGCCTCCAAACCATGCAACATTCTGGTTAGCCTTTTCTGTACACTCTCTAAAGCATCCTCATCCTTTTGGTAGTGTGGTGACCTGAACTGTACAAAAACAATCTTTTATCCAGCAATTCATAAAATGAACAGATCTTATTTATTTTCATCTTTTTAAAACACTTTGCACACTTTTAACTAAACTAAATGAAGAACAACAAAGAGAGAATTTGCAAACATATTTGGCTTACAGCAGCAGACAATCCATTCACTTACCATAGGTTTCAACTGTGCAACTTCCAAAGCTTCCCACAATTCATCATCGCTGTGAACCGAGTCTGGATCCAGATTAAATCTAGACGTAAATTAGTACTTTAGGTGCTTTTCATCAAGTTGACTAAAATTCAATAATAATTTGTAATTTTACGACTTTTTTTGTGTTCCTTATGATAACTTTGTTACTGCTATCCATGATTTACCTGATAGTGCCATTGAACAGAATTGGATCCTGGGGAATTATTGAGATTGATTGCCTCAAATGGTCCAATGTGACTGAAGAAATATCTAATCCATCAACCTTTATACAGCCTGCAATGAAAATGACTTTCAGAATTCTTAAATGAACAAACAGAATCTAGACAAACATTTGACACTAGGGTGTCAAGAAAAGTAACCTACTACAAGCAATATTACCAAGGCAGAGACCTGCATAAATGCAAAATATATATCGCTTATTTAGACATTTGAGCAAGTCTGTCTCAAACTGCATGAAATCACAAACCTTGAGACATAAATAAATGTTATCATCCCAGTTCATAGTGAAGAAGTGGAAATCAATGCTACGCACAATCTATATAGTTGTGGAATCTTCCTGTCTAGGTTGGAATCTTTATTTCCAACCCAGATCAGACAAACATTTACCTTGCCATGATTTTCTGGAGCTGCCTTCTTTTGCAGGATCCATCCCAACTCCAGCAGTTTTTATTACTGCTTGAGTGTAAATTCAACGGCTGTCAGGAGAGGAAACTTGAAGCCACAGCTAAAGATGTCAAGGGAACTTCAAAGAATTACTCTTCAAAAAGAAAATGGCAAGTCAAAATAACGCGAGCTGTCATCTACTGTGGTTACAGAGATATTGAGGGGCTGACTACCTAAAACCCCACTGCAACAGGGGTCAAAGGCTAGTTTCAACTGTGTGCTAGTTGGTGAAGTAGTCTGCTATGAGTCACAGTTGACAAAATCCCTAGTCATCCCTGCACTGTAAGTAAACAGAAAGGTTGGTATCCTGTCTCTTCACTGGAAGCATGTGAAACAGCAGTTAAAATGAAATGGGACAAAGGCCTTTCAGCTGATGTGCAAGGCCAAGCCTCTTGAAATTAACCGAACGACATCAGTGCTACTAGTAGCACCCAATGTAATGGCCGCAATATCCTATTGTCTACGCTTCATGGAGTCAGAGACCAATTCTGTTTTTAAGTATTTTGCACTTGCCTCATTTTTAATCTTTATTTATGCTGCATTAAATCTTCACGCATTTAGGAGGAAATAATCTAATTATTTTGCTAAATCATGAAAGCCTGGTTAAATTGACTTGCTTTAAAACATAAATTCAATTGATCTGGGGTAAAGGGGAAGGGATCTTTCTTCATTTAACCTTGTTGCAACCAACCAGGTGGGTGCATAAATGAAGTAGGGAACAGATCATCCCTCCTCATCCAGAAGTTTGACAATTTGGTGTATCCCATCTGGAACTACAATAAGTTAGGGAACCTCACTCAGGGTCATAACAACACCAGTAATTCTATCTTTTTGTAACAGGTAGAACCCTCAAATTATGGTATAAAATACAATCCTTATAAAGGCATCAAGAGTAATTCACATTCTAATTTCTTTAGGAATGTTACTTATCAATTACTGGAGGCATAATGCTGTGATTTGTGAAAGTTTATTTTTGACACTATATATAGAGGTGTTATCAGAGTGAAGGCATATTTTATTAGGGCCTTCATTCGAGTAACTTACAGCAAACCATGGTACCTTCTCCAGAACAGAATCTGTATTTGGCCACTGAACCTCAGGGGTCATGTTAGTAAGTCAGTTGCCTTACAGGTCATTTCTCCTCTGACCCTACTTCAGTACATCTTATATTGAATTCTTCATCCAAGAACTCTTGGGTATTGTCTATTCTAATGGCCTGTGAATCATCTTCACAATGCATGCTCTCTAAAACTGTACTCCCATATCCTGTTTCAACCTGGTGCTGCTTCCCCATCATTTCATTCCTCACTGACCTACACACTGAGGTGCTGAAGAACTGGGAGTCAAAGTTAAAATGCATATTCTAATATTTAAATGCCTACATGCCCTATCTTTATTCTACCTTTATAAATTTTTGCCAAAGTACTCTCGTGAACTCTCCATTCTTCTGACTAGCCTCCCATTCAATGGTTATAATCCCAGCTAATGTTATTACTGGACGAATCAGATCCCAGACCTGGCTTGATTGTTAAAACCAAAAACAAAGTATGATCTAAGTAGTCTCACAATAAAATACACTCAGCTTTAAGTAACCTCTTCAGGGTTTTATTTTATTGTTCAGGCCCCATTATTTACCATATTGGATTGCAAAAAAATAAACAATGAAATCCATTAGCGATGCATAATTCATACAAAAAATAGGCCTCAGAAAACTGTTTAAAATAAATCACCATGGCTACAGAAATACTTACAAGTTTATTAGTAAATTAAGACATACAGAAATCCCACAGGTTACTAAATGAAAACAAAACAGAACAGAATCCCAAACTTTCACATCTTTGAAAACCAAAAGAACTGCAGATGCTGTAAACCAGGAACAAAAACAGAAGTTGCTGGAAAAGCTCAGCAGGTCTGGCAGCATCTGTGAAGAAAAGTCACTTCCTCAGTTCTGAGGAAGGGTCACTGGACCTGAAACGTTAACTCTGATCTTCACAGAAGCTGCCAGACCTGCTGAGCTTTTCCAGCAATTTCTGTTTTTGCTATATATATATATCTTTGAGATAATTTATTGTATGTCACAGTTTACATCACATAAAACATTCTCTCTTTTTTTGGTAGCCATGTTTGAGCAACCTGGGCCCATGCTCTGGAATTATAATCTAAGTACCCTGTCTCTCTATGTCCTTCTTTTCCCTTCAGACCTACTTTAAAACTTGATCACCACTTTGATCACGTGTTGGTTACCTGTATTAAGCTTGCTTTCTTTTGATTAGTAGCCTCTTTTAACTATGTTTCTGTGCAATACTTTGAGGCATTAATCTATATTAAAGGTTGCACATAAATGCAATTTTTTCTGTCGTGATCCAATGTGCTTCATATCCCCTTCTTTTATTTCCATCCATGCCGCTAGTCTTTTGTAAACAAATACATAAAATGCTAGATAAACTCAGTAGGTCTGGCAGCATTAGTGGAGAGAAACAGAGTTAATGAATTGAGGCTATTACAACTCAAATTCAGAACACCATGTATGCTGGGTGCACCGGAATGCTTGGAGAAAGTACACTGAACTATAATTTGTAGCAGATCCATGATAACTACTGGTTAGTTCTACAATTTAACCATGAGAAATGCCATGAAATTTTCAAGACATCTATAGGACATTTAGCCTGCACCATAATCAATCATTGCACAATCTAGCATTGTGGTGGGATAAAGTTTGATTATCAGTTGGGCAGGGGATGCAATCTATCTGGATTTTCAATGTGTTTGATAAGATTCCACGATTAATTAATAAGGTAAGAGCCCATCCTATTGCAGGAAGTATATTATCATGGCTGGAGAATGGAGAATTGGCTAATTAATGGAAGGCAGAGTTGGGTTAAGGACAGCATTTTCAGGATGGCACCTTGTAACTAACGGTATGCCACAAGAATCAGTGCTGGGGTTATATTTATTTACAGTATATATTAATGACTTGGATTCAAAGTAAATAACTATAGCCAGGTTTGTGGATGACACAAAAATAGGTGCGGAAACAAGAGGTGAGAATGACACAGAGTCTGCACAGGGGGTGTAGACAGGTTATGTGATTGGGCAAAAAATTAGCATTTGGACTATAATGAAGGAAAATGGGAGGTCATGCACTTTGGCAGGAAGAATAGAGGAGCTCAATGTTATTTAAATAGAGAAAGCAGAGTAACTGAATATGTGATAAGCAAAAGCTAAATTTGGATTGAGTTTCTAACTTTTTGAAACCTTTGACATGCCTGTTACAGGATGTTTTTAGCATCTAACTCCCTTTATGTTGCTTTTTGGAATTCACTTCGGATGTTAACTCCTGAAGCCAATGTTCACCAGTCCATTTCAGTTTTACTTCCTAAAACTCCCACTTTAGTTTCCTTATAGTGTTTAAATTGTTCCTTAGATGATATCAATCACTTTTCAGGCACTGGTTGATCATTTCCTATATGACTAAACATTTGCCAACATCTTGCCCAAATTTCACAACAGACTTGAACAAGTGCTTTCTGTTCTGTTACTTTATAGCTGAAAGCATTGTTAAATTCTCTATCTTACTAAGCATCTTCCAAATCTCAAATTCCCTCTGAGACATCTCTTTACAAGACTAGACTCTCAACCTATCATGCCCTGCTCGTCATATTTTTTCCATTAAATACGCAGAATCAGCTTTGCTGTTCCTGCCTTCTAAGCCTTGAGCATTTGGATGGCTTTCTCAATTAATAATGATGAGAACTGCAGGTTGAGTTGAAGCATTGTACTTTTCAGCACAACATTTGTACACAAATCATCCTGATTTGAGTTATTAATTAGCATTCCAAGTTTTCTGTTTATACTTGTTCCACCACCCTGTTTAACATGATTTTGCTTTAGAATCAATAAATTATTGGAACCTGTAATCTTGTTGAGTGATTTAAAATCCATTTTAACAGTTTCCTGATTGGCACTTCCCGTGCTCCCCAACCTCCTAGTTGTGGCCTCTCCCCACTCCCTGATACAATCTTTTACTGCTTCCTTTCCCCAGAGCCACTGGCTGATTCAATATCCAGAGGCAATCTGAAGGTGAAGCTTCATGAAAGCGCAAGCCCTATGGTTCAGAAGTGTCAAGTGGGGGTAGGGATTTCTGCCATGTTGGAAGACTGCATTTGAAGGTCATATTTTCACACTACAATTGTTAGCAAATATCTTTTCTATCCATTAAAAGTGCTCTACACAAATCTATCAATGCAAAATATTTTTACTGAAGAAACACATACCTTCAAAGTTGTCAACAATTCTCAGAAGGGTTAATACCAGGCTTGACTTCCCACTTCCTGTTCGTCCACAGATCCCAACTTTGGTTCCAGGGTTTATTTTTAGTGTCAATTTGTGGAGGACAGGATCAAGTTTCTCATCATATCGTACACTGACCTCATTAAACTCTATTGCTCCAGATTGTGGCCAGTTGGTAAGATTTGAGCCTGAAGAAAAATATATTTAAAAAAATGCGATGAATGATCAAATAATTTAAGTTGCAGAAAATAATTACTCACTGTATTAATTTTTATGAAATGGAAGCCTGTTTTATTTGAAACAACATGAAAATAAAAATCAAATCATTTGCCTAACTATCAGAGGATGTACACGCAAACAAGGAATAAGAGTAGGCCAAAAACAAAGTTGCTGGAAAAGCTCAGCAGGTCTGGCAGCATCTGT
>NC_063335.1:25056863-25090465 GCF_021869965.1 Rhincodon typus
ACAGATGCTGCCAGACCTGCTGAGCTTTTCCAGCAACTTTGTTTTTGCTCCTGATTTACAGCATCCGCAGTTCTTTCAGTTTTTATAAGAGTAGGCCACTTAGTCTTTCAAGGCTGCAATGCCACTCAATAAGATCGTAGCTGATCTGATTTTAACCTCAACTCTACGTTCCTGCATATCCCTGATAATCTTCATTCCTGTGATAATAAGAATCTATCTGCCTCTGCCTTAAAAATGTTTGAAAATCCTGTATCCATTGTCTTTTGAGGAAGGGAATTCCAAAGACTTTTATTCCTCAAAGAAAATATTGTGTCTCATCTGTCTTGAATGGGCACCCCCTTATTTTTAAACTATGAGCCCTAGTTCCAGATTTTCCCATAAGAGGAAACATCCTTTCCACATTTATCCAGGCAAGCCCCCTCAAAATTTTATACATTTCAATTAAGTCACCACTGACTCTTCTCGACCCGAAACATCAGCTTTCCTGCTCGGCCTGCTGTGTTTATCCAGCTCTACACCTGGTTATCTCAGATTTTCCAGCATCGGCAGTTCCTACTATCTCATAAACAATGTACTTTTTTTTTATTCATTCATGGGATGAGGGCATCGCTGGCCAGGCAGCATTTATTGCCCAGAGGGCAGTTAAGAGTCAACCACGTTGCTGTGGGTCTGGAGTCACATGTAGGCCAGACCAGGTAAAGATGGCAGTTTCCTTCCCTAAAGGACATTTATAAACCAGATGGGTTTTTCCGACAATTCACAATGGATTCATGGTCATTGTCAGATTCTTAATTCCAGATATTTATTGAATTCAAATTTCACCATCTGCTGTGGTGGGATTCGAATCTGGGTCCCCAGAACGTTATCTGGGTCTCTGGATTAACCGTTCAGCGAAAATACCACTAAGCAATTGCCTCCCCAGAGTCTAAAACATGAACAAGGTCAAACGGTGATATAAAATACTAAAATTAAATTTGTCAAGGCACTAAGTGAAATAAAGATTCCAATCACTGACTCTTAGTAGACTCCATTTATCAGTTAAATATTGTACATTTATGATGATTAAAACTGACAGAATTGAAATATGAGAGCTCTCATGATATGCCTCTTGAAGGCAAACAGATCCATGAGGATCAGTGTTAATATTGCAGAGTTTGTTTGTATATTACTATCCTAATTTTAGCATGTTTGACATTCTACATCTTTCTTGTTTTGAATGAGTAACATTTCAGGTCAATTAATTGTTTCTCTTGACTGTTGCTATCTGACTGCTGGGTATTTTCAGCACTGTTTTTACATGAAATTCATGACGTGGAGGTGCTGGTGTTGGACTGGGGTGGACAAGGTCGACAGTCACACGACACCAGGTTATAGTCCAACAGGTTTAATTGAAATCACAATCTTTCAGGGCAGTGCCCAACTGACGAGGGGGGGGCTGCACTCCAAAAGCTTGTGATTTCAATTAAACCTGTTGGACTATAACCTGGTGTTGTGCATCTTTTGACATGAAATTCAAGACAGTAATATAAAATAATGCAACAATATTCATGTGCTGAAAGCATGAATAATTTATTTCTTTTTCACAAGTTGTTGCATATTATACAGATTATCACAACAGATAAATAAAAAAAAAGGTTCTGCATGTAGCCTGTAAACAGATGTCAGAACGTTGCCAATATATTTCAAGTGGCTTTGTAACTTTCTATTTCAAAGATCTCTGACCATAAGATCAGACAAATAATCAAAAGTAGACTGGAAGTTACTGAATTTTAAAAAATGAATTTTTGAACCTGTGCCAATTTGTGATTCTTTCAGCTGTTGCTCAGAAGGAAGGGTAGTGTAATGATTCACCCGCTCAACTGCATTCATCTGCATTTCCATATCTGCAAATTCCCGGATACACCAATTTAAATAAGTAGACATCTGGAAAAGAAATGTGGAAAACAATGGCTCAAATTAAAATTATCCACACTATTGTTATATCTCATGGTTTATTAAAGAGTGGCACTGAAAAGATAGAATTATGGATATTGCAGCCAACAAAGAGATCATTTGGTCTATTATGTATTTGCTAACAATTCAGTAGTTGTCTACTGTAAACCCAATTCTCTGGCCCTGACTTACTAACCATTTAGAAACCTCCTTTCAAATAATTGTCTAATTCTATTTTTTTTAAAAAAATCCGTTCATGGATGTGGGTTTTGCTGTCTAGGCCATTTTTTCCCTATTCATAATTGCCCTGAAGAAAATAGGAGTGAACTTAAAACTCTGCAGCCTTGGGATACAAGTACACCCATAGAACAGTCAGGAAGATAGTTCCAGGATTATGACCCACCAACAGTGAATGAAACTGATATATTTACAAATCGGGATGTGTGGCTTGAAAGGGAACTTGGAATTGGTGACATTCCCTCGTATCTGCTGCCCTTGTCCTTCTAGATGGTAGAGGTCATGAGGTTGGAAGGTGCTGTCAGAAGTCTTGGTGAGTTATTGCAGTGCAACTTATAGGTGGTACACACTACTGCCACTGTGGTGTTGTAGGGAGGAAATTCGGAAGATGGTGGATGGAGGGCCAATTAAGTGGGCTTGCCTTATCCTGGATATATCAAGCTATTTGAGCATTGTTGGAGCTGTACCAATCCAGGCAAATGGTGAATATTCCACCACACCCTTGACTTGTGCCTTGCTTGTGGTGCAAGTGCATTAGGGAAACACAGGTTAGTAACTCGCCATAGAATTTGTAGCCTCTGACCTGGTCTTGTAGCTGTAGTAATTATACAGCTAGTCCAGTTGAGTTTCTGATTAGTGGTAACCTTCAGGATTTTAATAGTCGGGTATCAGCAGTAGTAATGCCATTAATTATCAAGGGATAATAGTTAGATTTTCTTTTATTGGAGACGGTCACTATCTGACACAATGTGGCATGAATGGGACTTGCCACTTATCAGCCAGGACTATACCAGGTCTTGCTGCTTATGCACCTGATTGTTTCAATATCTGAGGTGTGCTTCAACAGCCACCTGCAGGAAAGTGTTTCCTGTTCTTATTAACAGTGTAAAAAACTTTCCAATTTTCACATTATTGTTTATAGTGATAACCTGGAATACTGCTGTAGCATCTCAATCATCACTGATCAGTAAACTCAACACAAACCAGGAGTAATCTCATGTTGTGCAAGGTTCTGTACTGCACATGTTTACAATTTAGAATTGGCATCTACCAAATGAGAAAATGCAAGAACAATAAAAATCCTGGTTCTTTTTGTAAAGAGTTTACCTAGGAGGAAACACTGGAGTGTTTAGGATTGCAGTTGAGATTGAAATTTAATGAGTGAAAAATAAATTTTAAACTGATCTTGTAATTTTTTTTTAACTCAAAAGGAAAATAAACATTTCTATTTATCTACATGAGGAATCAAAATCAAAAAAGGCAAATTATGAAATGGCTGTTCTAGTAGGAGAGGGGACTTTTTAAAAGAAAAGTTTTTATGCATTTAAATATGTTAAAAATGGTCTTGCTTCGGCAACTTGGTCCATCAAACTGAAAGCTCATGAAAGGTATTCAAGAAAGGCCTCATTTATAACAATTCTACCACTGAGACTGATTATTCAGTCTTTGATATTTGTTGCCTATCCTTAAGAATCAAACCCATATGACAGTTTTCTTGCACCTGAAAATAATTCTACACAGTAAAGATAAAAAGAGAAACAGATTTTGGAGGTTCATGTAGCTTGAATACAAATTGTGAGAGATTTAAAACAAAGTTGAAATGCTGGAAATACACAGGTAGAATGTGTAGAAATAGAAACAGAGATTGCAAACTACCACGCTGTGAACTAAGTGTAGAACATGGCCTCTTTCGGAGTAACTGACTTCCTGACCCCATCAATGAGAAAGCTTGTCAGATCAAGCGCCAATTAACCTCCTAAGAGTTGACTGGGAGCTTCTCAGCAAGTCATGAGCCTCGATACTAAAGTCCCACCCCACCAGAAGTTGCCAAAGGCCAGCAGCTTCAAGGTTCTAGTGATCACCAGCGGAGGCCCTGGCTTAAGGCAAGGAAAAGGTAAGTGCTTTACCTTCAGGCCCCACTGGATGGGATCACTGCTAAAGTTCTCCCCACTTGCCCCACTTCTTCATTGGCCTCAGATTGGGGCAATTCTGAGACCCCCAACTTTTCTCACCTCTGGTAATTGGGCCAATGGCAAGTTGAGGCTCTTAAGTAGTTAACTGGTCCTTAACTGGCTATTATTTCATCAGTTAAGGGCCTTATCTGGTGGTGAGTCAAGAAACTCACCCAAGGACCTTCATGCCCAGAACTTAATTGTTGAGATATCAAGAAGACTGAATTGTTTGCCCTTCTTTCCTTCTCTAAAGCATGTTTCAAGTCAATTACCTGTTATCAGAGGTCATCAATCTGAAAGGTTCACTCTATTTTTCTCTTCCCAGGTGCCAGCTTAACCTACAAGTAGTATGTTTTGTTTCATATTACACTTCTAGCATCTTCCATTTGCATTATATGTAATTTTTCTCTTAAATGCAAGACAATGCCTAGAATTCCAAATTTCTTCTAGAAACGCTGTCAAAAATTGACTTAAATTCTTATACTTGACTTTACAAATAGTGGCTTTCAAAAGAGTTAAAAGAAGGTTAATTGGATATAAAGAATGTGCAAGAGTTACAGAGAAAAACAGGGGAAAGGCATGAGTGAACTGTTCATTCAAAGAGCCGGTGCAGGCACAATGGGCTAAATGGCCTAATTCTGTGCCATAAAGATCCTGTGATATTGGCAGCAGTACCTTTGGAAACATACTACCATCCAAAATTATAACTTGTTTTCTCATCTGTACCTTTAAGGCATATAAAATAGCAAGGCCTACGAGTCCAGCTTGCAGGTAGCCCAGTGTTGCTGTCAATAATGAGCAGAGTGCTGAAGCAAAGACAATACTTGTTCCAATGAAATCCTGAAAAATGAAATGAACATTAGAATTATATACTTATTCATTCAAATCCAGGAATCAAAAAGCTTAATGATATTAATTTGAGTCTTTTGGGAACTAAATTTTAAAATTTTGACTCGGTCTTCTAATGTAATGTTTTCAAATATCATTTTAATAAGATCTATACTGATTTATTCAAGCTCAACTCAAAATTAAAAGCATCTCAATAATTAAAAAATATGATTCATTTGAAAACTAACCAGTCGTATTCCCAGCCACCTGTTTACTGTGTTCAGATATAAATAAGCAATGGTGTTATAGTCAATCTTGTTAAGAATTTGTTGGAAAAAATTGTCTTCATGTCTGTATGCCCTGATAGTTGTCAGACCTCCAAGGGTCTCCGAAAAATGTGCAAACACAGGTGACTTAGTGATGCTGTCCAACCGCTGAAGTTCCCTATAATGATTAAGGATATGATTTAATTACAGGTACATTCATAGCGCTGAATCAGTTTAAACAATTGCATTATATTCCATTAAGAGACTTTGGAGGTTCTGCCAAGCTTCAATAGAAAAGCTTTGCACCAGAACCAACATCTCTCTGTCCAGATGCTGTTCACATTGACAGCAAGTTGTCATATTTTTAAAAAATACAAAAGGTTTCATTTTTCTGAAACACCTTTCCTCCATTCAATGTCAAACTTGAACAAGATTCCCACTGGCAACTTATGGAATATCAAAATTACAGAAAAAAAAAATCAATAATCTAGAATCAAGAGCAAAGAACTTGATAATATTTTAAACAAATTCTTTAAAGAAAAACCAACCATTTTTAAAAATGACTTCCTGTAAGTGAAACTGTTATCATTCAAAATTTCATCACCGAACTCTCCAAGAACATAGCTACATGCAGAGTTAAGCTTCTTCTCTACTGTGCTGGAAACTACCAGAGTAGTCAGTGCATTTAAAAGCAGCTAATGCAGCACATTTAATTGGTTGGCTTGCATCAGCATCATAAAGTGCATTTGTAGTGAGTTAGCAGTGTCTTTTGAATGGAAAGAGAAATCAGCCAAATTGTACAGTAAATAAAAGAAAAACTGGTACATTTTGAAAGGGCTCTGAAGTTGCTCTAAGCACGTCCCACATAGACCAATTTCGCCCCTTTGCAATTAGTCACGTAGAATGAAGTCTTTTCTATCAGTTTGGCTCGAAGACAAATTTCAAGAGATGAAAGACCGGTATCAAATCCAATGCAACAGCCAACAAGTTTACAGAATTTTTTTTAAAGGAGATATCAGTGCTCTGATATTTTAAATTTTTAATCTTTAAAACGTTATTGGTCTCAGCGCTGAATCTTGCTAGTTCAATTTTAGCATCCTTATTAGAACCTCTGATGCTGAATTCGTGAGAATCTACTTGAGTAAAATGTGTCAAAACATCCTTCCAAAAAGACTCAACAAATATAGAAGATGTTAATAGGTTATTTTGAATAGCAACAAATACAGCTGTTACATCTATAATAGTATGCTGATTACAGACTACAAATGAAGCATTCGTGGGCTGAATTTTACAGGGAGGGGAGCTATTCTGTGTTGCTACCCCGCACTTGAACGAACACTGGACCGGGTCACAACAAATCCATCCTCAACAATAAGATGCTCTCTGCTCTTCAATGGATCGAAGTCCCATTCTTGTGGGCACTGGCTAATCTCCAAGGAAATTCAGAAAAGAAAAATAATGGACTCATCTTTGCTCCAAGCTAGGAATCCTGGGATTTTAGGGGACAGATTTAGGGAACCTAGGTGGGGGGAGAGGGCCTAAGTTTTGAAGGCCAGGTATGGAAGAACAGAAGAATATCATCTTGGGATGTGCTCAATGCACCCCCTGAAAAGATGCGCACCACATCGCCTTTCTGTGCATTTACAAAGCTATTTCAAAAACAACCTTCTGAATCTCACCGGAGTGCCCATGTATGCTATTTTATGGCATAAGCAGTCTATTACTTTGGGTCTACTGGCTTGTTAACAAGCTCAATTTCATATTCTGTAACTAGATAAGGAATTAAATTCCAAATTCTTCACATAACACGCTTGGCTAAGAAGCAGATGATCCACATTCAAACTAATGAAGTTTTTTCACTAGCTTTTAAAATGCAAGGGAGGCCAACTCGATATATTGAACACATAAATTAAGCCGCATATTACCGTTCTGAGATTTTCAAAGTAATGATTTCACGGTGTATCCAAGTTCCACAGTCCTGACCTGGGAACACTTATGACTAGAGCCAGAGCTGACATTTAACTCAGAAACTGATTCCCCAGTATATATGCAAAGCAATAGCTTCTTCCAAATGTGGCCAAGGAGGGCACATTGAAGATCTATCTTATGGAAGTTCCTATGCTTACCCAAGTCTAGGGGTTTGTTGCAGTTTGTTACAGACAGGGTGTGCCGCTTAGTCCATGGATGGTGTGCTCCAGCATTACCTCAACGAGGAGTATCGTACGAGGCAGCATTGTTAGCCACATCAACCCAGTGAGGACTTGTTTGAAAAGTGCTTTCAAAAGAAACTGGAGTGCTGCCAGCATTCTCTGTTTAATCCTAGCTGCAAGTACAGCTTACAGGTATATTCTTTCTCAACTTTTATTAAACAACAGGAAAAGTGAAGGTTACAAATTCATGCAGGCCTTGACAACATCTGATATTCCCTCATTCAATCATGGAAAGGTTTTATGCTAGTGTAGATGTAATGGAAAAAGAAACTCTTCAGACAGCATTAAAATATGTCTGGTACGAAGGAAGGGTAGTCTCTCTAACTTCATTCTTGCAACTGCAGTTACAATGACAATCAATCAACAAGCGCCACCTCAGCATGCCCAAGCTGGTGATGAAAAAGTGAATAAATATGTTATCCTATTTACAATGAAGTCTCACCCGTGCTACCTACGTGCCCTAAAAAGATGTACTTTTCCTTTCCTTCCCACTACATCCAGGTGAAGTCCCATAGTGTGGAACTTGCTGGTCTTGGAAATTTGACAGGCAATCACAGGCTGTTTGTAGCTTGGTGGTCCAGACATGTTGAATGCGTCTTGGCCAGACGCAGGCTCACTGTCCTGGGCTCAGCTTCCATGGGTTTGGGGATCGCAGGTAGAGTGGAGGTCAAGGAGCTGGAATGTCCTGAGAGGAAACTTCTAGGGGGCCTGTATGTGGTTCCTGCTCTAGTTGATATCTACCGGCACTACCCTATTTCTTGGTGAGGTCAGGTTCCCACCAATAGCTCCACTCTAATGGTCTGCATGTCCACTTCAGGGACTGAGTAGCAATCTCAGTTTTTCAATTTAAATGACTGACCCTAAAAACAACCTTCACATTCCATTCTGCCCTACACTCCCTGCCAACATCATCAGTTTGCTCCTCCCCATGCTCCCACTGAATTCATATTTAACTCTTCATCTCCCTAAGCCCCAGGCTTAGTCATGCCAGATATTGTTATGCACTGTCCTCTCCTACCGAGGGCAGGGTGGCAGTGACTGACTGTGATCCCTCCCTCTCCTGCAGCACTTTGGCCCTCCCATGCTCTACTATCTCCCATGATTAGATGGTGAGCTGCCCCTCCTCACAATATTGCCCCTTCTGCATCCCAGCATGTTACTTTCAATCCCCACAATTCACTTCGCCAACTTTCCCATTCCACTTTCATCTCTCCTGATAACTTCCAGTGAATATACCCCCGGGACTGACAAAACTCACCAGCCCCGAACAATTAGGAACGACAGGTCCGAGTGATAACTGACCAGACCCTGATATTTATGCAACTTCCAAACTGATTTAACCATTAATCCCTTACTAGTTGCACTGGACTAGTAGGACTGACTGCGGCCCACACCCCTTCCCCCAAGACTGTAATGACACAGACAACCTGAGCCTGAATACACCAAGTGACCAACTCAACATATCCAAGCCCCTGCACTGATATTGTTCGATACCCTTGACCTACTGTGCTGGATCTCCCTGACTGACGATGGTCCCCTTTGACTTTGCTGAGGACTACTCCATTTAAACTTTGAGATGTGGCCATTTGGTTGAAGCACATTCAATGCATTTTTGTAGGGGGAGGGAGAGGGACCTTGTCAGCTGCTAGCAAATGCTGCCGGTGTGACACCAACATAGCACAATGCTATGTAGTGTCATGTTCACCACCTTGCTGGGAAACATGACTAGCTGCCTGGTTTTCTTTCTGCACTAAAAGGCAAGACAAAGTTATTCAGTCCTTAAGATCTGGCTGAAGTGCTAATATGCTAAAAGACAACGCAGGGCGGTATACTGTGTGCATCCAAGTAGGGGGCAAAGTTAGTGAATGCTAAGAAAGCAAGTTAAGACCCCTGATGATGCACCTGGTTTCAATTTATGAGATGGCCTGGCTTTAGCAGTACAATGAATGGCATTGGTAAGCCCCAAACTGCAATACTGAAGTGGTGAATTACATTATGAGCATCAGAAAGGTGCATGACTATTGCTAGCCTCTGTGGATAAAGGATTCAGGCAAGTTCTGTCCACATAGTTGGGAAAGGTTGGCCAAGTTCAATACCCGGAGGTCAGCGAGTTACAGCTGCCAGATACCCACTCAGACTTTTATGTCAGGAATTATGACTGTCAATACAGCGTGGAGCTGGAGTAACACAGCAGGTCAGGCAGCATCAGAGGAGCAGGAAAGTTGACATTTCGGGTGGTGGGGTTGGATTGCAGGTGGCGAAACTGGCAGAGGATGATGCGCTGGATGCAGAGGTTGGGGAGGTGTCATATGAGGACCAGGGAGACACTGTCCTCATTTTTGTTGGGGTGAAGGGGTTTGAGGGCAGAATTGTGAGAAATGCAAGAGATGCAATTGAGGGCATTATGAATCACCGGAGGGTGTAAATTACAGACCTTGAAGTAGGAGGACATCTGGGATGTCCAGGAGCAGAATGCTCCATCTTGGGAGAAGATGCGGCAGAGGCAGAGGAATTGGGAGCATGGAATCGCATTCTTGCAGGAGGATGGGTTACAGGAGGTGTAGTCAAGGTAGCTATGGGAGTCAGTGGGTTTGAAATAGATGTCAGTGTTGAGACAGTTACTGGAGTTGGAGATGGAGAAGTCTCATTTCTCTGCGAAAATGGAAATCTGCATATAAATCAGGTGAGTTTGGGTAATTAGGAGGTGTTAATGCATGCAAATAGGCCTCTCACCATTCACACCAAGAGTCTCATCTAGCTGTTAAAAATCTTGTGTGGAATATAGGATTTATTTTCTTGCTGTCAAAAATCACATTTTTCCTGTTGTTACCATATTTTCCCAACTGACTCATCATTGCCCACATCATTCAGGGGCTGGGAAAATTCCTCCTACTACCTGTCAGACTTTATTTTAACCACTTTTTTCTGGATTCATCTACTTGTTTCATTTGAATGCTAAACTAACTTTAACACAAAAACTATACACTTGACAAGACAGTTCACACTTTGAAAAAAATTAAAAACTATTTTACATTCTTGTTTGTTTGCAGCCCAAGTTAGATCAAAATTAAACAGGACCACTATTCAAAATCCAAATCAACATGTCTAGTCACAGCTTGGGGAACATTCCTTAAATTCTGAAGTGTAAAAATGAACTGCCCTGCATTTAAATTTCACACGTGAGCAACAGCACAAAAAGAATGTGTGTTAAATGTGATTTATTAACCTTATGAATGATATTACTTTTCCAATTAATAAACAATACAAACTTTAATTGACATTTCTATGCTCATGTTTACTAGCCAAAAACTAGTCTTATCCTGCAGAGCTGAACAACGATCACCACAAACTCACAATAACGTACTTCAAAAGGTCCTGTGTCATATTAATGGGGTAATAGAAAACAGTGACAGTGTAATGCTAAGTAAACTAGAAGCTTCTGTTTCTAACAAGATTCCTGATCCAGATATTCTCCTTACAACTTATAAAAATGATTGCTTCCACAATAGCAAAACAAAAGAAATTTGAAACAAAGTCAGACACAAATATTGCCAATCATGCAATGTATAAGATACTTGCAAGAAATTTACCTGGAAGATGCTCTGAAATACATTTGAAGAAAATAATAGAGAACAAGTAAGGGAATAACTGGAAGGAGAAAAAATGGAGCCACAATGCTATTGATCACAATGGCACTTAAACACATAATAATGTGCCACATGAGTCGTTCCAGGTTTGACGGAATTTGATCATCTATGGTTTTGAAATCAGATGAAAACCTGGAAATAAACAATGATTCAATGAATTTTTGCACTGATATCCGATTAAACCAATCGACAAAGACCCACAGTGTATTGATTTACATTTTGCAGTAGTCCAAAGTGTTCCATTAATTGCAAGTGACTTGTTTCTCCACTTTTTTTTTTAAAATCCCCCAAGCCCTACAACCTGGTCCAAGTCTTCACCAACTCTGGTCTGTTCAGCATTTTTAATTTGATCACTTTACCATGATACTGTGCCATAAGCTACTGTTAATTTCCATTTTCCCGCCAACATGTGATAATTAACAAGCTGCTTCTGTAAAAGATTACTTTAATAGTTGCCCTTAGAAAGGAGGGAATTCTTATTATACAAACTGTGATCAAGTATTTTGTTTTGAATATAAGAAAGATACTCGGAAGAGACCTAAGCAGTGACACACTAAGATACAAATTCTATCTTTAATTCAAAAGAAGAAGTTTAAACACTCAAAGTAAATTTGAGTGAAAAAGGAAACTTGAATTTTAACTGAACAACCACATAATGTTCTTTCTTAGTAGCTGCAATTGCCCCAGGTGAATTGGTTGTGGCTATGTATTTTAAGTTCTGGTATAGCCTACATTTCTGGTTAGCTATTCACACACTTCAGTCTCACTTTCCTTGATAATTACAAGCTTTGTAATGCTGCACTGCCCGTCATGCTACACAATAATAATTTAAGAAAAATTATCATCTGGAAGTGATCTATATAATTAATGTAATTTTTCACAATATATACCTGTTTAGAATTCTTCCAACAGGTGTGGTTTCAAAGAATCTTAATGGAAGAGTTGTAACATTTTGCAGCATTTTTGTGAACAGATATTTTGAAGCACGGATACCTGCAATACAAGAGAAAATAAGGAATCCAATATGATCTTAGAATGAACATTGATTTATCAATTTAAGTATGAACAATTCTCAAGAACATAAAAAGAAATAAACATTCACACTTGCTTTGTTAAATTACAAATCAATGCTTCTGCTAAATTGAACTGTCAGATCAAAAATAAACAGACCTGAAATAACATGTGCGAGGGAACTTAACAAAGCACATAAGATTCCACTACAAGTCAATCCAATATATCCATAAAGGAAATGATTCAAAGTGGCACTTTCCACATTATTTCCATACTAAGGATATAAAGAAAACAAAAGAATGAATATTATTAGGTAAAAGGACACGGATCTTTATTTAGCAAAAATCTAAGTATTAACTCTAGTCTAAATTTAGTGGTAGAATTAGGGTTGTAAAAGAACTTTTGGAAAAACAAGTCAAAAAGCTTTTGATAGCAGACCTGAGTTTCTGTTGTCTCGGAATGGTTCCCTGCAGATGACCATTCAGCTAGCCAGAAATCAACAGCCGCCAGTAAGCTTTGTTTTGTTATCACAGCGAAAATGAGAAACAATGTAAAGAAAATGCCAATGGCGCGGGCATAACGCAAGTAGATTTGTAGGGGTATGGATCCTTCTTCTCTTTCCTCTTCTTGAATCAGTTTCCCTCTCAAATTATCAACAGGTTTTTTCTCCATTTTTGAAACTTCATCTCCCATTTCAGCTTCAGTGTCCTTTTCTTCTTCATGGTCACCTAATAAAATGCAATTTCACACATTTGTAACATGTAG
Organism: Rhincodon typus; assembly: GCF_021869965.1. Taxonomy (NCBI): domain Eukaryota; kingdom Metazoa; phylum Chordata; class Chondrichthyes; order Orectolobiformes; family Rhincodontidae; genus Rhincodon; species Rhincodon typus. The sequence continues at coordinate 25,069,712 of NC_063335.1, forward strand.
AAAAAAAGACGTTAAAGAAAAACCAAAATGCATATACACAATTGGCTGTAATAATTCTGTTTTGTAACTTGCAACATAATGTTGCGCCAGTCTCTAATTGGCCCATGCCAAATACACTCCAGTTCTATCCCTTAGTCACTTCCATACCCCTACCAACTTATGACTGTATCACTATGTACAGCATAAATGAGGGCAAAACAGTGGTTACTCATTCCAAAGTCCAGCAATTGTATGCTGCACACCTCTGATACACTGTCAGCATGTATTACTCATGTTAACTGGAAAGAGATACTTAAATCTTGCAAGATAGCTTTTTAATATGAACTTAAGAATTATGAATGGGAGGCCCCTCTAGCTTGCTCTGTCATTTTCAACAAACTGATCTAATTGTGTAATTGTAGCCTCAGCTCCATATTCCCATTTACCACTGATACCATTGACACCTTTATTAGTCAAGAATCTTTCTCTCTCTACCTTAAAAATATTCACTTTCCCTGCCACATGTTAGGAATCTGATTTTGGGCCTCTCACTCAACTATATTCACTTGTCCACCTTGCCTCATCTTACTTCCTGCTCCCAGAAATAGCGTAAGATTTTGCCTGAGGAGCAAATGAGAATCAAGTCATGTTAGAGATGAGTTAGGATTTTATGCCAGATGCGGTGGCATTTTGGTTTAGTTGAGTTTTGTAGGGTGGCTTGACATCGGAAAAGTCAAATCAGGAGGTGACAATAGATCTGCTAGAGGGAAGCAATATGTGATAAACAAATCAAAGTAAAGTCTAGATTGTTTGATTGGGATCAAGATGCAAGTTATTTATGTTTGAAGATAATGGCAACTTGTCACTTACAGCAGATACAGAGAGTCTCCAAAGTCCCAGAAAAAAGTGTTGAGAATGTTGAGGGTCATCTGATAACACTTTTGGTGAGATTTATCCACTTTAAGTCCCATTAATTTCTCTAATACTATTTCTTTTTACTAATATTAACATCTTGCAGTGCCTTGTTTAAACTGGTCCATAGATTCTCCATTATTCATGGGAGAGTTTTAGTATTTAACTCGAAGACAAATGCAAAGGGCAGAATCTTGCAGGGCGTAGGTGACATGAGTTCTAACGAGATGAATGAGAAAATCGGATGAGAAATCCAAAGTGGCCAATCTTGATATTGAGGTCGTCTCGCTCCATCTTTTACAATCTTCTCAAGTGGCATGTTGAGATTCTCTCGCAGCACAACAAGCCAATAATAGGGATTAACACTTATTAAATGCCTTGTTAGCAGAACAACTCACTTTTTCAATATTCAGCCTCCTATCATACAAAATTCACTAAGCTAGCTCGACATCAGGGAAACTTGACAATGAAACCACAATGGATTCCTGGTGGATTCAGCTCACTACTTATTCTGATTAACCTTCAGATACCAACATCTCAGGACACAATCTAGCCACACACTGGAATTCAATGGGGCCGGCCTTTAAGAACCCTCATGGCACATCTTTGATACACTCACAAGAAACTTCTGCATTTCAATGTGACAACTCATGTTACAAGAGCAACTAATATAATGCTGCAGCTAGGACACCGTGCACCAGGAACAGCTAGGACACACACCAGCTGCATCTCCAGGCTACTTGCTTGGAGCCAATAAAGATTAATTCCATACACAACAAAAGCAAAATTTGCTGGAAAAGCTCAGCAGGTCTAACAGTATCTGTGAAGAGAAATTAGAGTTAACATTTCAGGTGGAGTGACCCTTCCTCGGAACTGACCAACTCTGATTTCTCTTCACAGATGCTGTCAGACCTGCTGAACTTTTCCAGAACCTTCTGCTTTTGTTCCTGATTTACAGCATTTGCAATTCTTTCAGTACAAGATAAATTCCATTGTAGGTGCAAATCTATTAGATATGGTGAAACATATAACACTGTACAGTGAAATGCATACTACTGAAATGTCCACATTAGTTGTGTTCGACATATCTTAGATATATTGCAGCATGTTCTTAGCCATATTTTTATCTTTGAAGATTAGAACAACAATATTGAATGCATTTTATCCTAGAAGACATACTTTTTGCTGTTAGGCTTTTCCAGGCTTTTACTAGGTCTGGATTTTGTTTAGAGATGTCATCATAGGTTCCCTGGACTTCAATCTTCCCATCCTGCATTACAATGATCTAAAAACGAGTCAAACACAGTACAAAAGATTACATATATAAAGATTTACTTATTGCAGCTCACTTGCATTATTTAGACAATTATTTCTGTTGAACTAAACTTTTTGTTGATCAGAAAATCGAATAGATCCACTAAAAATCAGAACTTACAAAGTATCAAAGAACAAAAGCAGGCCATTAAGCCCAGTGTTTATGCTCCAAATGAACCTTCTCCCACCCTTCTTTGTTTAACCTAATCAGTATATCCTTTTATTCTATCACATTTCACTATCTCTCAGTGACCAGTAGTTACCTAATTTCTCTGAAAATGCAGTTATGCTATGTGTCACAACCACACCTTTCTGTATAGTAAGTACAAAATAAATCCTCTATTTCTTTCTATCTGTATGCACGTTAACACGGAAACACAGAAAATATGAGCAGGAGTAGACCATTCTGCTCTTTGAACTGACTACTCTGGTAAAGAACCTTCTCATCTCAGTCCTAAATAGCCTATCTTATGTTTGTAGACTGTGACCCCTGGTTCTGACCTCCCCAGTCATTGGGAACATCATCCCTACATTCACCTTGTCTAGTCCTGTTAGAATTTTATAGCTTTCTAGTGAGATCTCTCCTCATTCTTCTCAACTTCAGTGAATATAGTTCTAACTGATCCAGTCTCTCTTCATGACACCACACAATAACTTTACACATGTCTCAATCATTTTTAGGTGCTCTGGTGGGTATTTCTTCTCAGAACAAGAGAATGTATTTGTAATGTAAAAGCAAAAAATTGAAAAAATCTGAAATAAAAGTAAAAATGCTGAAAATACTCAGCAAGTCAGGCAACATCTAGGGTGAAAGAAACACAGTTAATATTTCAGGTCAATAACCTTGCATCAAAACTGGTACAAGTTAGAAGTATACTAGGTTTTAAGCAAGCACAAGTGGGGATGGGTAAAGGAAAAAAAAAGAGGAAGTCTGTGATAGGTTGGAAGATGTGAGAGACTGAATGACAGAATTGGAGGTGCAGTGCTAAACACACGACTAAAGAAATAAAAGCTCTTTCCAGAGGAGGTGCAATTGGCAGAAGGATGAACAATTGTGATCTGAACGTGGAAACAAGAGGGAAAACAAGTGCAATGCCATAATCTAAAAAGAAAACGAAGAAAAGGAAACAAAATGGGAGCTGCAGTTAGGCTTTAAGTTTTTAGCATCAATGTTGAATCCAGAAGGCTGTAAAGTGCTGAAGATGAGACACGTTCCTTGAGTTTATGGCTTCGCCAGAGCAATAAAGAATCCAAAGGACAGATAGAATGAGACAAGGTGGAGAAATAAAATTATAGGTGACTTGAGCTCTAGACCATGCTATTCAAAAATCCTTTCACAGGATGTGAACATTGCTGGCAAAGCCACCATGCTTTCTTGACACTGCTGTCAGTCTGAAGTATTAGGAACTGTTAGGTGCAATTAGGAAGGGAGTCCCTACAGCTGAGAGAGGGGAAGCTGTATCTAGCAACTTCAACTCCAACCCCCAACCCCAACTTAAACAACTGAAAGCAAACCCAAAACCATGGGTTTGTACTTCTTTTGTCAAATTTAAAAAGAACCCAAAAGCTATTTATCCTGCTTTCCATGGAGAAGACACCTCGGCACCAGATTTACAACATCTCAGTTCAAGAGAAACAGGACAGACCAAATCCCTCTTAAAAGGCACATTCTGTCACTACATTGTGCAATCATCAGTAAACATCTCAATTTCTGATCTTATGATGAAAAGAAGGTTTCGATGAAGCATCTAAAGATGGTTGAGTCAAGTGTACTACTCTGAGGAACCTCTGCAGCAATGTACTCGGAGATGATTGTTATGGTTGTCAGAGGCCAATCTCCATTTGTGCTATGTATAACCAACCAGTGAAAAACTTTCCCTGACACCCACTGACTTCAATTTTGCTAAAGTGCCTTGTTGCTATATCTACTGAATGCTGATTTGATGTCAAGGCCAGGTTGCTCTCACTAAATTTCTTGAATTCAGTTCTTTAGTCCATGTTTGGACCAAGGCTGAGAGTCAACTAGTCAGGTGGTAACTAGCCAAGGTGGATTTATCCTGTTCTTTTAGGACAGGACATACCTCGGGCAATTTTACATGCTGGTAAATAGGTGCAGTCTTGTAACTATACTGGAATAGTTTGGCTCAGGGAGCAGCTAGTTCTGGAGCAAGTCTTGAAATTTACTGCCAGACACTGTCAGGACCCATAGCCCTTATGGTATACCAAAGTCACCAGTCACTTCTTGACCTCACAGAGTGAATCAAATTGGCTGAAGACTGGACTCTGTAGTATCACATAGTTTTGTCTGTCATATATTGTTACGACTGTTTAACATGTAATAATTCCTATATTTTAGCTTCACAGAGTCATCACCACATTTTTAGACATGTCTGCTGCTTAGACTGGCATGATCTATGCTCTACATAGCACAGTGAATAGAGGTTTTCCACAGGCAGCCAGCCACTCAATTTGGAATTAATTGGCCTCCTGTTGTTAAAGTTATAGTGTGAACAATGAATACCGTTTACAAAATGGAAAAAATGCACGTCAACAGTTGATTCTCTTGGAAAGAGAAATGAAAGGTTTTGCATCCCCTATGCTTGCACAGAAAGATGACATGAGAAATGTTGATAGCAGCAACTGAGTCAGTAACATAACTAACATTTCATGTCAATAATCTTCTATCAGAAGTAAAAAAAACTTAGATATATAATAGTTCTAAGTAAATGAAAGAGGATGGGTGGGAAAATGAACAAAAGTGAAGCTCCATAAACAGGCTGGAGGATGACAGAGGTTAAATGACAAAAATAGTGCAAGGCCAAAGGAAGTGACCATGGAACAAGGAAAGAAGCAAAACTTTTGTCTAGAGGTGGTATAAATGGAGGCGACGGAACACTTTGGAATGCTGAAAGGAGATGTAAAAAAGTATTTAGTGGTGAGTTATGCTAATAGTGGGGCAGCAATGGAGTATGATCCACTGAATATAAAGGCTTGTGGGATGCAAGGGAAGACCTGGGGAATTCAATACGCTACTGGAATGAAAGGGAAGAACAGAATCGCAGGAAATGGTATAGACAGAGTCAAAGACCCTGCCAACCAAGGTGGGGTAGTCTTCAGTTCAAGAAAAAGGAAGATATATCTCAAATCTCAACTGAGGAAATCTTGCTACTATCACTCCATTACACCTCCCTCCCCACTGCACGCACACACACCAACCATTGCTGACAACACTCTCATTTGTGTACATCAACTTATCATCCTCTACCATTTCTATTACCTCCAGCACGACATCACCACAATGTCTTTACCGCCTCTTTTATCATTCTTAAGGGACAATTCCATGACAGACTGATCCATTCCTAAATCACTCCAAAATACCCCTTCACTTCCCACAGCACTTTTCCATGCAAGTGCAGAAGACATAATTCCTGCCATTTCACTCCCTGCCCCGTCCCCACCATTGCACCCCCATTGTCCAAGGTTTCAAATGCTCCTTCCAAATGGAACAGTATAAACATGCAATTTTTTGCAAATATTCGCTGCTCACAGTGTAGTCTGCTGCTTTTTGGGGAGATTAAAGACAGATTGAAGAAAACCCCTGTTCACTCAATTTCTCACTCCATCGCTCAATTCTCACACCCACACACACACAGCCTAGGTCCAAGAGGCCTGCTTCACCATTTTGACCGCAGGTCTTCAGGGGGGCCAGTGCTTACACGGGAAAGAGTGAGTGTCAGCTTCCCCCGGCATCCCAGTCAGAAACCGTACTGCTGATCCACTTGCCAACTCAATCATTGACTCACTAGCTTACTCCCAAGTCTTGCTCCTGAATCCACTAAGCAAACAGCCTCTCCATTACTGTATCCTCTGACATCACAGCCTCACCACCACACCCATTGTTCAGGCCTCAAACTGAATGAAGGTAGAAATATTCTCATACCTTGCCACTCATCCAATTAAAAGCCACATCACTTTCACTTTTGAATGCTGACAGGTTCACCAGTGAACCCATCAGTAACAAATGCAAGAGGGAAAGGGCATCTTATTGTCGAAACAGCTGGTTCTTTGCAAAATCTACCAAATGTACTTACCTTGATTTGAAGCACAGGTTGTGGGCTAAATAAGAGAAAGCTGCATTCTGTTGGTGAAGCCTTCTCCAAACACATCTTTTATTCCCAGAATTTGCCTTTTGTTCTTTTGCCCACCTTCCTCCTCTTCATTTGCTTAAAATCTATTACATTTCTAATTTCTCAAGTTCTGAGGACAGATCCAATGACCTGAAACATTAACTCTGTTTCTTTCTTCACAGATGCTGACAGAGCTGCTAAGTCTTTCCAGTATTTTCTGCTTTTACTGAATATTTGTAAAACTAGAGCTGTAAGATTCAGAAGTGAAAATGGAACCAAACTTACATTCAAAGGAAACTTTGGTACATGTCTGCTGGACAGGGGTATTAATAAACAATACAGAAAAAAAAGATAGATAAGTGGAGCTGAGGTTTGATCAGCAATCAACGAACTGAATGAGAAACTGTAAAGTCCGAACCAAGTCACTCATTATAGGTAGTGTTAAGCAGTACACACAATAAATGAGGAGAAGCCAGATTCTGAGATGGAACTCAAATTTTGAGAATAATTTTTCAGAAGGTTTTCAATCGAGGAAAGAAACCCTCGAAGCGGAAGTTGTGATCAGCATGATCTAGGTAACTAAAAGTTCAATGAACAGAAGGCTGAAATCAAAGGAACAGAGACTTCGGAAGAGTTATCGGAGATTTCAGTGTGAGGGCTGGCAAGGTTTTGCAGAAATTGATTAAAAAGGCTGACAAATTTAAAGTTATCATGGGAAATTGGAAGTCCATTCTTAGTATGAGAAGCATGAGGTGACAGACGAACTTGATTCAGGTCAAACTATGTTTGGCAGAAATTTTGATAATTTGGAATTTATGGAAAGTGAAGAACGGTAGGTCAGTGAGAAAAGTTCTTGAGCGATGAAGTCTGGAATTGATTGTAATTAACAGCAAAACAGTTGTGCAGGAATACTCACCCAGTAACAGGACTGCATTTTTAAAAAATATTCAATAATTAGTAGAATTCTACCCATGTAATAATTAGCTATATTGCTATCACAAACACAGAAGCATAGTAGACCATTAAAGGAATACGTTATGAAGCTGGAGGATGAGAAATCATGGTCTTGGATAAAGTGTTGAGCTGTGATTACGCACACAGAAATGGGAAAAGAGAGAAATAGGCAAGTCAGTCAATTAGTAATACTCTAGTACATTTTCTTGAATAATCTCAAAACAGGACAGAGCCCTGAAAAGGGGGCTGCTCATCTAAACTCTTAGTTAAAGAGTGGTGCAAAGCACAAAGATACTCAAATGACAATGTGAAATAAATAAAACAGGCTGTTAAAATATCTCAACACTAAATGGAATTTATTAACCGAAGGCTTCTCACAAAAATAACACATGTCCTACCCACTGGGATGACCACACTACCCATTAATCACACAGTCATTAAGAAATTATGATGATGTATTAAAGGAAAACTTGAGTAAGTTAATCAAAATATCTTACGTACATAGTCAGCTTGCTCAACATATTCCAGTTTGTGTGTTACAAAGATGGTTGTTCTGTGTTCCCTCTTTAATATCCCCATGATCCCTTGGTGGAAGACATGGCTTCCTACATGTGCATCCAGGGCTGACAAAGGATCATCCAGAATTACAACAGAGCATCTAAATTAGACAAAAGGTAGAATATTTCAGTAAGTGAATATATGACTGCCTGTAAAACACAAAGTTCCAAAGCTTTCAATGCAAATTAAAATTTCAAATGGGTTATTAAAACACTTTTGAACATTTCAATATTTGAACACTAATGTCCAGATTTTTGTGGAGTCACAACTCACAGGTCTATAGTTCCCCAATTTTTCCTTACAACCTTTCTTTAACAAAGTTACAAACATTAGCCATCCTCCGTCATCAGGCACCTCACCCGTAATTATGAATGGGAGTAAGAACTCTTTTGGAATCCTAGGTTCAAAATCACCTTTTCCTCCGAAGCATTGGTCACTTCATAATTATTCATTTACTACATACAAAAATAATATCTGAAAGAAATCATCTAATTTTCAATCAAATTATACAGCATTTCAACATGCAGTCTCTCAAAAAAGCTTGTTCTATGGATTTACAAAGTTAAAGCAAGTTATTCATAAAACAAATTCCTCCTGTGAAATTGAAGGAAAAAATCTTAATACAGTTGATATTTTATTATGTATTTAGATGATGGCCCGGAAATGTCAGGAAAATACCATTTTTTGAAAATTGCTCTCAAACTTAAACATTTAAAAATGGTAAAATATATGCAATTCCAGCTGCCTATTTCATCAATATGAATTGTTCACAGGGTAAGTGGTACGCAAAAAGTAAATTTGAGAGAATAATTTAGTTGCAGCAGCAGTGATGGTATTTAGGGCAACGGCATCAGCATCGAGATCAGACAGCTGAGGTCTCCCCGGACAGCAAGATAAGCAGAGGACTCATTAAAGACTGCTGAACTTTTAACTTATTCCTTCTTTTACCCTAGTTTAAACTACGAAAGACTTTAATGTAAACTATTACCTATTCCTTTATTTTTCTACAATTCTATGAAGTAATACCTAACTTTTTAACTCTCGTTTCTCTTTTACTTTGTACCCAAGTTTTTTTTGTACCTTGGTAACTTGGTACCTAAGATGACGCCTTGTGTGGTGACATTATACACATTTCACTGTACTCCTGTACTTGAATACACATGACAATAAAACCTAAAATCTGAAAAGTCAAATTCCATATCTCAAAGTAAATACCTTTCATTGTTAGAATTTTCAATAGCTACTAACTTTCATCAGATACGATTAAATCCATGTGAATGATTTTTCATAATAAGCATTGAATTCAGCTTTTTATAAAATTGTAACAGTGAAGTAGTATAGATCCATCTTGGATTTCAATTTGAATATAGAGCTGTTTCCCTAATCAGGAGTGGCACTCACAGGCAGCATGTACCTGAAAATCACAGATGCAATATTTTTTTGAAAATGAGTCGATGGAAAATCAGGCAACAGGAGCCTACAACTTCCAAACGGGTACTTTTTCTTTCTGGAAGTGGACACCTGGTGAATCCATCTGTCATATTAACTGTCAGCTAATGTCTGCCATCATAATTAACCAACCGGAAAAATGTATCTATACCTTGAGTAGAGAGCCCTTGCAAGACTAACACGCTGTTTCTGGCCACCACTCAGATTAATACCCTGGAAAAAAAAACAAAACTAATGGATTTAATAAAGAAAAAACTAGGTTTTGTTTGAAATATTAACAGTTTCTGAATGATGCACATCTTTACTAATATTCTAATCAGCAAACAATTCGCAATTAAAGAAAGACCCATGATTTGTAACTTATGTTGTAGGTTGATTTACATGTCTTAGACATGAGGATCAAAGTGCAAAAGATCTAAGGCACCTTCTAAACACCACAGAAAAGCAATTTAAGAGTGTTGTTGAGGAATAAATATTTAACCTAATAAGGGATGGCCTGATCACTTAGCCAATTTATTCAGTGTATAGCTTAACTGTATAACTCAGGATGGACCTTATTTAGTGTATGGCTCATGGTGGGGGTATTTACCTCAGTGTTTCAAAATTAGAGAAGACAAAATGAGTGATTCTGCTCCTGACTGTGATCCAGAAAATCCTGTAGATATGTACAAAGATTTTAGGCGAGGAAACCATTTGGCTTTGCTAGTTCTATCCTCCACAGTGGTCAAATGGCTTGCCAACAAACAATTTCTTGGCTCACTCGGGACATGGGACTGGGGAATTGCCAAAGACCAAAGAGCCATTCATTAACAAGTCAGCATCTTTGCAGATGGGATGGGTGAAATGAAAATTAATAAACAGGGAAATACTTCTCCATCATCAATGTTATTACTTCTCAAAAGCTTCTGATAGATTTCAAATGAAAAGTCACATAATACGAAATTCCTCTGCAATCTGAAGTGGGACAAAACCCAACATCGCTGCACTTAAAATTAGGTAGTAGAATGTCAATTTAAAATCAATTTATTGCAGAAGCCTGGCTTGTAATCTTCTCATTCACTGCAAAGGAATTATATTTTATAAGGCTGTAATGTGGAGAAGGTCAAGTTGCAATTGATAAACTACAAGATTCAAGCTCTATGGATTTACAAATCAGCTGAAACCACTGAATGATTAAAAACAATCAAGCTATACATTATTCAATATATGGATACAATTATTTAATTTTTAAAGAAAGGTACAACTTTAGCTGGTTTAAATGGTACGAAAATATTTTCAATCAAAATTGAAAGCTTTCAAAGACACTTGATTTTATGCAAAATGTCTAGACCATATTTAAAAATTCTACATAATGTTCTGACACTTTCCCCATCAAATATTAAGAGGAAGACATACAAACAAACTGCAAGTGTTTGTATGTACACAATTATTCTGTCAGTGTACTAACCTTTTCACCAATTTCTGTAAGTTGCCCAGCTGGTAAAATATCAATATCTGGCTGAAGAGCACAAGCTTCGATCACAGTCTGAAAACGCTCTTCATCAAAACTTTCTTCAAACACAATATTATCCTGCAAGGAAGCATTCCTCAGCCATGCTGTCTGTGCACAATACGCTAGGGGCTGATTGGCTGACGCCCACACCACATGGCCAGAGACAGTCATCATTTCTCCTAATATGGCAGATATTAATGATGTTTTTCCACTTCCAACCTGAAGTGAATATAAAAAGGAAGGAAATTAGCTCACAACTTTGTTCAGACTTTCAACTCTGTTCAATTGTTCATCAATACAGTTTTCTTTATTATTCTATAAGAGCAGAACAAATAGAAGCAGGAAAGAGTTACTTGGCTCATAGAGCCTGCCATTCCTTAAGATCATGATTGACCGGACTGTGGCCTCAACTCCACTTTCTTGTCTGATCCACATAACCATAGAGACCTTTGATCATCGAAAATCAGACCCAGTTTAACATGGAAGATAATTCTTTGCATATTACATAGATATTGCTGGCAAAGCCAGCAATCATTTTCCATTCCTTTTTGTTCTTCAACCGCTGCAGTTCCTCCAGGTACTGTGAGGAAGGGACTGCCAGGTTTTTGACCCAGCAGCAGTGAGAAAAAACAATGTGGTTCCAGGTTAGGATGGTGAGTGGCTTAGAGGGCAACTTGCAGATGCCAATTGTCCTCATGCATCTGCTGCTCTTGTTATTCTAAGTCGTAAAGGTCACGTTTTTGGAAAGTGCTTGTGAAGGGGGTTTGACAAGTTGCTGCAGTGATTCTTGTATATCGTCCACACTTTTGCCACACTATTCCAATAGTGGAAAGAGCGAATGTGTGAAGTTTTAGATTAATATTGATCAAGTGGATTACTTTATCCCAAATGATGTTGAGTTCCTTCGGTATTGGAGTTGCACTCATCCAGACCAGTGGAAACTGTTCAATTAAAAACTCTTAACTTGTGCCTTGTGGATGATGGACAGGTTTGTGGGAGTCAGGATTTTTGAGCTAATCACTACAGAATTTCCAGCCACAGATCTGCTCCAGCAGCTGTAACATTTAAAGGTCGGTCCAGTTAAATATTTGGTCAATATTAACCCCCAGAATGTCAATAGTTGGGGATTCAGTGATGACAATACCATTGAACAAGAGCGGAGAGAGTTTAGATTTGAGTAGTACTTATATAATGTAAACGTTTGCATAAGATGTCACATCAAAGGTTATTGTGGAAAATAAAAGCTGTATGTAGCAGGTAAGATATTGGAATGGAAAAAAGTTTGGCTGGCTAATAGGAAGCAGAGAATAGGTGTAAATGAGACTTTTCAGGCTGACAAGATGTAATGAGTGGTGAGCCACAGGTACAGCTGCTGGGACCTCAGTTGTTCATAATTTATAAAATGACTTTAATGCAGGGATGAAAGGTAGGGTTTCCAAACTTGATATCACAAAAATAAAGGAAAGTAACGATGAGGACACAAGCAACGTTCCCTCTAATTTTCTTACTTTTATAATTTCTGAGGCCCATGCACGACAGCAACACCAGAACCAAAAGTCATGCCGCTACTGGCATGGTGACATTGATCATTGTGTGCAGAATATCAAAGCAAATGACAAATAGACTCCAATGTTAGAATGTGAAGTGGTCCATTTTGGTTGAAAGAATAAAAAAAGCTGCATATTATCAAAAGGGTGAGTCATGTAGAACTCTGATACGCAGAGGAATCTGGGTATCTTGTGCATAAATTAGAGAAAGTTAGCATACAGGTAATTGGGAAAGCCAACAGAACGCTATCATTTATTGCCATGGTCTCCAACATGACTGGTCGATGGCAGAGTCTCCGACAGTCAGTCCCACTGTCTGCATTCCTTCACTGCAGGTGCATGGATTATCACACATGACTTTCACTTATGGAAGCTGCACTGATAGCTAAAAGCACATGCACTTAACAGACTTTACCAGCTTAATGCATAACGTTTCAATTTGTTCCAGATGGACCATCATTGCTGGGTAAAGCAAGTTTATTGTAGCAATGTAAACACATGAAGAAATAGATTGGAAACTGATGTATGAAGCCAGTATATTACGGTACTAGAAACATAAAAGGCTATTCAGCCTATCGCGTCCAAGTGGACTCTCTGCAACAACAGCTCAGTTAGTCCTGCTACTCTGCTAATTCTCTGTGGACCTGCAGTTATTTTCCTTCAGCTGCTTATTTAATAGGTCTGTGCAGGATGAAGAAATAATAAAGGCAATGCTGCCACACCCCACATTCAATATCCAAGCAACACAAGCTGACCAGGTGCCCTGGAAACAAATCGCAACCACAGAAGTGACCCCCATGTTTGAAAGCAGCATGACCAGCAGCAGAGTGATGTCACAAACTATAAGGTGAAGCACTGATGAGGAGTGATGAACCTGGACCATCCAAGGAGAAAGCAAAACTATACAGCTTCCACGTAAAACAAAAAATAAGTTTCTGTTCACAATTGTAAAAGATAGGTGCTTGCCTTATATGAAATCCAAGTTAAAAAAGGGTAATTTGGAATGACATACAAGAATGGACAGTAAATTCAACAATAGTTTTCACTTAAACCACATTTTTTGGATAAAGACAATTGATGAGCTGAAGTTTGTATTGGAAGCTCAACAGTCATTTTTTTGCTTAAACCAGAAGAAACCATTCACAGATGCCAAAGTAATTAAAGAAACAGTGACTATTCAAAGACTTTAGTAACAAGAAAGAAAAAACAACAGCAATCCAGGCTGTACCACTTGGTACTTCCACCGTAGGTACACAAGTGAAATCTTTGCATGAAGACATCTTTCAGCAACTACAGCACGATCTGAAGGACTGCAAATACTTCTCACCGCAGTTTGACAAATCCGTGACAAGAATAACATCAGTCCAGTTGATTGTTTTTGCGTGCACGTTTTATTTAAGGGCTTAACAACTAAAGAGGATCTTATCACCCCTTTGCTCCTTAAAGACAGAACAATGAATTTAAAAAGGTAAGTGCTTGAGAAAACTATTTCAATCAAGGAACTGGTTTCCATCATAACTGTCGGTACAACAGCCATCTTTGGTGCAAATTCAGGTGTTGTTACATTTTGCAGACATAATCCTGATTTCCCTTCATTTGTAAATTACCACTGTATAATCTACCAACAAGCCTTAGCCAGTAAATTTATGGATTTTTCTCATGTAGTGAACCTTGTTAAGATTGTACACCTGATTCAAGCAACAGCCTTTCAGTCCCACTTGTTTAAATCCTTACTGAATGACGGGAGGGATCAATGACCAGGGGCATAGATTTAAGTAAGGGGCAGAAGGTTTAGAGGAGATGCAAAGAAAATCTTTTTCACCAAGGGTTGGTGGGATTCTGAAACTCACTGCCTGTAAAAGGTAGTACAGGCAGAAACCCTCATAAGATTTACGAAATATTTAGGTGTGCACCTGCGATGCCAAGGCATACAAGAGCTGGTCCAGAGGTAGGGAAGGCAGTGGGTTCAGCTCCTGGGGGAAGTAAAGACAGATTGGTTTGGATCTGGAGCATGGATTTAGAATGGTGGAGGGTGCGGCAAGGAATTTGGGAGGTGGCGGTGGGGGGGGTTCAGGTCAGCTCCCAAGGACCAGAAGGCCAATCGTGTCAAGAGAATGGAATCATGGGAGATGAAGGGGGATTAAGATAGGAGGAGGTGCTATGTGTCACTTAACTAGATCACCGTTGATCTGCAAACTGACTTAATCTGCTTGTTTTTGACTCACATCCCCTATATATGAAAACTCTATTAAACGCAAGTCTTAAACATTCAATTTGATCTATAATCTTCTGGGGGTGATGAGAGAGCAATTATAGATTTTTGCTCTGCTTTGCATGAAAAAAGTACCTGAGTGGCCTTTCTCTAATGAAATTGTGCCCTTGTGTTCTGGATTCTGTCAAGAAAGAATAGCCTTGCTAAATCTATATGATGAAATCCTTTATTTGAACAACTCAAAATGTCAACCATGTCTTCTCCACCCCCACCAAAATATGTTTATCTTCTTGTTGGTCTCAGCCTCTACTTGCAAATCAGCTCAATGTGATATTTCCATGACCAACATCACAAAAATGTAAATAATATTGTTGACCTATTAAAATATTTATAGATATAAATCTTACCTTGCCAATTATAACGGTAACTTTGCTTCTGGAAATTTTTAATGAGATATCCTGAAGTACAGATTTGTCAGAATTTCTATTCCAAGTAAAACACCCATTGTGGATCTCCAGCACATTGCCATTACTAGAAGAGAAATAATATATTGCATTCAACTTTTAAAAAACATTTTCTTACATTTATAGTTTTTGTGAGAAAGACTAAGGTAATGGATTTTTGAAAAGTCTGAAATTTTCCCTCAATTTTTACATTTCATTCATGTTGAATATCATTTTAAAAGTATTTCAAAATGTAGGCATAAAGAAAAATGGAGAGAAAACAAATTAAAGTTAACATTCACAATCATACCAGAAATGCGAGTCCTCCCAAAAATCTTACCCATAAAAGTAGTGCTTAATATACATAAACATGGATCTGCTCCAAATTAAACATTCAGTAAATAAGTCAAACTGTTATTTTTATGTAGGTAGCATCTATGAAAGGAAAGGGTAAAAAGTGTGTTAAACTGAGGCTGGGACTTTTTTCACTGGAGCCTGCATGGTTGAGAGGCCACATACAGAAGTTTATGAGATAATGAGGTGTAACAGATAGAGTTAATGGTAGTTATCTTTTCTCCAGGATGGGGCATTTCAAGACAAGGGGACACATTTTCAAGGTGAGAGAAGAAAGATTTAAAAAAAAAGGGACAATTTTTTTTTTAAAAAACACAGAGGCTGGCTCATGTATGGAACGAACGTCCTGAGGATATGGGTGGAATTACAATATTTAAAAGACATTTGGCTATGTACATGAATAAGAAAGATTTGGAGGGATATGGGCCAGAAGCAGTCAGGTGGGACTAGTTTAGCTTGGGATTATGTTTGGCATGGAATGGTTGGACTGAAGGGTCTGTTTCTGCGCTGTATGATTCTATGAGGGAAAAATGGAGAGTTGGGATGAGTTGAGGTGGTGAGAAGGGCACACTGACCTGATCTGCAATGGAGGAAGGAGTAAAATGCCAACACTGATTAAAAGGAAAGGTGAAGAATGAATTGAGCTTGAGGAAAGGTGGAGAATTATGCAATTGTGTCATTGGGGTGGCGGTAGGTAAATGACCCAGCTTCACACTTTTGTTCATTATCCTAAAACTACACTTGGAATATATGCTTATGAATGTCACACAAAGACAGAATAATCTGTGTTGCCTCAATAGTAGAATATCCTACCAACAATCACAATTGAGGCTTGCAACAAAAATAATGACAACTTGGGCATCACGAAAAGGAAAAATAATGGAGACAATACACGAGATAAAATCAATTTCACCTTTTCTTTCCGACTCTCTTCACAAGGTCAGGCAGACTATTTGAAGAGGAATTTTGAAGTTAATAAAAAAAATTATATTTAGCTACAAGACATGAAAACTATTATATAGAAGATACAGTGATCAGAAAAGGTAGGTGATATAAGCAATATAGTATAATAATCCTAATTGCCTATTGAATCACCTAAGTTGAACATTATGGTTTCATCTTAGACAGATCACTTTCTGTCTGAATTTTCCTGCTTGTATGGATAATTTCATCATAATAGGTTGAGTATTAGCAAAGATAAACATGTCTGCAATGCACTGCAATGAAAGGAATGAAGGAGAGAAAGCAAGGAGTAGCCTTCTAATGTATGTAAATGAAAAGCCTGAAGATGGTTTGGAACCTATTCTCCATGAACTAACTTCAGAATGTTTAGAAAAGCCCAAAGGCCCAAATTAGGCCTGGCCTCTGGTCCCCTGATTCAACTGTGCATTGCAACTGCATCATTCATTTCACATCAGAAATTAGGCACCAATGAAATCCAACTCCTTTAAATTAACAAAATTCTGTTCAGGCCTAAACAGTAAAATCCAAAAGATAATTCTCTTTCGATAGGCTATGTGTTGTACCTTTTCAATTCTGTACTGAAGTAATTTTGAACAACTTCTAATCATAGAATCCTTGCAGAGCATAAAGAGGATTTGGCCTATCAAGTCTGCACTGACCCTCCAATGAATATTCCACCCAGCTCCCAAACTTATCCCTGCATTTAACATGGCTAATTCACTTAGCCTGCGCATGCCTGTACACTACAGGCAATTTGGCATGGCCAATCCGTTTAATGTGCACATCTTTGGACTGTGGGAGGAAACCAGAACAACTGGTAGAAACCCATGCAGACACAGGAACAATGTGCAAGCACCACACAGATAGTTACCAGAGGCTGGATTCGAACCCTGGCACTGAGGCAGCAGTGCTAACCACTGAGCCGTGCTGCTCTATAGTAAAATATTGTAGTAAGTCGTAAAATCCTCTTACTTTTTTGGCTCCAGAAATAAAATTATTTATGCTGTAGTTATTTTGAACCCCCTTAATCAGCCACTATGGTGCCAAACTTGTTTTTTTTTACTTTTCTCATAGGAATATATTTAATTCCCATATCCTTCAAAGTAGTCTTAAAATATTTTGTATTTTTAGTTCAATTTCCCACTTAATCTTCAAACTTTTCTCATAGCTCCATATTTAGCTCTCAGCATTCTTCTACATCTATATTATTTTTGGCCTTCATCTTGATTATATTTCTCAATAGAATTCAAGTAGCAAGAATGTCAAAAAATGATGATGATCTGGCCAATAAAGCCAGAAAAAATATGCCAACAAGAAACTTCCTTCCAGATAGACTTACAAAAGACAAGGGGACCCTTCATAAAATAATTTGTCTACTTTAGCTGCACCCTAATAATTCCTTAACTTGACAAACTTGGAGATGGTCATCAATCATCATGATGCTCAAAAAAAATTGATAACCCAGTATTGACATAACCATGACAACAATATTAATGCACTGTGCAGGAGGTATGGTGCAATAAAACTGTATACAGATGTCACAAAATAAGCATGACATATTTTTAATGAAGTTATACAAATTAATTCAACATCATGCCTCGTTAAGTTTAATTGCACTAATAAAATTCCAAAAATAGATTTGGTAAGTTCTCCTCATACATTTATAAAATATCATGGGAGATGGGTTTCACTTCTAGGCCAGCATTTATTACCTATCCTTGGTGGCCCTTGAGAAGGTGCTGGTGAGCTGCCTTCTTGAACTGCTCCTGTCTTTGGGGTGCAGGGACACACACAGTGCCATTTGATGATGTAAAGGAATAATGACGTAGGCCTAAGCCAGAATGGTATATGGCTTGGATGGGAATTTGCATGGTGGTATTCCCAGACATCTATAGGCCTAGACTGTTGGTAGAGGTCGCAGATTTGGAAGGTGCTGTAGAATAAGCCTAA
The DNA here is from genome assembly GCF_021869965.1 of Rhincodon typus. Lineage (NCBI taxonomy): Eukaryota > Metazoa > Chordata > Chondrichthyes > Orectolobiformes > Rhincodontidae > Rhincodon > Rhincodon typus. The sequence continues at coordinate 25,087,966 of NC_063335.1, forward strand.
GCAAGTTGCTGCGTTGCATTTTGTAAATGGTACACACTGCTGTCATTGTGCATTAGTATTTAAGGGTATAAATGCTGGGAGTGGTCGGTAAGATGCCTAAGGACTGCCTACTCTATCCTGAATAGTATTGAGCTTCTTGAATATTGACTCAATATCTGAATAGTTAGCTAACTATGGATGGACAAAAATAATGCCAAAATTTCAATCTCCATGCATGTGTTACATTTTTTCCACAGTTCAAGAAAAGATAATAGTCAAGTATCAGTCTGGTTCAATGAAGTCACTCCAAGTCAAAGTCATGAGTTCAAGCCCCACTCCAGTACATCTGATCTGTGCTGACACTTCACCACCCTACAGAATCAGCACACCATTATTGCAGCATTTGTTTAAATATGGACTTTTCTTCAGATATTAAACCAAAGCTCTATTTCCGATGATACTACTCAAAGTGGAGAGTTCTTCTAATGTCCTGATCAACAGGTATTCTTGAAACACCAGCATCAAAATAGATTAATTGAAAATTACTCACTGTGAGGTTCCACAATTACAATATGGGACATACTGGTTGACAGACTATCTACAAAGTAACACTTCAATAGAAATTAATTTACTGTGAATCACTTTAAGATTAATAGGTGAATTTGAAATTTAAATGCAAGTTCTTAATTAAAGAACATTGTAGTAAATGACGTGTCAGAAGGAATAATGTTGTTCCAAATCTAGTGTGCATTACTGGCTGGACTTTTACACAAAAAGTCTTGCCTTGTGTCAATTAATGCCTAGACAGCTGTTAAGTCACTCTAGGGGGATGCACCCAAGCAAAGGTAGGCTCACCTCCAACTTTTCCACTACCTCTCTTTAAAGTTCTAAACTATAGTATCACAAATCTATTTAAATTGCTCTGTAACAAAAAGTACATCCATGGTGGCATTCCAGATTGAAAGGAAATTGCAAACTGAGAAATTAGCTAACAAGGAACTATTTCAATATTTTAAACAATCAGAAAAGAAGAAAGAAGAACTGGAGTAAAACATAAGCTCTAGATAAACTTAACATATGTGTATGTAAGTATACTGACTGTGACAAAGCTGGTTAGTCGCTATGTGGGACAATGATCAGTGACAATAGATGGATCTTTGTCTTCAAGGTGGGTAGCAGGAGTTGGGAAAATTGCAGATTCCACGTTCCCCAGGAAAACAGGCTCCGAAAGTACAATATTTATCGTGAGGAGGTGGGTGCAGTTTAGAGTCAAGCTAGCTGACTCTGGAAACAGAACAGAAACAACCACAGTAGTTAACAGGTGTTTAAACAGGTTGTTTAAAAGGCCAACTCCAGTGCTGTGGAACTTCGTCCCAGTTATAATAAAAACTACAGGCACCTCTAGCCCTTACCCTAACACACCCTACTATGCCCCATCTATGCTAGCTCAAATCCCTCCACCACGGCTCCCCATACCTTCTATAACAAGTTATGGCATTTCCGTGCCCATTCACCTATTGCATAGAACCAATGAAGCCAAAATGACTAGATGTGTCAAAAAAACTTTCTCAAGAAAATGAGTCATTCATAACTCTAGCCTTGCTTGGAAATCTCTACTCACCAAACGCCAATAGAAGTGTCAATCAACCAGATCACTTAAAATATCAATATCTGAAAGTGCAAGAACTTGAAATTTCTTTATCTTGTGTAAACAATTGTTGAAGTGATAGAACAGATCAGAAAGCCAAATCTGTCAATCCAATGTTCTCCCTGGAATTCTGCTGTTTGAATCTTCTAATGGATGTCTGGGCTCTCAGTCAAGCCTCATTACACATTTTTCCAGATGCAACATGCTTGATCTGGAAGTACATTCAGCAGTAACATTCAAAACAGTATTAGATAAATGAGAGTGTCTACTGACAATAATCATCTGATTACAAGTTCTGACTGCGCATGCTAATCTCTGATTCTTTTCACGTGGACATATGCAAACACAATTTAAAGCTGATTTTGAAAAATAATGAAAAAAATCTACTTTATTTAATAGTTGTTTTGTCCTCACATATATTTTCTTTTCTATTTTTAATGGCTTGTTACATTTTCATCACTCTTTATTTCAAATTACTCCAGAGATTTCATGGCTATTACTCATGCTCCCATAAGCACAGCCTAAATACTAAAAAGGAAAAAATCTTTATGCCTTTTGGTGAAAAAAAGTGCAGTGAGATTAATTTGATAGTTCCAGCTCAGAGATGTCATGAGCAGGAGAGGCCAAATGGCCTTCTTTGTTTTATTATTCTGCATTTCTAATTTGAAATCAAGTACCAATATATGATCATTAAATCTGAATGATAACGTTCTTTAACACGTTCCAAAGAGAAGTCACTATCAACATGAGTAAAGCAAGTAAATTTCATAACTTAAACTATGAATGAGACAAAAACATTTAAAAAAAACTCCAAAGATACTGGGACAACAAGGTGCAGAGCTGGATGAACACAGCAGGCCAAGCAGCATCATA
>NC_063335.1:25120465-25156177 GCF_021869965.1 Rhincodon typus
GCTGTGTTCATCCAACTCTACACCTTGTTATCTCAGATTCTCCAGCATCTGCAGCTCCTACTATCTTTAAAATAATCTTGCAATCAGCTTTTAGCACTATAACTTGCAGCGCACAATTTCCCATATTCCACCACACAAAAGGAAATTTTAAAAAACTTGCATTTTGTTAGCAGTTTTTTGATTTTCGGATGGTCTAATGTACTTACACTTTTTACTTTTGGAGTGTTGTTACTGTTATGTTATAGGAAGTGTAGCAAACGATTTGCGCAAAGCAAGTTCCCATGCCTTTATTTATTTTAATGTCATTGAATGAGGGATACATACAGGCCAGGAATGAAGACCATACTGAAGTATACAATATATTTATTTCAAAACCATTCAAAATTTAAACTTGTGTGAGTAAATGAAAAGTCAAAGTAAAATAAATTTATTTCCTGCGGTAGCACATTCATACCGAACAGCGTGGTCATTTAATTTTTATTCAAGGTGAACATAATACAAGGAGTGCATTTCAACAAGAAGAACTTCTCTAACAAGCTCTAGATTTTCAAGTTGGTGACAGTTTGCATTCGCTTGTTTCCATGGGTATCTATTTTCCTACTCTGTTATTGTTACTGTCAGCTAAATGCTTAATTTGCTATCTAACCATGCACTGAAATGTTGCTACCCTGCATAATGGCTGAAATCTGTACAAGTTGATGCCACTTGTAACCTTTCGTTGGGCAAAGACAAATGTGGTTAGGTCTTCCAATCTAAGGCAATGATTTTGCCATTACAATAAGGTCTTGCATAAATCCTATTGCCATAGCTGCTGTACAGACTCAAAGCTTACTACACACAAGGCCATTATCTCTTCAAGTATGCACTGGATCTTTGCCAAAGCAAACTGATTCCACTCATCTTATATTTGCACTATATTAAGTACTATGTACTATTCAAAGAATTATTCAATGTTCCCAAAAAAGAAGCAATGCTTTCTGCTTCTCTAATTTTCTGTATTGAAGCATTCAGTGCTCCAAAGCATTTAGTACAAAAAGAATTTCTACTAACCTCTCTTCTTACTCTTGATTATTTTCAATTGATACTCCCTTGTCATGAATTCTATTACATGATGGAATAGTCCTCCATTGTTCAATATGTCAAAACTCTATGAAATACCCTCAGCCTTTCGCAGTATGGTGAAATAGCCTCTGTAGCTCAAGGTTCTAGTCAGGCATTATCCTGGTGAGCTGAGAGCTCAAATGGGCAGTTCATAGCTGCACACAATACTCTTTGACTTAACCTAACCTGCCTTTGTTAACTATAAAATGCTCATTGTGTTCTACCTGAGGACAAGCCCTAATTCAAGTGTCTCACTTGCAATTCTTGAACAATTCTTATTAGAGAAAAGAATGTTATTATCCCAGCTGATGGCAATTTGGACAGGTCAGATCCCAGAATGAAACCTAGCTTGATAGATTGTATCTTTAATTTTTGTTGCTATTTAGCTTGGTGGTTAGTCACTGACATATATTCACAAAAGACTGCAGATGCTCTTTAAAACATAACTTCATTACACAAAAGAGGAGATAAACAAAGATACACATGTGTATAACAGTTAGAAAGATCCTGGGTGGAATCTTACAGGGGCCTGAATAGCGTTGGCTTCAGTGAGAAAACTGGGAGAATCAAAGAAGTCCAGCAAAGCCTATCTTGACAGCAGGAGAAATTAGCTGCATTTTCTAACAGACTTCCAGGCATAGATGAGATTCTCAATAGGCATATCCCTGCTGCTGAACAAGGGGGATAATCGCTGAAACAACAAACGCTGAAGATCACAGCGGGTCATCCATGGAGAGACAGCAAGCTAATGTTTTGAGTCTAGATGACTCTTCATCAGAGCTGAAGTGAAGTGTGGAGGGGACAGCATATATGCTATAGTTTGGGGGGTAGGGGGTGTAGGGTGCTAGTGAAGAAAAGATGTTGATAGTTCAGATTAAGTGAGTGATCGGAATGTCAAAATGGCAGAACAATGGTATGGCTCCTGCCAGACTGGAAAGGACTGTAAGTGGGATGGGGGGGGGGGGGGGGGGAAGGAAGGACAAAAAAAAAAAACTAAAAGTAAAAGAAGAAATGGTTCACAATTTAAAACTGTTGAACTCAATTTTATGTCCAGAAGGCTGTAAAGTACCTAGTCTGAAGATGAGATGTTGTTCCTCCAGACTGCATTGTGCTTTGCTGGAACACTGCAGCATGCCGAAGACAGACATGTGGGCATGCGAATAGGATGCTATGTTAAAATGACTGGCTACACTGAGAAGGGGGATTATTGCTTACTGGTAGCCGAACTAACGGCAGGTCCTGCCTGATTAAATGCAGCCTCCTATACTACCACTTCCTGTGAGGAAGCCAATCACTCAAAGGTCTCGACATAAAAATCTGAGCAGGTAGTTGGGGACTACTTGTTTCTCGGACTCCTGCCTCCTGCATCTCAGGATACACTCCTTAGGCAGTGACAGCACGTACCACACATCCGAGGACCTTGGCAATAGCCACTTGACAACCTCTCCACATCATGGTACTTACAAATACACTCCTGCATCTGCATTCTGTGGCACTCCAGCAACTATCACTGCAATTCTACTGTAAGGACATTTTATGCACATGGACAGGCACCCAGCTGAGGGATTGGACTAGGCTGCATCTCAGGTCTGTTGGCTTGCTCTCCATTAGCCTTCCTAGATGTTCACAGAATCTTTTTCTTACCTTTCTGCACTTTGCCCCCTCAGCTAGAGCTACAAGGTTCATAGTGCTTTTTTTTAATTAATTCATAGCGTTGAGGGCACGCTGGCGAGGCAGCATTTATTGCTCATCTCTAATTGCCCAGAGGGCAGTTAAGAGTCAACCACATTGCTGCAGGTCTGGAGTCACATGTAGTCCAGACCAGGTAAGGATGGCAGTTTCCTTCCCTAAAGAACATTAGTGAACCAGATGGATTTTTCCCGACCATTGACAATGGATTCACGATCCAGATATTTATTGAATTCAAATTCTGTCATCTGCCATGGTGGGATTCAAAACCAGATCCCAAGAACGTTATCTGGGTCTCTGGATTAACAGTCTGTTGATAATACCACTAGATGATAGCAAGAACTGCAGATGCTGAATACCAATAGGCCATCGCCTCCCCAACTTCTGTTTTGCCTTGCCATTTAGAACAGACACAAGGCCAGAAAGCTTGTCATGGATGTCATCAGTATGCAGTCAAGTCAAGGGAGACAAGTCAGGGGCTCCTAGCACAGTAAATCAAGGCCAGCCTCAAATAGCAGTCCAGGGGGTTTGCCATAGTCAGTCAGCCCCTTGGGGAGATCAGGGTCAGGATCTGCTTCAAAGGGTGAGGAGACAAATGTTGGGCAGCCCATCAGCTGTCTTGCCTTATTCGGCCTTATTGTGGGCTATTTTCTCCTATTATGAGAAAAAGGGAATTGGCTTTTAGTGCTGGTACAGGTCAGGGAAAAATTTATTCTGAATGAGTTATTCTGAGCAAGTAAGTAGGCAGCACAGAGGCATGCAGGGTTAGTGTGTCGGGAGTTGAGTGAGAGCTACGGAGGAAAATATTGTATGCAATAGTGGTACAGCATGAGTAGAGCAGTAGCAGAGCATGAGAAAATTTACTAGGGTTCACGGAGAGCAATTTTCTACAAAACGCAATGAAATTGAACTAGCTAAAAAAAAAATGTATCATTCAGTCCCTTAATACTTTGAAGATTTCTATCCAAACTCTTCTGGCTTACAAGTTCCATAGCTAGAAACCTCCTCCACTAAGGTGACTGGGTCCTCTGAGTTGAACTAGAAAAGTACATGGTTCCTCAGCTATGAAAAAATTATTCTCTTCTGAGCTGAAACTTCGGCACAGAATTTATGTGCTAGAGGCCGAACTAACGGCACTGTAAAGCACCAGAATTGTTTGTACTAGGAGGCAGTCACACAGCTAAAGATAGGATCTTCTGATTTGATTAGTGATCAGGGATGAGGGTGTAACTCTGACTGTGGCAGGTACGGGGAACACAGAGGGCAGGAGTGTCAGCCTCAGAAATTATCCATTAGGTTTGACGTTCTCTCAGCCTGTTTGAAGGTCAGCAGGGTGGATGTGCAAACTAACCATGGCACATGAAGCCATTCAAGCTGGGAAAACAACAAAGAATTTAGTAGCTGTAGGTGACGGTAAAGTCATCATAGCCCGAGAGAACAACAGGGCTGTTCTCTCAATACAGAGAAATGACTGGTGGTGGTTTAACCTGAGGTTCACCATGCCTCAGGTGAGGCGCAAGGTTGAGAAGGTTGGATCTTCACGGTAATCTGTAGGTATACCAAGGTTCTCTGCAGGGCAGAGAGAGAGTCCAGCTGGCTGTGTTGCCTGCCCGGTGCCAGAGCAAGGAACATAAGCAGAGTGCTGGAAAAGAAAACTGTGGTGGAATAGGGAAGATCACTATGTTCCAGCATAACCTTTCTGCTATTAAACTTTATGCTTTGGCTAATAGACATTACCAGGAACAGTACCCCAACTATGAACATCCATTAATGCAGAACTGAACACCAATCATCTGTTGAAGACAGTAAGGACGGCAGATGCTGGAAGCTAGAGTTAATAAATGTGGAGCTAGAAAAACACAGCCGGTCAGACAGCATCCAAGGAGCAGGAACGTCAACATTTTTGAAGTTCTGACGGAGGGTTTCGGCCTGAAACATTGACTTTCCTGCTCTTTGGATGCTGTCTAACCAGCTGTACTTTTCCAGCTCCACATTTATTGACACCAGTCATGTGTTGCAGTGTCTTTAATTCAGAGTACAATTAAAATTTTTATGCACTAATTATTGGGCAAAAAAAAAACTCATTCATCTGGAAGATAGAATTACACAACATTTGTAAGCAGTTCATTCTTAAATTGCATAAATGGTCATGGGTAATACTCACATGTTGCAATGACATAAACAGCTCCTTTCAGCATATACTTCAGCTCCCTCTCCCTTGCCACTTCAATAGCCTTGACAAATATGCCTTCCCAGCTGTAAAGTTTCAAAAGCTGGAAGACAAAAGAAATAAAGGTTAAATAAGAATTTTATTGAAAATTATTTGCGTAACTCTTCCTAACGTAAAAGTTGACAAAGACAGGCCAGTACAAGGCAGTTGAAAGAAAGAGCAGCACACACAAAATCAAGAACAAAAACAAATTTGCTGGAAAAGCTCAGTAGGTATGGCAGCATCTGTGAAGGAAAAAAGTTAGTGTTTCGGGTCCGGTGACCCTTCCTCAGAACAGACAAAATCAAACAGGTTTGAGTGGCAGCAGACAGCTCTTGGTATAGAATAATTACTTAAAGCCTTCAGTCATTCCTTAAATAATTTAGTGGTAAATCATTACCACACATCAAGAAAAAAAACCCAAGGCACAGTTCTAATAATGTAGGAAAGGGAATAGTTACATTCTACATCATCTGGCTTCATGAATTTTCTTCCAAAATTAAAAACTTAACAATGCAACAAAAGTGAGACTCTTTAAGGACAATGCATGCAAAAAAAGTTACATCTTCAAATAATGATAGAGCTTACATTTATATAAAGCCTTTCACAAACTCAAGATGTCCCAAAATGCTTTTACAGCCTATGCAGAATTGTAATAATGCAGCAAATAATATTTGCAACACAAGATCTTGACAAAGACCAAATAAACCAATGACAAAAAAAACTAAAATGGTCTTAAGGCAATGGGTATGGAATAGTGTGGGACAAGACCCTCCTCTCTTTTAATAATACCATGGGCTTTTTACTTTGTGCAGAAGACGACTGACTGGGCCTTGACGGAACTTCTCATCCAAAACAAAACACTGTAATAGTGAAATTCTCCCTCAGTATTGCAATGAAGTGTCAGCCTAGATTACGTGCTCAAGACTTTCTGATTTAGGGCAAAAATGCTACCACTCAGCCTATGAGAGCATCTTAAGTAGCAGCACAGAAACACTTTCAGAGACAGTACGAACTGCAGATGCTGGAGAATCTGAGTTAACAAGGTGTAGAGCTGGATGAACACAGCAGGTCAAGCAGCATCAGAGGAGCAGTAAGGCTGACGTTTCGGGCCTAGACCCTTCTTCAGAAACACTGTTTGGCACAGGAGCAAGCTAAACATTTGTTGCAAGAATGAGGCATTGTGCAGAAAGACAGAGTAAAAAAATTCAACTTTACTAACCACCTGATTGCACAAAGCTATTTTACTAGATGAGTCATTAGACAGTGTCCAGCTCAAAGGCCTCGATAACTATACAACAGCTTTTCATAGGGCCCTTGTGGTGGACTGGTAGTGTCCCTATTTCTGAGGCAAGAGGCCTGGGTTCAAGTCCCACGTTCTCAAGAGATATATAATGACAACTCTGGACAAGGTGATTAAAAACTATCTACAACATTTCCAGAGAACATATAAACCAGAAAAGTCAATCAAGGGATTTTTAAAAAAACGCATCAGAAGCAATTTTATCCCAGACTTTCTGGAAACAATCGAATAGAAAAGCACTCTCCTTTTACACCTCTGCAGGAATAAAAAAAATCTACAACAGTGAAGACCGAATCATTGGTTTCTCACTGCATGCATTCAACTCAATACAGGCTTCAAAGCGAAACTGAATGCAAACTGTTTCGCTGTGCACCCTGTATTGTCACGCTCCGCAGGGATACTGCCAATAATTCAAGTCCCATTATTCCTGAAGTCATCACAAATGTGAAAATTAGATTAACCACCGAAATTGCCAAATTCTACCTAACTAATGTCACATTGAAGCCACGTAGCCAGTTGGAGCTTTTGCACACTAACATTCTAATGTCCAGTTACAGAGGTTATTGCTGCATATGGATTTCAGATGTCCGCACAACGATAGAAATAACTATAGGGAATGCAGTACCTGTTTAATGTGAGTTAAAAGCATGTGCACATGGGCGTGCATAACTTTCAACTGAGGAGTTCGTAGACCACACATACATGGTCTCCAGAAGGAGCTTGCCGTTTAGAAGGCAGGCTGCCTCCTTTGAAATCAGATTGTGGAGTCCCTAGTGTCTGGAACCTGGAATGTGCAAATTAGTCCAGGTTAAGAGCAACTCAGGCCATTTTATTTGGATAACCAGGGTAGTCCTTTGGAGCAAAAACAAAGTTGCTGGAAAAGCTCAGCAGGTCTGGCAGCATCTGTGAAGGAGAAAACACAGTTAACGTTTCGGGTCCGGTGACCCTTCCTCAGAACAGAGGGTAGTTCTTTGGAAAGCTGAGGTCCACATGCAGATATGTTCTCAAGACAACTTGGGATGCAGGACCATGGGGGGGATTCAGGTGATCTTTGAATTTGTTACATACAGATATGATTGTGCACAAATGTCCCAAAAATGCCATTTTTCTGATTTCATACGTGGGAGTTGCTAGCTTGACCAGCATTTATGTCACATCTGTAAATGCCATTGAACTGACTGACTTGTCAAGACCAGTCAACAAGTCTCAAAATGTATATCTTTGAGAGTGCTTTTCTCAATACAGAATATTATAAAATAAAACAAATTCTAAAATTTGTGGGTTTTTTTTCCAATGTGCTTGAGTACAAGCTGTTCCAGTACAGCTACAACTTGACATTTACCGACAATGTAGAAAATTGCCCAGGTATGTCCTATACACAAAAAACAGGACAAGTCCAACCCGATAAATTGCTGTTCCATCAGTTTATTCTCAATTATCAGAAAGTGATGAAAGGCGTCATCAACAGTGCTATCAAGCAGCACTTACTGAGCAATAACCTGCTCAGTGAAGCTCGGTTTGGGATCTGCTAGGATCAATCAGCTCCTGCGGCGTAGGACACATAGGATTAAGATACGAAGAAATTTCTTCATTCAGAAAACGGTGGGCTTGTGGAATTCTCTATCACAGAAAGCAGCTGAGGCTAAAAACATTGAATGTTTTCAAGAAGGACAAATGTGCAGTTGTTATGGCTAAAGGGATCAAACGGATGGTAAGAAAGTGAGAACAGGACACTGAATCGGATGATCAACTGTGATCATACTGAATGGCTGAGAAGGTTTGAAGGACCAAATAACCTGCTGCACTATTTTCTAAATGTTTGTTGACGTAAGTAATTAAGCACTTAAAGGGAAATGTTTATTTTCATAAGGAAATAGCTGAAGCTATTTTAACGTACAAAATATCAATTAGATTGTATCTTTTTCAATAGTGACAGAAATGCACTAACAACTTTATTCTGTGTCACGATGCCTCCTGATTAATGCACACGCTGGATAATAGGCAAGTTGATATGGTGAAGGTGGAGCAAAGTGGGATAGGTGGGAAGTACAAGTTGGTACAGTTGACATGGGTACTATGAAGTGCTATGGAGTAATTGTGAACATGTGGGAATGAGGGGCCACAGGAGCGGCACAGGGGGTTTGAAGTTTAAGGAGATGGACCACAGGAGGTATTAGGGGCCTTAGGAGATTGATAGATGGGCATGGGGCTCCACAAGGGATGAAGTGCCATGACAGGTGGAGACAGGGGCATAGGTTGGCCCATATGTGGCACAGAGAGTGAGGAAAGTAGAGATAGGAGGAGGAGGAATATTTTCTGTGTACAAAGGTCAAAAATATAAACTAACACAGTGCTGGAACACCAAGACAGACATTGGCAACTGTCAGCCTCTTATAATTCTCCCAGGGTTACTGGACTGACTCACAATCCAGCTCGCACTATACCCTTCTACCCAAAACTGAAAACGAGCTGTGCGGGTGGGCATTTTTAAATTTCCAGTTCATAGTTCCAGATTTCTCCTGACTCTGCACTCTAAAACTGGGGGCTCTGTTTGTTCACACAATAGCAAATCTTGGAAGAAGTGTAATTGGTAATTCAATGCAAGCCAAGTACTGCAATCCTCTTTATTCTTTACAATAGTAAGTTTTACACGGCTTTGAAAGGAAACAGATAGGCAATGCTCAAATAAGGAGCTTTTATTCTAAAATATAAATTTACTGAAGCTCTTAATAAGCGTAAGATTCTACAGCATGCTCTATTTTGGTATTACATGGATCCTGTAATTCTCAGAATATTGTAATCAGATGTGATTCAACACAAGGAACGAGTACTGATATACTATGCACAATAATTCAGAGTCTGAATTTCAAAAATTTCCCTAAAAGGGCAACACAATAATAAGCCACAATGTATTAATTCTATGAATCCCACTTTCAAAAACGCTGATTATGCATTGTGAAACAGTTGTAGAAAATGAACAATTAGCTATTATTGGGACTTTTAGACAATACATGACTTGTTCAGCACATTTGGCCAGATAATTTCCATGTAGACTAAATAAATCTCAAGACAATCTCGCATTCTGTTAGTTTGAATACTGTTCATCAGCAGTGTAATCTCCTGAACTTGATTTACAGTTTCATGATAGTTTAATGTGGGGATACAAATGCAAAACTAAATGCAAACTTCAGAGCACTGCAAGCTAAAATGCTTACTAACCACATTGTTTAAGCAACCTGTATTGTTATTAGCTTTGAAATTTCACAACTTAGAACTGAAAGCATTCATCACATCGCACATTTCATATATTCTATCCTTAAAGGCATATCATAAAAACATTAACACTAGTAATATAGTAAAACGAGTTAAAAAGGAGAAATGATCAACTGGAGATCTTGCTCCAAACTGCTACACAAATGAATATCATTGCTGAAAAGTCTGTGCATGCAATTAAGAAAATCGGTTGTTACATTCATGTGAAGAATGGCTATATACAGAAAATAACCATAGAGCTGCAGATTCTCTCCTCGATGACAGCCTTCAGCAGAAGATGGAAGTTAAAGGAAGTAAAGGATGTTTCACTATGTTCAAGGTCATCTCAGCATGAGAGATGCACAAATTCAACATTTGCAGAGGGATTTTTGGAACATAATACACAAAAGTGAAGGCCACGAAATTAATAAATTTATCCAAACTGAAATTATCTTACAACTTGGCAGATTGGATATTTCAGTATGTGGAAGCACTGCTGTACTCTTTTGCTGTTTATGTCCAGATTTTCCATAGCTATCCACATAAACCATTGATATTAAAGTCTAGTTCTCAAACAGGAATGCTATCTCATTGCAACAAAGAAACATATGTAGAGAAACTTCAGAATTACTTTCCAAAAGCATCAAGAAAGTTGAGGTTCTTTTTCTAAAACAACAGTAAAGAAGTGCTTAAATTTTAGAAGAATTATAAATGTAAATATTGATAGATTACTTACATAGCAAAAACTGTGACACACATTTAAGGCAGTCAAAAAAAAATCAAGGGACGTTAGGAAAAAAATTAATTATTCAGGTGGTTAGAATTTGACCTTTTCTGGTGGAAACTGTTACAAAATAAAGCTCACACATTATTTTAATGGTGATTACATAACTACTGTTTTAATGTAAAACTAAACCGTAAAGAGTTGCACAGGGTTAGCTTGGTTGGCCGATGGAAAAATACATTGATTTGATGAGTTGCAAACAGTAAATATTCTGAATGAATATAAGAATCTAGACAATAGCAAAATCAATTTAATGTGTTGAAAATACATAAATGACAATGCAACAAACTCAAATCCAGATCACACTGCAAATGAAATGAAAAACTGGAACAGAAATAAGGAACAAAAACAGAAGTTGCTGGAAAAGCTCAGCAGGTCTGGCAGCATCTGTCAAGAAAAAAATCAGAGTTAATGTTATGGGTCCGGTGACCCTTCCTCAGAATTCTACAGAACAGAAATAAGTTGGATGATACATATATATGGGCAGAAGAAATGGTTCTGTGGGAAAACTTGTATCAAATAAGTCAACTACTACATACAGAAGAAAAATAGGCAACAGGCATGCAATGTGTGTTATTGAAGTAGCTGTGGATGTATTTAGATCAGATCTAGGAAGTGTGCTGAATTGTACTTAAAACAGCCTTTTTTTTTGTATGATGCCCCTTTAAGGCCAAAGTGAGCAGCTGAGTATTCTGATCTGGTTTCCTGATTACAACATTATTAGGTTTAGAAGAATGCAAAGTTCTTTCTGGATGAAATGGTTTTCTGTTTAGCAGTCTTTAGTCAGAACCTGCTATTAAATCAGGTCCCTGCGAATACAGCAGAAACAGTATATTGTGTGTGTTACACAGTTAGAAAGAACAGAGATGAAGACAGGAAAGAAAAAGGGTCATGGATTAGACAAACCCTTTGATGCTGTTTCAGAAGAGCTGAGAGAAGGAAATCCCTGGGGATTCCAGCGTTTTGGTTCAGAAGTTCCAGGACATTAACCCAGCAACAGTGAAGGAAATTACAACATCAGGATGTGGACAAAAGCTTGCAATTGATGGTGTTCCCTTGTCTTTCCAGATGGTAGATGTCATGGGTTTGGAAGGTGATGTTGAAGAATGCTTGATGAGTTACTGCAATGCATCTTGCAGATTCCTTGTTAAGCAAGGGATGAAAGGTTATTGGGGTAAGCAGGAATGCAGTTTAGAGATTACAATTTAATCATTGTGAATGAAAAATGCATGAGTAACTTTTCACCAATTAACCAACAAGGTCAACGAAGGATTTTGCAGCTGTGTTGTATTTATTAATGATTTGTTTGCAAGACCATAGATATAGGAGCTAAAGTTGGTCATTCAGCTGATTGAGTCTGCTCTGCCATTCAACGAGCTCAGGACTAATCTGATAATCCTCAGCTCCATTTCCTGTCTTTTCTCCCATAAAATTTGATTTCTGTATTGATTAAAAATCTGTCTCTCTCAGACCTGAATATACTTAATGACCCAGCCTCCACAGCTTTCTGCTGTAAAGAATTCCACAGACTCACTACTCCTTGGGAGAAGAAATTCCTCCTCATTTCTGTCTTAAATGTGCAACCTTGAATTCTAAGATTATGCCCTCTGGTCCTACACTATCCCAAAAGGAAGTACAACCTTTCTACATCTGCCATGTTGTGGTCAGGTCACCAACAGCAGAAATGGCTACGATCTGCAATGGTTATGAGCTACAATCAAGCATGCTGGGAATTTTGGTTAAGTTAGTTTAAACCTGACCTAGAAGATAGCCAAGCTTTCCAAAGTTTAAACCTCACGAACCATGTTACAATAAGTTACAGTATTTTTATTGAATGAACCATGAACATCATATGTCCTGAAAGGGCAAGAAAGCGCACATTAAAACCTAAAATCAACATAGAAGCTAAAATGCCAATGTACTGCCATTATGCATGCTGAAAGACTTTTCCTGAGCAAGTAGCACTCTGAGATAGAACCTACGAGCGACCATTTCAGGGTATAACAAATTTAGATTGGTTGTTCCAGATCACCAATTCCTAAGCAAACTAATCTCAGCATCATGGGATGTTCTATCTAGTAAATACCTGCAGTCCAGCAGTAAGAGGACTGCCAGGATGTACAGATTTTAAAATAGTCACAATTCATTAGATTCAAACCACACCAACTGTGATAGAACAAACTACATGCCATATTTGAATCAATGATCTGTCAGGACATGACTCTGATGTGAGGTACATGTTAAGTACAAGGATGATTATGTCTGACATGCAGAACAGATTCCCCAACCACACAAAGACCAAGATATTCCTCTTGATATAAACAGTGCAGCTCTTAGCTACCAAGTTGAGGACATTCAAGTTGATCTGTTACAGAGCCAGTGTAGACAGTTGCAATTGACAACTGTCACGATAAGCAACTATAAGAGTTGCAAAATGTCATTATCCAGGGGTTGCTGACAGTGATAAAGAAGTATCTGAGAAGATTCAATCATTTTGGAAATATAGACAAAAAATTTAGTGTATTACCATAAATCAGCTTAAAGGGCAAATAACTAATTCATTAGCAGCAGTGTGTACCATCCACAAAACAGAGTCTTGGACTCCTTATCTAAGGAAACAAACATTAGGATTGGAGACAGTCCACAAAAGTTTCACTAGGTTGATTTTGGATATGAAGAGATTTTATGAGTAGAGGATGAATACGTTGGCCTTGGGCTCATTGGAATTTAGAAGAACAAGAGGAGACCTGATTGAAACACAAGATTTTCTGGGGACACGACACGGTGGGCGAACTCTGCCATGAATCATATTTTATCCCAAACCCATGGATTCTCAACTTCATCATACCACATTCAATTCACAAATAATGCACAATGATAATCACAGTTTGGGAATTTGTATCATTTTATCAATATAGGCAGAGCGATCATGTATCCATGTTAACGTATCATAACTTTTCTATCCCTGTGGACAAGAATAACTGACATAAGGTTCCTCACCCACTTCAGGGAAGAGGCCACTGAGCTGAACTGTCAAGTAAACAAGGGGAAAACATGTTGAAGGTGAGATTGAACATGAAGAGCAATCTCATGAGAAAGGCTCCAAACTGCTACTGTTTACTGCACATCAAGCATCAACAGTTAATGAAACTTTGGGTAAGGATGGCAACTCACAACACTAACAAAACTATGTTTATCTCTGTAGCCTCTGGAACACAGAGCCATGCGAGGGTCAGAGGAGGAAAAAAACCCCAGTCCCCAAGTCCATCTCTCCCAGACCTATAAAAGATACCTCAGAGGAGAAACAGCTTAGACCAATAGAGGATGCCCCCAGTGGGTAACCAATTAGAGTAGGCTCAGGGTCACATACCCATGAGCACAGCAATGGAAGAGACCCACATCTGGAGGAAGAAAGGACAGCTGAGGTTCCAACCTCAGAACTGCTGGAGAACTGAACCTGGCCAAATGACAAGCCACTGGAGTCAGCCATTAAATGTGTTGATTGAAAGGATAAGACGAGCAGTGAAATATCCAGTGGATGTGTTAGAAATCTTGCACAGATTGGAGCAAAGTTTAGAAGAGTCTGTCCTAGTTCTGTCTGATGCTATGGTAACATAGCTGCATAAGAAATAGAGCAGAAGTTCCCTGGAAAGCAGGTGCACACATACAGAACTATTGTCTGCTGTCACAAATAGGCTGGACTTGAGGGTGCAAATCCCATTGCTTTCCTGGAGCCTGGCTGAATAATGACATGGAGCTCAGACCACCATATGGGAACGGGAGATTGTCACTTGCACCAACAGCTACCCAGTAATAGCTGCAAATCCCACAGCTCAAGCAGCTTGGTTGTCTGGGTCCATAGTAAACAGAACATGCTGAATTGTAAAAAGGGCATCAGTAACCTCACAAATGCACTTATTGACTGATAACTGGAGATGCAACATAAAGCCTAGTTAAGTTTTGAACAGAGCCAGTGATGAGGAAGTTCAATGGTCTGATTCACAGGCACAGAATTTCCTCCCAAGCCGAACAACTGCAGACCTGCTTGCAGGTGGTGACAGGTGTAATTAACAGCTACACTTGTCCTGCAAAGATGTCCCCTGGAGTGTCCTTCACTCTTCTGGAGGTAGCTAAGCTGTCTTCAGTACACCTTTTCTGTAGACTGGCTCGATACGGCTGAAGACCACTGCTTTCCCCTTAATGTGTTGCTTGTTCGTCTACAGCTGCAGACCCCCCAACAAACCCCAGAGCCTCCTATCTCGGATTCTGCTGTTGTTACTCGTCCCTTCTCTGCCTTCTTCGTCTTATTGATGTTAAGACATTTGCTGAGTTTATTGGTTCCAACATCTGCCATAGAATTACAGATCGGAGAAGAAAAGGAGGAAGATGGTGTGTGCTCTGCATATGTCATTTTGTCACCTGTACAAAGAACGATTGCCATAATCCATTACTGGTTCTCCCTCTTCCTGATGCTGATAGATGCAAGATGTTTAGGTCATTATCTCAGCATTACATGCATTTACCAAATAACATGTGAATCTATTTGATCTTCATTAACCCCTGCAATGCAGCCCTTACACATTCAAAGGTTTAACCTGCAGAACAGTTTCATTGACAAGTAGTTGACCCTCATATGCATGGACCTGTGAATTGTCCTGTACAGATGGCTGCGCATTAAGTCCTCTCACCCATCTTAACCTTCCATCTGTCAGCTCTGCTGGTAAATTGTCCTGAGAATGACTGGAAACTGGAAGGTAGTTGTTTCCAGTTTTTATATCTTAATCATCCTTAAATGTGCAGTGACTGTTCATCTTTGTTGCAAGGGGCTAAACAACTGCATGCACAATAACTTTTGGCAGTTACAGTTTCAATACCTTCATTTGGATGTGTGTATTCATTATACATGCAAACACACCTGGGACTCCCTCATTTTGCACCACACATTCAAATCCTCATTTGGAAAATGACTTGAAGGAAGATGGTGCTTACTAATTTTAATTTCAACTCATTCACTCTCTATCTCCCTTTCAAACATACGTTCCTCTCCATAATTTTTCACCTCATATCTTCCCTGTCCTTCTTCAACTACTCCTCTTTGACCATCAACCCTTTGATTATCTCCCTGGATATTCCTGGTCTTCCCATTATCCCATTCCTATTGATATCCCCAAGAGTGTGTGTTCAGCCT
Organism: Rhincodon typus; assembly: GCF_021869965.1. Taxonomy (NCBI): domain Eukaryota; kingdom Metazoa; phylum Chordata; class Chondrichthyes; order Orectolobiformes; family Rhincodontidae; genus Rhincodon; species Rhincodon typus. The sequence continues at coordinate 25,135,992 of NC_063335.1, forward strand.
TCAGCCCTAACATGAAGTCTTTATTCAAGTCTTAGCAAAGATTTGGAGTTCAGGTTGTGGGTGAAGCGGTTGACTTGCTCGCCAAGCCGGCTTGTTTGCATTCAAACGTTTCGTCAACATGCTAGGTAACATCATCAGTGAGGCCTCTGATGAAGCGATGTTGTTCTACTTCATTTGGAAATTATACTGTCTGTCCATTATGGTGAGTAGTGTCATTTCCGGTTTTTGTTCTGTATGTGTTTGTATATGGGGTCCAATTCTATATGTTTGTTGATTGCACTATGGGTTGAGAACCATGCCTCTAGGAATTCCTGTGCGTGTCTATGTTTGGCTTGGGCTACTATAGTTACGTTGTTCCAGTTAAACTGAAGGCCTTCAATGTCTGAGTGTACTGTTATTAAGTGTACTGATATTCATCTGCAAGTGCCTACTAAATAGACAATAAGAGGACACAATACGCCCTAACACACTGGCCACACTGCCCTACATCAAGAACATATCAAAATTGACGAGACTCCTACGATCACTAGGAATTGTGGTAGCACACAAGCCCACAGCCACTCTATAACAAACACTCACAAGGATTAAAGACCCCGTTCCCACAACATGCAGAACCAATGTAGTTCACAAAATATGATGCAACGACTGCCACAAACATTACATCAGACAGACAGGAAGGAAACTAGCCATCAGAATACATGAATGTCAGCTAGCAGCAAAACGACATGACAAACTTTCCTCAGTATCAGTACACTCGGACAATGAAGGCCATCAGTCTAACTGGGACAACATAACTATAGTAGCCCAAGCCAAACATAGACACGCACAGGAATTCTTGGGGGCATGGTTCTAAAACTATAATGCAAACATATAGAATTGGACCCCATATACAAACCCATACAGAACAAAAACCAGCAATGACACTACTCACCATAATGGACTGGATAGTATGAATTCCAAGTGGAGTAGAACAACATTGCTTCATTGAAGGCCTCATTGATGATGTTATCTAGCATGGTAATGAAACATCTGAACGAAATCAAGCCAGTTCGTCGAGCGAGTCAACAACCTCATTAAATCTTTATATAGAAGGTAGCAGACACCATTTGACTGAGACTTCTCATCAACTGATCAACTTAAAGAGGCTTTTTCCCATAACACTAAATGTCTGCACAAATAAATGGCTACTTTCTGAGGGAGGCAAGTTAGTGAAGAAGTTTGTACTCACCAGAGCTCAAAAGAAGCAGTTGACTCCACCAGGTACACATCTTATTTATATAATCGGGCTGTGAACAGATGTATTTCCAATTTTTGGCTGACAAAATTGTACCCACGAACATAACTGAAACAGGTTGGGGTGTTAATGAAAATTCATGAAATGCTTAATGAATGCAAAAGATAGTATCAACAATTAGAGGGTGGCATGGTGGCTCAGTGGTTAGCACTGCTGCCTCACAGCACCAGGGACCGGGATTGGATTCCACTCTCGGGCGACTGTCTGTGTGGAGTTTACACATTCTCCCTGTGTCTATGTGGGTTTCTTCCGGGTGCTCCAGTTTCCTCCCACAGTCCAAAAATGTGCAGGCTAGGTGGATTGGCCATGGAAAATTGCCCATAGTGTTGAGGAATGTGTAGATTAGGTGGGTTAGAGGGGGATGGGTTTGGGGGTATGCTTTGAGAGTCGGTGTGGACTTGTTGGGCCGAAGGGCCTGTTTCCACACTGTAAGGATTCTATGATGCAATTAGAATTGGGAAATATGACTGCTTGTAAAGTTCTGAGAACTTAATAGAAAGTTCAACCCACTGTCAAGATATAAAAATTCTGCCTCCTACCAAATTAGGTTCCCCAACTTACCATTCTCAAAGCTTCATGTGGGACCAGGTAATAAAGCCTTAAGTAAAGCTCTCATTATTGATATTTCAACTCTCTTTCCAACCTGAAAATCTGATCAAGTTTTGTGATTTTTAATTAACCTAACTAATAGCAAGGTTTTTCTTTTGGGATGGGATAAGTGGAAGAGAGAAGAGGTATGAGATTCAGAGCTCCAATTGTTCTGGACTTGCCAACCAGAAGAAGTACCTTCTCAGTACAGTGTTTACTCAATTGGATATACTTAACTCTCAAAACATTTCAGTCACCAATTAATCTTCTATAATCAATGGCATACAAGCCTAGTATATGCAATTTGCTATCATTTAATCCTTATGGATCCAGTGCCATTCTGGTGAACTTATGTTGTGCCTCTTCCAAGGTCTATGTATCTTTTCTGTACACAGGTGTCCAGTACTATTCAGAGAGTCCAAGCAGAGCTAGGTACAGGTATGACATAAATTACAAACTATTGTATTCCAGCCCTTTTCACATAGAAGTCAACATTCCATTAACCTCTATAATAATTATCCAAGAGGTGTTCAAAGGTAGTGTTTCAAAGGCTACCCGAAGGCTGCCCTCAAGAAATGCAACATAGATGTCAACACACAGGACACCCTCATTCACAAGAAACTGACTTGGAGGAAACTTCTACATGAAGGGTCACAAATCTTCGAGAACATTCACAGGCAAGAGGAAATATGGAAAAAGGAACTGAAGAAAGGAATGCCAACAATCTCAAGGCCAAGGACAACTTCCACCTCCCAGAAACACTTACCACATTTGTGGTCAGAGATGCGGCACTGGGATTGGGCTCATCAGCCACAGAAGGACCCACAGACACAAATGACCAGTGACACAAAATATCCTCGGTGGACAAACAATTCTCGTTAGTGAGTGATTGCTGATGACAATAAATGTTCAGCAGCTTTGAGTTATCTCTGTACTTGAACCCCTAAATCTTTCCATTCATCCATAAATCCTATTTTCTCACTATTTGGAAAATAAAAAGTGGATGACGCCATACTTTCCCACATTGAGATCTATGTACCAAAGTTTTAGCCAATCACCTAAATTGTCATTGGTCATTTGCAACTTGCTGCTCACATCTGTATTTTTTACTGCATCAAATGAGGTAATATCATCACCAATTCAGATTCATAGCTTTCAATTCCTTTATCCAAGTCATTTTTAAATATGGTGAAAACTCAAAGCCTCAATGCACACCTTTGGCGGGCACCACTTGCCATACCCTATCAAATTTGACAACATACTTCGTATCCCTATTTCTTTTGTACAGTGACTATTCATTTACAATACCATTACAGTACCTGTTCTACAATTTATGTTTGAGATAACTTTTCAAAGTAATGGGCATAATTTGACAGGTCAGGTTCAATTTGTAGGAGTCATGCATGACTATCTCAACATGCTCCCTGAGCCCAATAGGATTTGCATCACCTCTCCCATTAATCTTTTGAAAGCCAGAAACATTAGCCTAGAACATGCAATTGATTGCCTTTAAATTAAAAAGAAAATACTGCAAAATATTGCCAGATCCCTTTTTAACTTCATTCAACAGCTTCGAGCCTTTGATTGCTCTTATGACATGCAAGGGCAATGCCTCAACTTTGCCTGCACAAGTGAAGGATTCACATTCAAATCACCCTATCACCACACTTTGAGTTGGAATGTATACCTTCCACTGTTGGCACTTGAAAAGAATAAGGGCACTTGTATTCAAGAGAGAACGTGGAAGACAAAGAAGGGATTTTTTTTTGAAAAGTGTATAACTCTGACCGGCTGTAAAACTAACAGATTCATTAAACCCTCACATAACATCAATCACTTTCAAAATCTCTTTCGTACAAACCATTTAAGGAAAGTCCAACTTGATATGGCTTATATCACATAACAATTTAAATGAAGCTTTAATTCTTTTTAGGTTTGTGATAAATCAAAAGTAGAATTTCTGGGAAAAACAGTGACAACACAAACCAGCTGTAGTCCAGTTATCCAAGATTAATTGATCAAGATGAGATATGGTGCTTTAAAACAACTAAACTTCCATTATGAATTTAGAAAGTTTATGTAATAGACTTTCCCTCAAAATTATTACTTTGTTGGAACTTAAGTCTTAATATTGGCAACATTCCATCTGGAATGATCATTTTATGGAAGCATTCCAAAGTTGAGAAAAGGTGAACATGATTGCCCACAGAAGGCGATTGTATTTTATTCCCCTTCATGTTTCACATTTTCACAGTACTAAATGTCAGACAAGCACTGTGACAAATCAGAGACAGTGGAGGGATCAGGTGAGGTGATGGTGAGCTAGAGCTGGGTGTTGTCATCACACAACAGACAGGCAGGCAAACATTCTTTTTAGATGCTGTTGCCTCGGACTGTATGTAGCTGAGAAACAGCAATCGATCCTAGGATGTCAGAGATAACAGGTCAGGAGTGGAAAGACAAGTAATTACATGTGATTCTCTGATCATGGCTCAGTAGAGAAGAATGAAACTGGCTGAAAGCAGTCCAACCTACTGGGACAACAGAGGAGTTCGGGGAAAAAAGGTGATCAGCTGCAATGGCTACAACTAAAATGATGGACAGGGATGGTTTGCTGCAGTCAGATGGCATTTGTAAATCTGATTAAGTAACAACATCATGGCAAGGAGGAACCAAATGAGAGGGATAAAAAAAGAAACCAAATTTCCACTGATTCCACTATTTCCAACCAACAGTGAGAATTAGACAGCTCTCACATTACTCACATTCATTATGACACCAAATCCTCCAAACAACTGCTCAATTTCAAAGAGAATTGAACACAACATACAGTAGTGACTACATGTTTAGAGGGAGAGTTAAATAGCATTGAAATCAAAAGGAAATTGTAGTGACACAATAATACATTCAGAATATAAAAACGGAACTGAATTACCCCAAATAAGAATGACTTCATGCAACTCATTTTCCAAACTTAGATTTTTGATGGTTCCTATTTAGTGCTAATGTAGATATGTAATCTTGTATTCCCCAACACTTTAGTACATCAACCATTACCTTTATGCTCTGCAGCATTTCATTCGATTTCTTTATTCTCTCATCTGTATATTCCATTGTTTTTCTTTGAATAGAAGCAAATTGTTTTGAGATGAAGTACTGAAGGGGGATGAGCACAATGATGATAGAAACCCCTATCAAAGCACTATACCCCAGTTGCGTATAGAGTAATAGCACTGCCAGTACAATCTGAAATCAAAATACAATTAATACATTTATTAGAATATAAATCATTCACATTGCAATAAGTACTAAAAGCAAAAACAAACCAGTTCACACTCTTGTATTAAGAGCTGGTCCATCTCCAAGCCAAGCATGTAGAATGGGGATTTTTAAAAATCTCTAGCAGTTTATCATCCTTGTTTATCAGTTAGTATGGAATTTGAATATTTTGGCCTTATGTAAAGCCATGGTACTTCATATAACCTTACATTAGCACATTTTGTTTAAAAGTGTTTGCTTTGTGTACCTAACTGTCCTTTTCTAATATTTTCCAACAAGACCTTCAGAATATGGAAAGTTAGAACTTTGTCCACATAAGCTCAAAAGAACAGCACTTCATCTTTCATTAAGTGCTCTACAAGCTTCCAGACTCAACATAATTTCAGACTATAATTTATGTCTGCACTTTGCTTCTTTTTCTTTGCAGATTACAATTTTAGTCTAATTTCTTCCCTCATTTCTGTTTTCAGATGGCAGGATTTACCAATCTGCCATTCACATTTCCTAATTTGGAAGCAGTCTTGTTCAGCCTAATCATTTGTTGGAGACATGGATGAATTTGGTAACTAGGGAATGGAGTTTGTGAAGGCAGCTGAAGATAATGGCTTCAAGTGTTCCCAATGTTTAGGTAGAGAAAATTACTCTTAATTTATACTAAACATCAGACAGGCAGTGTGGCAAATGAAACATTATTGACAGTCTGTGAGCTAACCTAAAGGAGGAGATAAAATTGATAAAATTTCAGGTATGATCTACTTCATACATAATGTTTTTCATTTTCTATTAAATCAACATTCATTTAGTTTTATGTAGACAACGTACCTGTATTGGAATTGCAATGACATAGTATCCCATAAATGCTGCCATCATTATTTGAAAAGCATCCACTGACATGTGATTGATTATCTGGCCTACTGTCAGATGACCTCCATTGACGACCCACATAGGCAGTGACAAAGCTTTCAAGTAAATCATCGTCTAAGAAAATCAATGGAAAACACACCGAAGTTACCGATGAAAGTAGTTCTCATTTACCGTGCTATTTTAGTCATACTGTTTTATAGAAATGGGTTTAGGTTACACATTGTCCAAATAGACCAGTACTTTGCTTTAAAACTAAGATCACAAACCAAATCCATGAAATCAATACAATGAAGACAATTTGCAAGGAAGGAAGCCAAGGTATCTGCCAGCCGTCAGGAAATCCAGAAATGCCAGGAAATTGGAGGTCTTGCCAAATTCAACTAAAAGCTAAAGGAAATTTTTTTAACCTGATAGTCAGCCTCACTGAAGACAGACTCACTGTCAGACAGGAAAGATGTATTTCAAAGCAGCAAGCCAAAAATGACCAAGCCCGTCCTTGGCAATGGGCAGATCTGGGTTCGGGAAAAGATTGTTGTTAGATTATGAAATCCAACAATTGGATAATGGGCAAAAGGGACAGGCAGAAGTCCATTACTGGGGTTGGAAGGCAGTGTTTAAGATCAGATCATAGAAGGAGGCAAGGTTTGAAGAGGAGAATATTAGAATGGAGGGCAGCAAGGGGGGAAAAGTACATCAGTGCTTCCAAGTCCCAAAAAACGGTGTTAAATTAGTACTTAACTGCTGAATCTGGGCTTTAGGAGTTCTTGCCTACCCTTAGCTCTGGTTAACACAACTCACAGGTGATACATTCAAATTGTTGCTAAATTCTGACCCATAGCCCAATTTCAATATAACTGCTAACTTGCTTTGCACAACAGATTATTTATCAACAATAAAACTGTTCATTATACGAGAAATAGTTGCATTTGAAATGGCTTTGTTTCCCTAAATGTATGAAATAATTTCTAATGGCACTGTTAAAATGCAGAATTGCCTCAGTTCCCTATATGGCAAATCCTAAACTGCAATTAGAGTCCAGCTTGAAATTAATTTTCAACTCCTCTGTCTGTATTTTTTGAGCTCATTGTCAGTCCTTTAAAATGTGAATAATGTCTCTAAAACTTTCTCATTTTGTCCCATTTGTTCTTGCACAGAAATACAGTGGAATTTTTTTTTTTGAACAGAACACCAATTCCTCATGCCAAACAGGACCTCAGCAGTCACTCTGTCTGCCAGCACATAGAAAGTTTCTCAATGATCTCTCAGTCCTCAGGAATTGATTTCGATGATCGGTTGGATCTTGGAGGTTGTGATGGAGCCCAACTCCTCGAGAGTTGGAACAGTCTCCTGGCTATGGTGGCAGCTGGAGTATCAGTAACGATGGCATTGGCAGAGGCAGCATTCTGGCTCAAGAATTTCAAGTTCTTAACATTACCCTTCAGCGTGAAATATAAAAACGGATTTTGGGGAAAAAAATGTTAACAACCTAAATGTTGACCAATAACACATTTAACGCCTTAAAGCAAAATTTCCTTTGAGATGTCAAAGAGAATGCGAAAGAACCATGGTAAGGGGAGCAAGCATTTCAGCTTCTTGAACCTGTTTTGCCATGGTCACACCATGGTTAACCTATATATCAATTTAATCTAAGCTTTCAGTTCCATAATTCTTAATACCCTTACCCTTGCCCAACAAAAAGTTAGCTGTTTAAATAAGAGGTCAGAATTTACTTAGAAAACACTTTGACTGCTGTCCAAAAACAACTGTTAAATTGCATATGCTAGGTGTCAAATGAAGATCTGACCTCCTCCTACCACTTAATAGCCTACACGCAGTCTAGGCTTTGTCTGAATACGGTCACTTTGTTAAGGTGTGGATCATCACTAGACTTCTGTAGAATTAAACTGTTGGAAAAACTTGACAGTTTAGAAAGGGGGACAGGATTTATAAAACTGACTTAAAGACAGAGAGAAAGAAGAAAAATTGCATCTTACTTGAAGAGCTGTTTTAATGTGTATTCCATCCCGGATAACAATGTAGTATGAAATCTGTAAGCAAACATTCTGAAGGAGAACTGTACATAGCATCAAGAATGCCAATACATATCCATTACTAATAAATTCCCAGAAACTCACAAAATGTATTCCCTGTGTAAAATGAAGATATAGAACAGTATTAATTATATCATTAAAGGACGACCAAAGCCTTTTCACAGCTATTTATACATTTATGTTCATATGTACAGATCTGTTAACCTAACATCAGTAATCAGGAAAAAGCTAAAATCTATTGTTAAGTTGTGATAACTGGACACGTAGAAAATAATGGTAGCATTAGTCAATCAACATTGATCTATGAAAGAGAAATCATGTTTAACAAATCTATTAGGAGTTTTTGAGCATGTATCTATCATCATCAGAATCCTCATCTAACAAAACTGAAAATAAGCAGCCAGTGGATCTGGTACATTTAGATTTTCCAAAGGGTTTGGATGAAGGTCCAACACAGAAGATTATTAAACAAAATTACAGCATGAGATTTGGGATAATATACTGGCATAGAATAATTTACAGACAGAAAACAAAATAGGAATAAACAGATCATTCTCAGGTTGGCAAATTTTATCAATTTCTCTTGAATACCTTCCACAGGTGAGCCTCACCAGCATCTGAGATGGAGAATTCCAAGGATTTGAAAAATTCCTCCTCATTTCATTGCAAGTGAAATTTAATCTCTTACTCTGAGACTGTGTCCCCCAGTTCAAGATACTCCAGGAGAAACAACCTTCCTGCATTTACCATGCCAAACCCTGTAAAAATGTTAACGCTTTGAGGAGATCACCTCACATTCTTCTAGGACATACAGGCATAATCTCCTCAGTCTCTCCTTGAAAGGACGTTCCTGTACATCTGATGCATCAGTCTGATGAAACTTCATTGTACTCCCTCTATGACAAGTATACGTTCCTTTCAGTAAGAAAACCAAAACCATACACAAGACTCCAGGTGCAATCTCACCAAGACTCTAAACAATGACAAATCCTCCTGCAATAAAGACCAATGTACCATTGCCTTGCTAATTGCTTGCTATACCTGCATGTTAACTTTCACAGGTTTATAAAAGAGAGCAAATTTGCTTGAAGCCTCCTCACAATCACATTGTCACCTAGACCTGCTCATTAGCAAACTTGGAAGTATTACAGTTCATCCCAAATCCAACTCATTGACGCAGGTTGTGAATAGCTGAGGCCAACTACTGATTCTTGTGGTGCCCCACTAGTCATAGCCTGACAGTCAACTGTTCCTCACTCAAAATTTTAAAACTGCAATGCCTTTTAGGTACTTCAAGTTTTTTGACTATAAACAAAATATAATGAAATGTCATGTAGGCCTTCAGTTTTAGTTGGGATAAGACCATTTTATGGAAATTACAACACAGTGAGCTACTCAGCCAACCATTCCTGTACTAGCTTTTGGAGTCACAATCAATTGCTCTCACATCATGTATTTATAATCAGGCCTTTAGGTTATGATAGCACTGGAATGCTTTTTTTAATATAAAAGTTAGGTTGGATTGCAGTGTTAAGAGCATATACTTTATTTATGGCAGTTCTCTGACTTACAGTTAGGTCAATGTTTGCATATTTTGATGTGATGCAGTTTGCCGTACAGTTTTTATACACAGTTTACCCCTCTCAGCAAAGTTTTAGTGAAAGGCATGCATTCTTCCAAGGATGGCAATATTTTTGTTTAGTCAACATGCTTAGTTAGTCATCAGACTAATTCCTGGGATTGCAGGACTCCCTTATGAGGGAGATTGGAAAAACTGGGCCTGCATTCGCCAAAGCTTTTAAAAAGGTGATATTATTAAAACTTACAAATTCTTATAAGATGTGACAGAATAGATGGGGATTTGATGTATTCCTGGTTGGTGAGTCACCAACTGCTGTAGTGACAGTGGAACCCAGGTCCCCAGAACATTATCTGGGTCTCTGGACTAAGTCCAGCAATAATGCCACTAGGCCATTGCTTCCCCATTAAGTATCAAGAATCTATTTCCTGCTGCCTTAAAAATATTCCGTGACTGTTCCCACCACCTGTTTAGAAAGATAGTTCTAAAAATTCACAGCTGTCAGAGGAAAAGTCTTATTTGTCTTAAATGGACGACCCTTGATTTTTAAACAGTGACCCCCTAGTTCTAGATTCTTCCAGAAAGGGAGAATCTTTCCACATTCATGTATTCAAGACCATTCGAGATCTTACATGTTTCAATCAAGCCACCTCTGACTCTTCTAAATTCCAGTACATATATGCCTGGCCTGTTTAACCTTTCTGCACAGGCCAATCCAGCCATTCTCGGTATTAGTCCAGTAACTTTCTCTGAATTGTTTCCAATGCATTGTATCTTTCCTTAAATAAGGAGACCCAAAACTGTATGCAATACTCAAGATATGGTCTCACCCATGCCCCATGTAGTTGAAGCATAACCCCTCCACTTCTGGATTAAATTGACCTAGTAATCAATGATAACATTCTATTAGGTTTTCCCCTTTACTTGCTGTACCAACCTTACTAAACTTTTGCAATTCATAAACTAGGAAGCCCAGATCCCTGTGTACCTCAGAACTCTGCAATTTCTCATCATTTTAGACAATAATGCACCTACTTTTTAATCTTGCTGCCAGAATGGATAATTTCACATTTTCCCACATCACACTCCATTTGTTACATCTTTGTCCACAAACTTAATCTATCTTTATCCCTCTGTAGCATACTTATGTTCTCTTCACAACTTGCTTTACTACTTATCTTTGTACCATCAGCAAATTTAGCAACAATATCCTTGGTCCTTCATTCAAGTCTTTTATGGAAATTGTAAAATGTTGAGGCCCCAGCACTGATCCCTGTGGCACATGATTCATTACATCCTGCCAACTAGAAAGTGCCCCATATGGCTACTCTAATTCCTGTTAGTTGGCCAATCTTCTATCTACCCCAATATATTACTCCCTACACCATTAACTTTTATTTTCTGCAATAATCTTTGATGTAGCACCTTAACAAATACCTGCCAGAAATACATCACTGTAAGGTTCATTATGCTGGCAAATCAGATAGCTTTCATTGATTTTTTTTCGGTCAATCCATAAAATACCAGTGTGACTGATGTCAATTTTACAACTGACTGTGGTGGAATTCAAAACCAAAACATCTCAGTTGTTGGTTTCTAAACTGTAAATACAAATCGATCAAGGAAAAGTACAAATGTCCTTACCTTCTCTGATTCCTTTGACTCAGTAGACACAAATCGGAGAATACCATCAATGCAGAGTGGCCCTCCTAATCCAGCTAGATCACCAATAATCTTCAAAACTGATGCTATCAGGAACGGACCGCCAAATGCCTTGAAATAAACCTTGGCTAGATCTTGAGCTTCTGCTCTTCCTGAAGGTTTCTTTGCCTAAAATTAATTTTTAAAATATCAAGCTTAAATTATCATTCCTTTTCAGAAATAAGAACTTACAATTATCTAGATACCAAGAATTTTATACAGCTTACTTACCTTTTGCTTGTCATAATACATTTTTAATAAATCAAAATTTTTCTGTGCAGTTTCTTCCTAAGAGAAGAAAATACAAATGTAAGATTGGACAACTACAATGTTTAGAATGTGAACACAACAGTTGTACACCCACACTTGAAAAATTTACTATTAGATGAAGGGTGGCAATCAATACACACTCAGAACTTTCAGAGCAGAGAGTGGGGACAGGAATATAAACAGAAGAAAATAGTTTCAAAGTCTTCAGATACGAAAGAGATTCCAAATTCACTGGTGTACAACATTGCTGATTTTCTATTTACTACTTCGGTTTTAACTGATCCAGAATTTATATTTCTACAATTAGAATTCCTTGTGTACATATAAGCTGATTTCTTTAACATAGATGGTATATTCCAACAATGGAGCTAACAAAATATTTAAAATAATAGGTTAGAAACATTTATTATTGAAATAATGAAATTGATCTTTAGGCTAGCACTCTCGGTTAGAAAAGAGCCAAACTGCCAGGTTTGAAGTACTGCAACTTGCCCAGAATTACATGCTGACTCCAGTAAAATTTTAAGAAAAGACTAACTGTTCAGATGTGCATAATTCAATTTCTCTATTACACAGGAACTTTTAGAGGAAGTCCACATTCTAACAAATTAATGTACTAATTAATAAACAACCTGGGAGAGTTTTCCAAGGTCTTCCATCCTAATTGGCTTCTGGTAGCCACTTTTCAAAACCCATGAAATCCATCTACACAATGAAACAGAAAGCACTGTTGTAATGAAGGCAAACATGATAGGTAAATCGTACAAAGAAAACTCTCACAAAGAATAAATTAGGTAAACCACTAGTTAATTATCTTTTGGTAGCTTTGGGTGTGTGGGAATGCCAGAGTACCATGAGACCTCTTGCTCTTTTTTAAAGAATTCCAATGGATTTCTTGCATCTTTCAGAACAAATAGAGACATCTGTTTAATGCCTCATTCAAATTACTGTGTCTTTATCAATATAGCATTTGCTCAGCATTGCACTTAACCAACAAACTGTTCAATGAGAGCTGGAGTGCATTTGAATCCATACCTTTTGACTCAACACCATGAGTAAAGATTTACCCTTTATAATAGTCTGGTTTTCTGCAATACAGTTGACCCCACAACTGAGTCAATAAAAGCTAATTTGGATTGATTTGAGATCAGTCTGCTGCTAAATGAGTCAGCACAGATTGCTGAAACTGAGTATGCTAAGTTACTGGTTTAGCAGCTGAGTACAATAATTAGACAAGGACCAAAAATGACACCACACGGTCAGCAGCTATGATGAGTCCAAGCAGAAGCATGCTAGGCTAAAGCATGTATATATATGGTGCTCTGTAGCTACAAGTTATAAATGTTTGTTAAATAAACCTGTTTGAGATTTTCAATTCAATGAACCTATGCCACTTACTAATTCACTAAGAGTAGTGATTGTGTTAAAATACTAAACGGTGAACAGCAGTGATTTTTCCTAAAAAGCAAAGGCATTATGCAAACTGAAAAACCACTGGGAAAATATGTCAGACAAGATTTGAAGCAATACAAAACTTACACCTGCATTGAGATCTGGTAGCAGGGGCAGGGTGTAGTGGGGGGTGGCAGGAAAATTATATAGATGTCACTGACAGAACTGTGTGTACTTGATCTGAGCATTGGTCAGATCTGTTGTCCATGTGGGTGATAAGTCACTTCTGGATTGGTCTGTGGACCCTGCAGGACTGTTGAGACAACCTCAGGTGCCATTCAAACATAAAGAAAAAGTACACAAAACAAGCTCAAACAACAACCTAAAACACAACACAGAAGAATTTAAAAGAAGCAAAAAGATGCACTGCAGCTGCATTGCTGAATCTCCACACAGAGTTGCCTTTTAAACTTGTTAATAAAGAACCCTTATACATCATCAATAACCAGCATGAATTGAAAATTCACCAATGTTCTGGAACTATGCCTTTTAGATTTAATCATTGCATAACTGAATAAACCAGTGATGAGAATAAAGATACACTATGAAAATGAAGAACTGTATCGCATCAATACTTCAAGCCTGTCTGAAGAGCACCAGAAAGGTCCTGCTAAGCGATGGGAAAAGCTTCACGTAAAAGTGAATTGTTGAATTCACCATGGAGAACTGATATGACAATATGAATTTTGATCAGTTTGTCAGTTGGTGTTGTGACAAGGCCAAGAACTGTATGATTCCCAAAGGCCAAGCTTTCTTAGCAGATAAGGTACCTGGTTACATCTTAGTGCCCACTGAAGCTTTCCAAAATGACCTCTTGAAGAAAATGCAAAAGATCATGACCTTGATATACTAATAAAAGTTGGTAGAAATATAAACCACTGTAACTAGACATTATCTGCAAGTTTATATGAATGATTTAGACTTGAATGTAGGAGGGTTGATCAGCAAATCTGTGGATGATACAAAAATTGGCAGTGTGGTAAATAGTGAGAAGTCTAGCCTTAGATCGTAGGAGGATATAGATGGGCTGGTCAGAAACAAATGGAATTTATTCTGGATAAATATGAGATGATGCACTTGAGCAGGACAAGCCAGGCAAGGGAATATATGATGAAAGTTAGGACCCAGGGGAGCACGGAGGATCAATGGGACCTTGGTGCACGTGTCCACTGGTCCCTTGGGTAGCAGGACAAATAGATAAAGTGGTTAAGGTGGCATATGGGATATTTGCTTTTATTAGCCGAGGCATAGCTAAACAGCAGAGAGGTTATGCTGGAACTGTGTGAAACATTGGTCAGGGCAAATCTATAGTACTGTGTGCAGTTCTGGAATCTACATTATAGGTGGAATGTGATTGCACTGGAAAGTGCAGGGGAAAATTTGCCACAATGTTCCCTGGGCTGGTGAGTTCTAGTTGCGAAGAAGATTGGATAGACTAGAGTTGTTCTTCTTGGAGCAAAGGAGACTGAGGGGGCGCATGATTGAGATGTACAAAATTATAGGGGGGTGGGTTTAGATAGGGTAGGCTGGAAGTAACTTTTCACCTTGGTGTAGAGGTCAATGGCCACAGGGCAATTTTGAGGCAATAATCAGGATGTTTAGAGGGGAAGTGAGGAAAATCTTTTCCACCCAGAGGTGGTATGAATCTGCAACTCACTGTCTGAGAGGGCATTTGAGGCAGAACCCCTCATAATAGCTAGTAAATTTTTGGATGTGCATTTGCAGTGCCAGTGAAAATGGGAAATGCTGGGAAATGGGATTAGAATAAATGGGCACTTGGATTTAAACAGTGCAGACTTGATGGACCAAAGGACATTGTTCTTTTCTAACTCTATGAATCAACACTATAGGAAATTTCAAAGGCGATGTTACATTGCACTTCAGAGAAGATATAATTCCATCAATTGACACTCTCAGAAAGCGCAATGTTTATAAATAAGAGAAGCTCAAGAGTGAGCTGAATAATGAAGAAACCAAGTGTATTATCCGTTGTGCACATCAGCAGATAGACTTGCGCTATTCTATGACGTGCACACTAAAGAAAGACCGCATAATCAGGATATATTGGACTCAAAACTTTTCTGCAAAGAGATGCCAATACAAATTTCAGCATTAGAAGAACTGAATCCCAAATTCACAGGAGTTAAATTTTTTTCCAAGTTGGATGACATGTATGATAATTAGCATTTACACGGCAAAGGAATCTCAGGAAATCACTACTTTCAGAACACGATTTATTGCTTCTAAAGACTACCTCTCAGCTTAACTGTCAGTCAGGATCTGTTCCACCAGCCGATGGACAGAATAAAGGAAGCGTTCCTGGATGTGTATGTGTTGCCAATGATATTGCATTGATGAGCAAAAACAAAAAAAAAGGATCAAAATCTAGCCTTAATGACAGATTAGAACCCCTAAATACTTTGGACATTTTTAAGTTATCATATCAAAATCTGTTTATTTAAAAAAAAAGACTGCTACTGTTACAATCCCTGATTATAACTTTTAATCCAACTCTGCATAAATAAGACTCGTTTGGAATCTCCTTGTGTACTTCCAAATAATATTTTCTCCTTCATTAACCCCTCAGGAAGACAGAGCATCAGCAGCTAGCAACAGTGATCGACCCATTCCAGTATCTCTTGATATTGTTATTGATTTACGTCTTTAGTTTAAAGCATAAGAAGATACCTCTCCTTTTGAGAAAAACTACTCAGAACCTCCAGTGGTCAGATTTTCCCCATCAAATTAAAAAATGAATTTTCATCAGTGATCTGAACCATCTCTCCTTTCTTAATAGATTCCAAGGAAATGTTCTCTCTGTACCACTGTTACAATTTTAGCAATTGCTTCATTTCCTGATGCAAACAACCTTCTATTTAAATTTTCATCATTTGGATTCGGCATATCTAATCATGTTACAATGAAAGTAGGTTAATTATTTTCCATCACTTTTCAGTTCCAGCTTTTCTCCTTCATTACTTTAACTGCTATGTTCCTGTTCTCCAAAACTAGTATGTCTTGTATCCACAGATTTCGTATCTCTTCAATTTTCATGTGACCATTTCCCAACCTCTCATTGGCTGTGTCAGATCTGATCTGTTGTTTCTGCCAGGATGGCTGCTTCTTGATCTTGAATACATATGTTTATAATTAGCAGGGATGCTATTTCTGGATTCTTCCATGATCATAATCTCCCTCACATTCTTAAAATTTTTCTCGAGCTTGAGTGATCTAAACCACTGATCCCACAGCGCTTCTTTATCCCTTGAAAATTCTACAAATGTTGGGTTAGATTTCTTGCTTATATTACTGATTTCAACAAGCTAATAAACACTGAGTATCATTTATTTTACAGTTTCATACTCTGCAGATTATTCTTCTGGCAAAATGGTCACAGCTCACAGCTGTACCTGCCGAAATGCTATGCAACATTTAAGGTCCAAATCTCTCTTGACCACTTCGCTTCTAATTCCCTTCTCAAATAAAGTAAAATAACTTTCAATTACATGGTCAATAAATTTAGGTACTAAGCTTAGATTTATCATTAAATTAAATCCTGCAGTGAAATCCAAATCATCCTCCAAACTACAAGCCACTTCTTCCTTCTTTATTCTAAGCTTTTCTTTGACCAACATATGTTCTTTAATTTACCCCACGACTTTGGAGTTCAAGTCTTTTCAATTCCATCTCTCTGCTGATCTTGTTCCTCTTTGTTATATAAGTAATAGCTTTCTTAACTCGATTTTCATCTTCGATTACCTCCTACAATTTTTCATTTCCCTCAATTTAAAGCCTTTTCATTTCATTTCTCTAGTTTTTGTTCCCATTTCTAACTGTATCTTGGCTAATTCCAGCTGCAATTTCAGGACTCCTTTCATCCAATTTTAAATTTTGGATAACCAATTACTGTTGTATCACTCTTGATCATCAGTAATGTGTTGGAAGGTGCCATTAAAAATGCTGTCAAGCAGCACCTGCTTAGCAATAACCTGCTCATTGACGTTCAGTTGGGCTTCTGCCAGGGCCAATCAGCTCCTGACCTTATTGTAACCGTAGTTCAAACATGGACAAAGAGCGGAGTTCCAGAAGTAAGGCTAGTTTGACAGCCTTTGACAAAGGCAGTACTTCACAGGGTGTGGCATCAGGAGCCTGAGCAAAACTGGAGTCAGTGGAAATTAGGGGAAAACTCTGCTGGTTAGAGTCATACCTAGCACAAAGAATGATGATTGTGGTTATGATGCGGAGGTGCCGGTGTTGGACTGGGGCGGACAAAATCAGAAGTCACATGACACCAGGTTATAGTCCAACATGTTTTTTGAAATCACAAGCTTTCTAAGCACTGCCCCTTTGCCAGGTGAAGTGAAGAAAAGCACAGAATTTGGTTGGCACGGATGTTGTGGCTGTTAGACGTCAGTCATCTCAGCTACAGGACATCTCTGCAGGGGCCTCAACCCAAACAGCTTCTTCATCAATTGCTTCATCTACAAACATTCACTCTGTCCAGTAATGTTGCACATTAGCAGCATCATGTACCATCCACAAGAATCAGTGCAAAAATTCACCAAGTCTCTTTAGAGAGCAGCTTTGATAAGGATAAGGGCAGCAGACACATGGGAACACACCAAGCTGCAAGGTCCCCTCTCAACCACTCACCATTCTGACTTGGGCACATTACACCATTCCTTCAGCGTCATTGAGCAAAAATCCAGGAAATCCAGCCTCTCCACCACTTGTTCTAAAGGATTCATCTCAATAGTAAGAAGTACCAGTTGAATATAGATCACATCAACACTTTTTGACTCTATCCTTTTGGGTTATGGGAATCACCCAACCCAGGCAACACTGAAGATGTAGAAACATGCTTACTTCCCAGAACAAGGACTTGCACAGATGTCTTGAATTTTTTTGACTTTATAACACCATGCATACCAAATTTCTCTGACAAAGCATTATTGTTGAGATGTCTATCCTTATTAGTTATCACATGAGAAAGAGAGGACCATCAACGCATGTTTGAATTGGGGAGGCAATGGCCCAGTGAAATTATCACTGGACTATTAATCCAGAGATCAAGGTAATGTTCTGGGCACTCGGGTTCGAATCCTGCCGTGGCAAATGGTGGAATTTGAATTCAATAAATATCTGGAATTAAGATCATGAATCCAGTGTCAGTTGTCAACAAATACCCATCTGGTTCACTAATGTCCTTTAGGGAAGGAAACTGCCATCCTTACCTGGGGTCTGGCCTACACATGACTCCAGGCCAACAGCATTGTGGTTGACTCTTAACTGCCCTCTGGGCAATTAGGGATGGACAATAAATACTGGCCTAACCAGCAACACCCTCATCCCATGAATAAAAAAAAAATCACTCAAATAAGCATTATCAGTGGAAACTTGTACCCTGCAGTATCATGACCAAAACAAGAAGATAATCGTAAAAATCAATGCATTGCATAAAACACTAGGAGCATGCATGAAATAATGTCTGTCCAATTGTCTTCAAATCCAAAAGTCTATTGCTAGTGTGGTCTAATTATTTAAATATATAGCATAAAACACTTGCACTGTTTGTTTTATATCACAAGATTCTACACACAGTTGTTTGGTCAGCAGTTCACTGTAGAAACCACCACAAACCATTAGAAATAATTTGACACGGATCACAGACAAATGCCTCACCTAAGCTGTAATGAATTTCAGTAAAAGTGCAGGGTACAGCTTTTTATGTCTGTTACAAATCAGAGATCAAAATGGTTACCTCGGACATGCTGAACAGATTATCAAACCTAAATAAAGATGCTAATGTTCTAGTAGACAAGTAGACAACACAGACATCAAGATGAAAGATGTGCTTAAGGTTTATTTGATGAATTTTGGAGAGCATAAATGCAACCAATTTCAGGAAGATATAGCTAATGTTCTGAGACTGTGAGTATATCATATAAGGATGTCTTGACATGACACGAGTATCAGATGCTCTGTGCTCATTTTTGTTGTACAGAGATGAACTAGATATCTCAAGAGATGTAATATTAAAAGAGAAACAAGTGCCAAAGTTCTTCACCGGGACATGTTGTCAGTTACATCAGGCACATAAAATCATGGAGCGAACAAGACATCTGGCATGAGTTATTATTGGCCAGGAATCAACAAAGACTTTGAGAAGATAGTGAGGGGGTGTGAGGCACGCCTGATCCACGAACCACAGCAAAAAAGTCCCTACACCCCTACAGGATTCTGGTCATAGAAATCAAGAATGATCGAGCATAACGTCTAAAGAAAAACCAAAAGAACTGCGGATGCTGTAAATCAGGAACAAAAACAAAGTTGCTGGAAAAGCTCAGCAGGTCTGGCAGCATCTGTGGAGGAGAAAACAGTCAACGTTTTGGGTCTGGTGACCCTTCCTCAGAACTGATGGTGGCTGGGAAAACGTCAGTTTACATGCAGAAAATAGGGAGGTGAGTGGGGTTGGGAGTAAACGATAGGATAGAGCCCAAAGAGAGAGAAAGACAGTTGGACAGACAAAGGAGTTGCTAACGATCAGGCTGGGAGGGTGAGTAGTTGTTAATAGGGACTGTCAGTGACTAACAACAGGGGGTTTGTAGTGGCAGGCTATGTGGTAACAAGGCCTGGTGTGTGGGGTGTGGGGCTGGGACGTGGGAGAGTTTAGGCCCTAAAATTATTGAACTCTGAGTCCAGAGGGCTGTAGGGTCCCCAAGCGGAAAATGAGGTGTTGCTCCTCCAGCTTGCGTTGGGCTTCACTGGAACACTGTAGCAAGCCGGAGACAGAGATGTTGGCCAGGGAACAGGGTGGTGCATTGAAGTGGCAGGCAACAGGTAGTTCAGGGTCTTCTTTTGCGAGCAGAACATAGGTGTTCTGCAAAGCGGTTGCTAAGTCTATGCTTCGTTTCCCCAATGTAGAGGAGACCACATTGTGAGCAGCAAATGCAGTACCTTCACCCCCAACACCTCCCCACAGCCCTACGGTACCTTCCCCTGTAACCGGCGAAGGTGCAACACCTGCGAATTTACCTCCTCCTTCCCCAGAATCCAAGGGCCCAAACATACCTTCCAGGTGAAGCAACACTTCATCTGCACTTCCAAG
>NC_063335.1:25156277-25177124 GCF_021869965.1 Rhincodon typus
CACTTCCAAGAATCTAGTCTACTGCATTCGCTGCTCACAAAGTGGTCTCCTCTACATTGGGGAAACGAAGCATAGACTTGGTAACCGCTTCGCAGAACATCTACGTTCTGCTTGCAAAAAGACCCCGAACTACCTGTTGCCTGCCACTTCAATGCACCACCCTGCTCCCTGGCCAACACCTCTGTCTCTGGCTTGCTACAGAGTTTCAGTGAATCCCAACGCAAGCTGGAGGAACAACACCTCATTTTCCGCTTGGGGACCCTACAGCCCTCCGAACTCAATATTGACTTCAATAATTTTAGGGTCTAAACTCTCCCATGTCCCAGCCCCACACCCCACACACCAGGCCTTGTTACCACATAGCCTGCCACTACACACCCACTGTTGTTAGTCACTGACAGTCCCTATTAACAACTACTCACCCTCCCAGCCTGATCGTTAGCAACTCCTTTGTCTGTCCAACTGTCTTTCTCTCTCTTTGGGCTCTATCCTATCGTTTACTCCTTACCCCACCCACCTCCCTATTTTCTGCATATAAACTGACATTTTCCCAGCCACCATCAGTTCCGAGGAAGGGTCACCAGACCCGAAACGTTAACTCTGTTTTCTCCTCCACAGATGCTGCCAGACCTGCTGAGCTTTTCCGGCAACTTTGTTTTTGTTGTTGAAGCATAAAGTCTAGATCTCTAAAAATTTATACCATCATGAAATCTGCAAGGTTTATTAAACTATCTATACATTTCACAGGCTTTTGGACTCTCAAACATGTAAATTTCACAATTTGTGTTTCTACGTAAATAGTTTTTAAACTATATCTATATGTTTTCCACTCTTAGTGCATTTAGTTTTACAGGGTTAAAAAAATGGGAAATGGCGTGTTACTGTTTTAAGAGGAGAGTATCCATTGAGTCAAGAACCAGAATGACACCATTGGACCAGCTGCCATAAGGAGTTCATGTGGCAGCATGGTAGGCTGAAATGTGTAAATATGCTGTTCTGTAACTGCAAGTTATCACGTTGTGTGTTAAACAAATCAGCTTGAGATTTCCAAGTACTTTGAATCTACACTACTTACCTTTCAGATGAAAGAACTAATTCTGAGTTAAGGAACACAATACAAGAATATTACAATGTACATAACATGATAACATGGTATCAAAACAACATTAGCTGCAGTTTGGGTGCTACTATCAGCCTAGTTCCTTGGGCACTGAAGATAAATTTTAAAAAACAGGTCAGGGTATCTCGACCTAATCCCTGTCCAGTGTACAACATGTGATAATAGGCAAGATGAATAAATTTGGTTGAAAGGCACTTCTCAGTGAAATAGTGTAGTTTATACATAAATAAAGACCACTGCAGAAAAAAAAAATGAGTAAGTTGCCATCACAATCAGAACTGTTCTGTAATAAGAAATAACACCTTCATGTAAAGGAAGAAAACTGGAATTAAATTACAGAAATAAAAATTGGACAATATGTTCATGATTCAAAGTTTACAAACACTCACAGCATAGAGAAGAACATTTTGAAAGGAACAACTTGAGTTGATGTTGTGATCAAGATGAGAGGAGTGCATTGTCTCTCTAGTTTTACTACTCTATTGGCCATAATTTAAATGCAACGTTTTGCCCATTTCACCAAATAGCCAACTGTCTCTGGCATCTCTCAGCAAACACAGATTGCTCAGGAAACACAGTACCAATGGGACTGTCAGATTTCACACTGAATTCACCATAAAAGTGCATTAAAAATAGGAGACACAAGCAGGACAGCCTATTCCTTAGCAGGCTTTCCCTGCTGCAAATCCAAAACCATCCAAAAGCCTGCAAAACTGTTCAAACAGAACAGCCCTGAAAGCTAGTCATCAAAACAACCACGAGTTTTCCTTGGAGAGAGTTCAAACAACCAAAATTATCAATTATCTGGAATCATTTTTAAAGAGCAGAACCAGTACGTGTATCTCCACAGTCTTTCACACTCAAGTCCACAAAAAAATAATTTTCACCCTTTTTGTGGAGGACCCTGATTGTTAAACATCTACTGGATAAACCTAAATCCTGATGGCAAGCAGTGGTATTAAAATAAGGTCAGTTAATCTGCTAAAAAGTTGGAAAATGAACAAAAGGGGGTTTTACTAGAATACACAATGTTATATTGACAACTTGGGAGCTGTTAATCAAGTATTTGAAGAACACGGTAAACCACTTAACAATGAACCGTCTCGTAGCATGATCTCAGCAGGCATCGATTTACATTTGTCTTTATCCAGTGTTATTATATTTCTGAATTTCATATTATCTGCAAACTTTTAAAATCATAGCGTCATTAATTGTAGGTTATTAATTAAAAGGATCAAATAGTCACATCAAAAGGAACACAACTATATGCTTGCTTCCAATCTGAGAAATTATTCATCACTACAGTCTATTCCTTTGACAATTTTGTGTCCACGCCACTATTATTTCTTTAGTGCCCCTGGTTTTAGTTTTGCTAAAATATTTGTCGTATGGCCTTTTTCAAAGTACATATGCCTAACATCAACTGCATTGCATTCATCATTTTCTTCTCTTCTTATTAGTGCAGAGGACCAAGGAAATAGGAAATATCATAGTTGAAACGTGTTGCTCCACAAATCTACTTCAAAAATATAACTCAAAACAAAACAAAAATTGACTGATCGTTCCTGAATTAATTAACATTGTAGCTTTGTCAGTGAAGTGCCAGCTGTCATAGGCTTTTGGCCCACCGTCATTTTACTTTTGGTCTTCTCAGGTTATTAATTCCAATCAAAGCATAACATGTACTAAAATTTTTACCCATCCATGATAAAGTGATGGAAATTTGTAATTTCATAGTACAGAAATCAGTTTAAAACAGATGATGTCAACATATAATGCTGAATGTCTGATGGGTATTGGATTTGCAAATAAAGAAAATAAAGAAAAGGATTTGCATTTGTATCCTAAAGTATTTTACTATGAGTAACTTTCGAGTGTGGTCACTGTTGTACTGGAAGGTAAGTGGAAGCCAATTTGTGAAGAGCAAAGTCCCTATACAACAATGCTTAAATACTTGATTAAATAATTTATTTTAGCAGGGCATCAATTACAGGAGAACTTCCATGCTTCTCTTTCAATTCTGAATATGCCAATAGGAACTCACTCAGATTTACACACCAAGAATACAGCACTCCCCAGGTATTACACCGAAATATCTCTAGCATGGATTATGTGCTCATGTCTTTGGAGACTACAACACATATTAGCTAGCTAAGATTGGTAATTTAAATAACTAAAATACATCAGTTGAAAAAAACTGATGCGGACGTTTATATAGATTTGAATAACATTGTTACCATAATAATCAGTTTTAAAAATTGTCTATTATTTTGGAATAATTTTGATCTTACTCATCAGAAAAACTGTCATCACACTGCAATCCAGTTGTAACAGCATTATCCACTGAACATCAGCAATTAAGCTGTAGACAACAAATTTATTTATAGCATACTGTTTTCACAAATTTCCTTACGTGTAGGTAATCTGTGACAAAACATTGACATAAGGTTGATGAAACTTTTTTTCTGGATCTTGTAGTTCTAAAGGTGGTATGTCTCTGGAATACCCTGGACAGAAGTAACCCTAGAATAAATATATTATATGTTAGTTCATCATACAAGCTGACATGGCAATTCTTCTTCACATTTCAATAGCATACAAAGTATTTGAATTATTTATAATAATGTATTGTGGAACCATGAATAGTCAAAGAATACTCATGCCATGATATCAATTATACAAGGATATACTATCATGACAGAAACATTCTGACAAAATGGGTTCTCTTCTCCCCTCCTTAGCCAAGCTTACTGAAATAAGCTTGTAAAATGTTTTCTCATGAGGAAAAGTGATGTTATGTAATGCATACATGTGAAAGTTATTTGTTAATAACTTCATGCAAGGGAGAAATTAAAATTTTGCTCTGCTTAATTGGGTTAGTTGTACAATACAATGTGCAAGGAAGAGCAGTCATGTGGCTGAGACAAAAATAAGGCAATATTTATGGCTTTTATGATCCAAATGAATGTAAACTTCAACTAATAACTGTGAAAATGTGGAGTTAAAAGAGTTTACTCAAAACGCCACTATGCAAGGTATTGGATAACCTGTTGGTACTTGAAGTCAATAAAGCATTGGGACTATGAGATGCATCCAGGAATATTAAAGCATGTGACAGTGGAAGCTACAGAGGCATTGGCAATTAAATTTTAATGTTATAATGTTTAATATGCAGCTGTGGATGTGCAGAATTGGAGAAACGCCAACATTATGCCCTTGTTGAAGCAAGGGTATAAAGCTAAGTCTATCATTTACAAACCAGTCAGTTTAACTTCTGTGGTGAAAAAACTTGTAGAAACAATTATTGAGATAGAATTAATTAGTCTTGGAAGACTCAGCAGATTTGATAAGGGAAAATCATTTAAAGTTTTGGCAAAGATCTGTAGCTTGGGTTGTGGGTGAGGAAAATCATGTCTAACTTACTCGAGTTTTTATTTGAAGAGGCAACAGAGAGAATTGATGACTTTTGTGGCAAATTATAGGTCATGGAATAAAAGGGACAGCAGCAATGGGATACAAAGTTGGCTAAGGGATAGATAGGAAACAAAGAATAATGGTTAATGGGTATTATTTTAGACTGAAAGAAGGTTTGTAGTGCTGCTCCCCAGTGGTCTATACGGAGATCCTTTGCTTTTCCTGATTTACATTGCATATGTATACTTATTTATTATATATTTTATATAATAATCTAGATGTTGATGTGAAGGGGACAATTTCAAAATTTACAGATGGCAAAGCTTTGGACAGTTGTAAACCGAGGGCAGTGTATTTCTTCAAAAAGGCATTAACATGCAGGTGGTTTGGACAGACGGGTGGCAAATGAAATTCAACATGAAGTGTGAGATGATGCACTTTGGTACAAAATACATGAAGAGACAACATAAAACAAAAGAGTAAGTAATGCTCAAGTGGTATTATCAGTAGGGCTATTAATTCAGAGACCCTGGTAACAATCTGGGGACTTGGGTTCAAATCCCATCATGGCAGTTGGTGAAATTTGAATTCAATTAAAAATCTGGAATTAGGAGTCTAATGGTGACCATGAAACTAATGTCGATTGTCAAGAAAAACCCATCTCGTTCATTAATGTTCTTCAGGGAAAGAAATCTGCCATCCTTACCTAGTCTGGTCTACATGTGACCACACATCTCATGAATAAATAAAAGTATTCCTCTGAAGGGTGTATAGAAGCACAGAGCAGAGTCATCTGGAAGTAGGCGTACATCAAGGTGACAGACCAGATTGAAACAGCTGTTGGTAAAGTGTTCTAGGCTTCATATACAGGGGCATGAAATATAAGAGCAGGGAATCAATAATAAACCTAAGACACTGGTTAGTTCAGAGCTGGAGTACTGTGTACACACTATATGGAGGATGTTAACACATTGGACAAAGAGCAGAAGAAATTTATAAGAATGGTTCTCGAGTTGAAACACTTCAGTTATGAGGACCAACTGGAGAACATGAGACTGTCTTCCTTTAAGAGGAAGAGGAGAAGACTAAGAGGAGATTTGTTATATGTTTTCAAAATTATGATGCTTCTGAGCTGAGTAGATAGGGAGAAACTGTTTCCACTTGTGAATGGTTTGAGAACCAAAGGACACAGTTTTAATATGCTTTGCAAAAGAAATAAGTACAAGACAAGGAAAAAGAAAATCACACAGTAAGTGGTTAGGAATTGGAATGCACTGCCTGGAAGTGTGGTGGAAGCTGGTGGGTTAACGCTGATCAAAGGAAAAAATGAGTTTTCAACAAATCTTACACAG
The DNA here is from genome assembly GCF_021869965.1 of Rhincodon typus. Classification (NCBI taxonomy): domain Eukaryota; kingdom Metazoa; phylum Chordata; class Chondrichthyes; order Orectolobiformes; family Rhincodontidae; genus Rhincodon; species Rhincodon typus. Next base: position 25,162,164 of record NC_063335.1, read on the forward strand.
TTATGAGAATTTGTTTTAAATGCCAAAATAATGAAAAACATCATTATTCATCATTACTGTCAAGAACTTAAATGGCATATCTTCTCATATCAGTAATTAGCATGGAATGTCTAATAGGCAACAAAGCTCAGCTAGACATGTAATAAAGATCCGATGCAACAATATATCTCAGTGCACAGTCAAAACTGCAACCTTATAACATCAATACGATGGCCCAATCCTTCCAGCCTCTGGACTGTTGGAGACTGGACGTACAATGGAAGTTGCTAGTCAAGTCCCTGTGGAGGTTCTGATGCATGAACTTAAGTTGGCATTGCCCAGGAAGTTTAAAATTCTGATGGGATGAGTGCAAATGGCTTGGGACAGATGCACGTGTTTTACCTCCAATAACTACATAGAAAATATTTCACAGATTAAACTTGATCTAACACTTACACAACTCAATAGTCTAATTAACCCATCCCTCCAATCAGAACTTATGAAATACTCCCAAACCAATCGGGCCCCCAGCTCAAATATTCCACATGACTGGTGCCTACCATCACGCACACCCCAGCAAGCCAACTACACCCATGACTACTCAAAACATCCCAATAACCAATCCCTATTACCATCTCCATGAATTAGATCCGACCACACATACCCAACTTAATTATTATCCCATCCAACCCAAACCAACTACCAACATCTCCACTGTACTTTCCTCCTCTCCACCCCTACAAATGAGGGACACATTTCCTCTGCAATCAGACTACTCATCTTGATCACATGACTACTCATTCCCCAGCACTGCAATTACCCCTCCCACCAACTGGCTCAACCACCCCACTAGCCCCATTCTACCATACCAGACTACATTCACCCAACCAGACCAAACTATCCTACCCCCAACCACCACAACGCATCCACTTCACCTATTAATTCAGTAACTTGCCTACTCATATTCAAAGACTGAATTTTTAAACTCACCTAAGTGTGATAGATAGGTTGTTAAAAGGGGGCAATTTCATTTCTTCCCCATATTGTATTTCGCTCTCAAGGAATTCCACAATGGACCCTCTGTTGAGCATTTCTGTGACAGACACAATTGGAAGAGTGCGAAAAAAGGCATAGCTGTGGTGAGTTGGGATAATCATCGTGCACAGCAGCAATATAGGGCTTGCGGAACAGTGGTACATTTAGCGCTATATGAAGAGGCCTGGATTCAAACCCAACCTGCTTGTATAATGACATGAAATTACGCACAGCAGCAATATAGGGCTCTTGTAGCAGTGGTGATGACCCTACCTTTGAATCAGAAGGCCCTGGTTCCACCTCCTCCAGTGGCATGTCATAACATCGCTGAACAGATTGCACTTTGCTGCTGACCAGCATTTAATTCAAGCCACTGTTTTTTCATTCCTACACCACCCATGGTGCAATCAAATATTACCAGTCTAGAAGCAACTGGTGTCAAATTAGGAGTAGTTTTAAAACCACGTCCAAGAGACTGGATGTACTAACCCAAGAATTTCATGAAAGAGAACACACTTTTTAAAAATTCCACATTAAGAAGCAATTTTTTTTTGTTTTGAATTGTATTTAAGGACTTACCTTTTTAAAAAATACGCCAAGTTCCAGAATGAGAAAGGATCCATAGATTGTTACCAGGGTACAGACAAGGAGGAAAGTCAAATCACTCGTGATGAACTTTTGGGAATATAGCTGATATATTTTAAATATGTTAATGCTAAAGGCGGCAGGCCAGTGAAAGATAAAGAGTACCAAAAACAAGGGTGCATTTGCACTTTCAGCAACGTCATAGTAGATGATTGAAAGAACACTAGAGGCTAGTTGTGCTGCATCTGGTATATAAATAAATGGTCTGTCAAACATTGAGTATAATTGTGACAAAATGCCATCTGCTAAACAACAGGCTGATATGAAAATATAGAAGAATGTTAATATCCATCGAACGTTGTGCCATGGAAAATGGATCCAGCCTCTCAAGCCACTATCAATATGAAATGTTGTAACGGATCTCCGTCTGCATTTAATCACAATAAGGCCAACAATAGAGCAAACTACAAAACCCAGATGTACAAGGAAGTTCACACTTTCAGTGAAACAGATTTCTTCGATGAAAGACACTTCGTTTGGTTTAAGGCTATCATTTTTGTTGGCAAGGCCACAGAACTCAATGAAAGCATCTTCCATCCTGATTACTTCCTTTCCGTAACCATTAATTGCAATCGTTGTATTGTAGTTTCTCCTTTCAAGTAACTTAGATTAATCTATGAAAAGAAGAAGAAATTGGTTAATTGACTGAATATTGGTACACATTTCATTTTCTTTTTAATTAAAAAAGTTGTGTAATATTTTTATTTACGTCAAAAGGGTCCAATAGTGAACTCATTTTCTTGAATTAAGTTGCTCATTTTGATTCTTGGTCATTTATATCCCTTAATGAGGTTTGTGGTTGGACAGCCAGTTAGTAGAGTCACCAGTCATTACCAAAAACTAAAGTTAAGTGAGGTTTTAAACAGGAACTGGGTCAATTGTTAATTGCATTTCTATGAATTCTTACCATGAAAAAAACCTGATGTGACGTATACCCTCTCAAAACTAGATGTATGAAACTTAGACAATGAAGATCTTAGGACCTTTCACAATATATTTTCATTAATCAACGGACAGAATCTCTGTGATGATTACTCATTTTTTCATCTTTGTTCTTTCCTTATATGACTCAGTATTTAATGTTCACGGTTACACAAGATGAAAAGTTCTAACTACAAAGCTTTTAGCTAGAACTGAAAGCTGCAGAATTTGAAATGCCAGAAAATGCACAATTTAGTGTAGGCGTTTTAAAGAACATGTTAATTGATTCTGGATTAGGAAACAAATAAACTATAATTAAAATAGAGCAATGAGAGCATCTGGGGTGCTTAGCTCTTTGTAATAAAAACAAAGTGCTGGAGAAACTGAGCAGGTCTAGCTGCATCTTTGCTGAGGGAAAGAAAGTTAATGTCAGGTCCAACGTGACTTTTTTGGAGCCCCAAATAATATAATGCCAAAGAAGAGTCATATTGGACTTGAAACATTAATCTGTTTCTCTTTCTACAGATGCTGCTAGGACTTCTCTAGCACTTTATTTATTCTCAGATTTCCAGCATCTACAATATTTTGCTTTATCAGAGATGCTAGGCCTGCTCCGACACCCACTATCTCAGTTTGGTTTGCCAACTGTCGAGTTAAATTTATGAATGATGAAAATCTTAAGGTAGTATGTACAGAAGTGGTTTCAGACAGAAACTATACAACAGACATTAACTGGAACAAAGGAAATACTAGCATTCATACGGTAATTGAATTTAAGCAGCAGATACAGACATCTAGTTTATATGTCACAACAACATTTTCCAAAAGGAAAGTGGTTTATGGTCAGTAACAGAGCTGAAGGACTTCAATGATCTTGTGAACAAAATGCACAAATTTCAATGCCTCATCAGTTTGATACTGGATTTCCAAACTGCTTGTTGCAAGCTCCACTGCATTATAGAACACAGATTTTAGGATCACAAACTCCAAGACAACAATGGTAGTTGTAGAGCATAGAATGACATTTGACTGCTGCAAGGCCCCTTTAAAATTTCTGGATTTTTTCTGTCACTTAATTTACTGTTATCCAAAGCCCAATCGCTGCTACAGCCATAGACCATTAACAGGTGGGCCGTCATTTTTCAGAGCAGAGCAAACGAGGCAGTTTGAAACTCCCCTCCCCAATTTTCTGAAACTCCAAGGAATTAAAATAGTGTCACTTTTGGAAGCACTCATATAGATGGTATCATATATATTTTTGTGGTACAGGGCTAACTACCAGTTCATCTTCATTACAGTTAGGCAGCAATAGCCAAAGGTGATGAGTAGGAATGCTTATCAAGTGACATTAGTTTTTAATTGTTCAGGATGGTAACATGCTAATGCTTTGCAATGGCCTACACATTCAGATTGCCATATTACTCAGGATTGAGGGAAACTTTGCCTTGGCTGTTCACACCTCAGTGAAGTGCAGATCTGTGCTTTCCAGGTCTAGCAGGGAAGCATGTCAGAGCATCAGAGTGAACATGGAGAAAGGGTGTATGGAAATGAGGGCCCGACTCAAAGCACAAACTCCTGGAAGACGTGGCTGACACAAGATGAAGTCACTATGGCAGCCCCATAGGAATCTTGCATGGATAAGCACGATGATGATTTTTCAGCGGCTGTAGACTAATTGAACCTTTGGTATAGAATGCTAAATACTCAGTTAGATATTCCCAGGCGATGAGTGTACAAATGGGTGATCTTTAACTCTCTGGGGCAGTGGAAATCTAGGTACAGCAACAAATCTGAGGGCTTTCTTGTGGCCTCAGTGGTAAACATAGAACATAGAACATTACAGCGCAGTACAGGCCCTTCGGCCCTCGATGTTGCGCTGACCTGTGAAACCAATCTGAAGCCCATCTAACCTACACTATTCTATTATCATCCATATGTTTATCGAATGACCATTTAAATGCCCTTAAAGTTGACGAGTCTACTATTTTTGCAGGCAAGGCATTCGACACCCTTACTCCTCTCTGAGTTAAGAACCTACCTCTGACATCTGTCCTATATCTATCACCCCTCAATTTAAAGCTATGTCCCCTCGTGCTAGCCATCACCATCCGAGGAAAAAGGCTCCCACTGTCCACCCTATCTAATCCTCTGATCATCTTGTATGTCTCTATCAAGTCACCTCTTAACCTTCTTCTCTCTAACGAAAACAGCCTCAAGACCCTCAGCCTTTCCTCATAAGACCTTCCCTCCATACCAGGCAACATCCTGGTAAATCTCCTCTGCACCCTTTCCAATGCTTCCACATCCTTCCTATAATGCGGTGACCAGAACTGTACGCAATACTCCAAGTGCGGCCGCACCAGAGTTTTGTACAGCTGCAACATGACCTCATGGCTCCGAAACTCAATCCCTCTACCAATAAAACCTAACATACTGTATGCCTTCTTAACAACGCTATCAACCTGGGTGGCAACTTTCAGTGATCTATGCACATGGACATCGAGATCTCTCTGCTCATCCACACTACCAAGAATCTTACCGTTAGCCCAGTACTCTGTATTCCTGTTACTCCTTCCAAAGTGAATCACCTCACACTTTTCCGCATTAAACTCCATTTGCCACCTCTCAGCCCAGCTCTGCAGCTTATCTATGTCCCTCTGTAACCTGCAACATCCTTCCGCACTATCCACAACTCCACCGACTTTGGTGTCATCCGCAAATTTACTAACCCATCCTTCTACGCCCTCATCCAGGTCATTTATAAAAATGACAAACAGCAGTGGCCCCAAAACAGATCTTTGAGGTACACCACTAGTAACTGAACTCCAGGATGAACATTTCCCATCAACCACCACCCTCTGTCTTCTTACAGCTAGCCAATTTCTGATCCAAACCACTAAGTCACCCCCAATCCCATGCCTCCGTATTTTCTGCAATAGCCTACCATGGGGAACCTTATCAAACGCTTTACTGAAATCCCTATACACCACATCAACCGCTTTACCCTCATCCACCTGTTTGGTCACCTTCTCAAAGAACTAAAGTGCATACAAGTACCAGCGTTGGTAAAGACATCATCCATTACCAGTGAGATGCACCAAAGGGCATATATGGGCAAGAAGAGATTCACGGATATCACGAGCTGATCCTTGGAAGGAGCAGATAATGAATAAATTAAGACTGTGGTGGCCTTCAATGCCACAGGCAACGCATAACTACCTGGTCCACTTGAAAAGGGACTTACTTCTAAAGGAAGGAAAATACCCAATCGACAAGGTCTGGTCCTTCTGTGGCAATGGGGATTCCATCATTTCATTTAAGTTAAACCTCGCTATTATGGGTTTTAGTTTCCCATGAGCTGGAGCTCTGTGCTCATCCCCTGCCTGTGGGCTGGTAGTAGCTAAGAAGGATGCTGTTGGCGGAGCTTTTGGTTTAGGTTTGTTCAAAGGACCAAGGTGCCAGCTGCTGTGACTGCTGACAGTTGGAAGTGCAAATTGAAGGCAAAAATTTTCAAGGTGGCAAAAATGGCTTAAACTGAAAATCATTTCCGAAGTAGTGAAACTGTAGCCCTGTATCTGAAAACTTTTCAACACGCAAGGAAGCAACTCAACACCATATTTAAAGCATTTCCCACTTGTTAATTGTTTAGCCCCTCAATGCACACTGAGTTAATGTCAGAATTGAAACTGCAATTTAAATGTATTTAAATATCAGACTTGCTTGTCCCACAGATGTTCTCAAAATGCTCAAAAATCCATTTGGATTAAAGAAAGAAGTGGCCAAGTTTCTACTAGCTTCTTGATAGTGGCAATTCTTCATGCTTTAATCCTACGTCCATAAAAAACTCCATCACCTTGGCTGATTAAAATTCTCCCCCAGTCCAAAATGGGAAACAGTTAACCAGTGCATCTCTCAAAGCAAGTGCTGTACTTTGTATAGCTGTTACAAAATGTATGTCAGTACTTAATATTTCCTCATCTTCAATTACAGGATTAAAATGCTCCATTTACACAATTCAATACACTATTTTAAACTACCATTTATTCAAATTACAGATAACCAGGGACTTTCCTTAATTCAATCTATCCTAGGACACTAAAACTAAATCTCAAAGTTTCCCCATCTTTGCAATTCACTTGCAGGAAATAATTTCAGAAACAAAGTGCAATCCCTTACAGTAAATAGTGAAACTGTAAAGCATCCGGTAGATTAGGAACATGCCTATGCATGTTCTTTGTTAAACATTGCATTGTTCAAACATCTATGTGTTCACAGTTGTCAATTAAATACTTTGCCAGCTGAACACAGATTGCATTTAAGATTATCAATTAAACAACGAAAACTGTTCAGGTGACATATCATGGATTCTGGCCTAAGCACAGAGAGGCTTTTACATTTCCTGAGGAAAAAAGTAATTGAAAACCAACATTTCTCTCTATCCGATAGCAGTCCTGATGAAGGGTGTACACCCGAAACGTCGACTTTCTTGCTCCTCTGATGCTGCCTGACCTGCTATGTTCCTCTTGCTCCACTCTGTATTGACACTGATTTCTCTTTTTGCATTAGTTTCAAGAAAAATAACCAGGAAATTATAGACCAGTTATCAATGGCCCTGCCAGGTGGAAATTGAGAAATTCAGAAAATGTCTTTTCAAATACATTTCAGCACATGTATTTATTTAGATCACAAGCTCACTTCAATTTTTTTTTTAAAAATCCCTCTTTTATACATTAAGTTCGCTGTTATAGAATTGCTTCATTCGCCAAACTCAAAACTGACACAGGTCAAATGATGGTCAGATCTTGTTTGAGTTCTGAAAGTATCTGAGCTGCTGATGAAAATTAATTGAAAAACTGACCAGTTAGTACTCTTTTCAAGAAGATCGTTGTCATCTAGTTTATATTTCCAGAAGGTACACTTGAAAACCAGATCAGTAATAATGTTGAAATATGTGTCTGATCCAAGGAAGGAGGCTTATTGCATACATATCTTGCATAGCAGGATTTTTTTTTAAAAAGTAGTAAAGTTCTAGGGTAGTCAAGATTAATGATATTTAAATCCAAAGTCTGTTGAAATACTGACATTTCATGGAAGTAGCATCAATGTAGTGACACTGTGATAGTGGTCTCAAAGCTCTTGACAACTTAATGAGTCTGCTGAACATCTCAGACTGACTTCAACAGTCTTTATATAGCAAGGATTGCTCAGAACACAGACAGAATTATACTTGAACAAGCATCACACACATCATGTGGATAGTTACACCCATGAGTTAGTCAATTGCCACCCGGTGAGAAAATTGCCAGCTAACTGCAGCTTAAGTTAGAAAACATCTTTTAAAACAGCTATTAAATTCGTATTTATATTTTAGAATTACAGCAAAATGATTCACAATAGCAGTAAATTACCATATAATTTCAAAAGTATAAACAAGACCTGGTGAATCACACTTGCACTTAACAGCAAGTGGGTTGCAGTGTTTGCAGAATGGTCACCTGATACACATGCCCGAATGCAGTCAAAGGAACCGAAAGTCAAGCAGGAGTGTATGATGGGTACCTGACTTGCAACTATTATTCTGCTGCCCACTTTGAAAGTCTTGGCAATCGTGTCTTTTATTAAGTTGCATTTTGTGCTACATCCCTTAGAGGAAAGAAGTGGATTGGAGACTTTTTTTTGAAAGAATGTTAAATGGTATCTTGATGACAACATTAGGTCATATTTTCTGATTCAGTATGTGGATGTACCTACTAGAGAAGGTGTGAAACTTGACCTATTCTTGGGAAATAAGGTAGGGCAGGTGACTGAAGGGTCAGTGGGGGAGCACTTTGGAGCCAGTGATCATAATTCTATTAGTTTTAAAACAGATGGAAAAGGATAGACCAAAATCTAAAAGTTAAAGTTCTAAATTGGAAGGCGGCCAATTTTGACAGTATTAGGCAAGAACTTTCAAAAGTTGATTGGGAGCGAATGTTCACGGGTAAAGGGACAGCTGGAAAATGTAAAGCCTTCAAAAATGAGATAACGAGAGTCTAGAGACAATAGGTTCCTGTTAGGAAGGGCAAGGCTGGTAGATGTAGGCAATGCTGGACGGCTAGAGAAATTGTGGCTTTGGTCAAGCAAAAGAAATAAAGCATATGTCAGGTATAGACAGCAGGGATCGAGTGAATCCTTAGAAGAAGAAAAAGGCAGTAGGATATACTTAAGAGGGAAATCAGGAGGGCAAAAAGAGGACATGCGATAGCTTTGGCAAAGAGGGTTAAGGAGAATCTAAAGGGATTCTACAAATACATTAAGGACAAAAGAGTATCAAGGGAGAGAATAGGGCCCCTTAAAGATCAGCAAGGCTGTTGATGTGTGGAACTGCAAGAGATGGGGGAAGAGACTAAATGAGTATTTTGCATTAGTGTTTACTGTGGAGAATTATATGGAAGACAGAGAACATGGGGAACTAAATAGCAACATCTTGAAAAATGACCATTTTACAGAGGTGGTGGTGCTGGATGTTTTAAAATGCATAAAGGTGGATAAATTCCTGGGACTTGATCGGGTGTACTGTAGAACCCTCTGGAAAGTGGTTGTTGGGCCCCTTGCTGAGATATTTGTATCATTGATAGCCACAGGGGAGGTGCCGGAAGACTGGAGGTTGGCTAACGTGGTGCCACTATTTAAGAAAGGTGGTCAGGAAAGAACAGTGAACTATAGACCAGTGAGCCTGACACCAGTGGTGGGAAAATTATTGGAAGGAATTCTGAGGGACAGAATTTACTTGTATTTGGAAAGGCAAATTAGGGATAGTATCAGGGATTAGGGATAGTAGCAAGGGATAGTTTGAAGTAATGAAGAAGATTGACGAGGACAGAGTGGTGGACATGATCTACATGGACTTCAGTAAGGGCTCGACAGGGTTTGCATGGTAGACTGGTTAACAAGGTTAGATCACATGGAATACATGGAGAACTAGTCGTTTGGAAACAGAACTTGCTCGAACATAGAAGACAAAGGGTGGCAGTGGAGGGTTGCTATTCAGACTGGAGGCCTCTGACCAGTAGTGTGCCATTAGGATTGCTGCTTTGTGTCATTTATATAAATGATTTGGATGTGAATATAGGAGGTATGGCTAGTAAGTTTGTAGATGACACCAAAATTGGAAGGCAGCGGACAGCTATTTTCCCTGGAGCATCAGAGGCTGAGGAGTGACCTTACAGAGGTTTCTAAAATGAGGGGCATGGATAGGGTAAATAGACAAAGTCTTTTCCACAGGTTGGGGGGTGGGGAGTCCAAAACTAGAGGGCATAGGTTTAAGGGGAGAGAGGAAAGATTTAAAAGGGGACCTAAGGGGCAGCTTTTTCACACAGAGGGTGGTGCGTGTATAGAATGAGCTGCCAGAGGAAATGGTGGAGGCTGGTACAACTACAACATTTAAAAGGAATCTGGATGGGTATATGAATTGAAAGGGTTGAAAAGGATATGGGCCAAATGCTAGCAAATGGGACTAGATTTGTTAAGGATAGCTGGTTGGCATGGAGAAGTTGGTCCAAAGGGTCTGTTTCCGTGCTTTGTGACTCTAGAGTCATTGGAATTGCCCTGGGCATTACCTGGTAAGGAGTAAAGGTAAATAAAAAGTGAATTGCAGTGGGATGGGACCTGCTAGTTTGTGCCTAGAAGTTCATAACTCTATCAATTCATTCAAAGAGAAAAGAAACAAGGCCCGCTCTAGATGGAACAGTTGCTTCATCAGCACGACCGTACAATAACCCTGAGGATACAGAACTAATCCCTGAGGAAGGAGGAGGACAACTCAAGAGGGTGCACTGTCCCCTACTTGCTTTGGACCAGGATCGGGTCAAATTCTGACCTAGCAGTGGATTTGTGCACATCAGCCAAATTAGCAGCAGAAACTGGGAATAGCATTGCGCACTTGGAATACCAGCTTTCAAAGGCTGTGACATTCCAGGCCTCAAACTTTCAGAGGAATGTGGGAGACTGGGATAATGTCACATGCCAGACTGACAGTAAGCCTCTGGAGTTATCTGTAACACGGTAAATGCTGGAGGTGAATACAGTGGTACCTGACGGCTATTTGCTACACAGATCACTTGTCTGGATGGAATCTTATACAAGAAAGTTCATAGTCACCATACCTTTTAGCACTACCAGCAATGGATAGCAACCTATGCAGTTTGAATTCTTGTCAACCATCAATCAATATCACTACCGCCATTGATAATCAGTCTAATTTGACACTGGCGTTCACTCAACTGTCGTTTGTGATCAAGGCATCCCCCAGCATAGAATCCCTACATTGTGGAAGCAGGCCATTCAGCCTATCAAGTCCACACTACCCCTCCAAACAGTAGTGCACCCGGACCCAGACTACCCCTGTAACCCTGCATTTCCCATGGCTAATCCACCTAACTTGCACACTCCTGGACACTATGGGCAATTTCCCATGGTCAATCCACCTAACATGCACATCTTTGGACTGTGGGTGGAAACCGGCGCACCCGGAGGAAACTCACGCAGACACGGGGAGAACATGCAAACTCCACACAGATGGTTGCTCAAGGGTGGAATCGAACCCAGGTGCCTGGCACTGTGAGCCAGCAGTGCTATCCACTGAACCATCGTATGCGTCACTATAAAGCGCTTCCAACGGTCTCACATTCTCACAGCCTTCCTACCCCACTGCCGCCACCATCCCAGTTCTCAAGCTTTGGGATCACAGCAATTTTTAAGCCTCAAAATTAAAATGGGTCACAATGGGAAAAGATTTGGGAAGTTGTGTACACTTCGTTCAGGGTAGTATCTTCCCCTAGCACGTAGCTGTCTACTGTCCCTTTGCCGCTCTTTTGGCCATTCAGCATCGTCATGGCACTGTTACTGCTGCTAATAATGGCCAGTAGACACTCTTTCTCCTTCCCTTTGTAAGTGGATAAGCTTCCCAGAGTGGGCCGTTCCTATGGCTTGGAGTGTTGCAGAGAACTCTAAAATTATCTGTCCTCTGTTCAATCCCTCGTCCAAGTGAATTTCTTTGTTCCTTTGATTCATATCAGCAAAACTGACGAATATTTTGACACCGGGCAACTTTATAATGCTCGCTGCAGACTGGCAGTGTTAAATCATGGACAGCTGTGTAGCTGAGTACCTCCATTATTTGATAATTAGCATTGAATGACAGACAGGCTTATGACTCTCCAACTATATCAAACTCAAGTGGAGATTGGTTTAAATCACACACACACACGCACACACTCACAAACATGCACACGCACACAACAGATCACTGGAAAATAAGCAAAAGTGGAAAACATTTCTGACTTTCTAATGTTTTAATGAAGATCTGTAGCTCGGGTTGCGGTTGGAGTTGTTGGTTCGTTCGCTGAGCTGACTGGTTTCCATGCAAACATTTCGTCTCCCTTCTAGGTAACATCATCAGTGCTGTGTAGCCTCTGTTGAAGCACTGTTGTTCTGTCCTGCTCTGAATTTATATAGTCCGGTCTGTCATGACGGGCAGTCTTGCTTCTGGTTTTGTATCGTAGCAGTATGTAGATGGGATCTATTTCAACATGTTTGTTAATTGGATCAGTGGTTGAAAACCAGGCCTCCAGGAATTGTTGTGTTGGTCTTTGTCTTGCTTGTCCTAGTACTGTAATTTTGTCCCAGTCAAATTGATGTCCTTCTATGTCGGAGTGTTCTGAAATGAGGGAGAATCAGTCGTGCCGTTTTGCTGCGAGTTGGTGTTCATGTATCCTGGTGGTGAGTTTCCTACCCATGTGTCCTATGTAGTGTTTCTCCACGAGAATTCCTGGAGGCCTGGCACTCAAACCGGAACTACATGAATAAACATGTAGAGCTGGACCCCATATACCAATCACTAAGAAACAAATCTGGAAGTGATGTTACCCACCTTAGGAGACGGAGACACATAAATAGCAAGTGGAACAGAACACCAACACTTCACGGGAGACACACTGATGATGTTACCTAGTATGGTGACAAAACGTCTGCAAACAAACTTACCAGCTCGGCGAGCAAGTCAACAACCCGAGCTACAAATCTTCTCAAAAACCTTGAGCAACTAAATTGACGCATTTGTGATGAAATACTGGAACTTTTTGCTCTAAATGTTTTTTGTGGAAGAAATTAGCATGTTGTAGAAAGTTCAAAAAAAGTCTGTATCGAAAAGGCAAAAAGACTGTGACAGACAGAACATTAAAAGAAAGTGTCAACTCAAAGTTTTCAAACCCCCCTAGTTCTTAGTAGCTGCTATCTTAGTAAATCCTAATCACATTTTTGCTCTAGTCAGTAAAATAAGTGCATGTCAGCTGAACATTAACAGAAGAATAAAGCCTGCAGCTCAGGAAGACGGTGCAATTTCTGGAGAACTTTAAGCTTTGGACTATGAAATCACTGTTATCTGTCACGTTGACTTGTTTGTCTCTCTCTATAAATATTCTGTAACTCTACATTTCTGCAGGGTCTTTGGTATCTAACCTTTGTTAGCATTGACTCTCCGTGATATCATGAATAAAAAGTTCTCTTTACCTCGAAGTCTGACAGCTGCAGTCCAGTTATTCGCGTATTAGAAGAAATTCTCTAACATTTTTGCATCACACCACATGGAGTATTCATCCAATGAACAAACATGGTGCATCATTTAGATCAATGGCTCTATAACTTATAGAAATAGAGTCATTGAGCACAGAAACAGACCCTTCAGTCCAACATGTCCATGCCAACCAAACTTCCCAAACTAAACTAGTACCACTCGCCTGCATTTGGCCCATATCACGCTAAACCTGTCCTATTCGTGTACCTGTCCAAATGTGTTTTAAATGTTGTGTTGCGAGGTTGGGTAGAGTACTTGTGGATTGGAAGGCAGGAAGTTACAATTTGGTATTTATGAAATGTTAGTGGGGAAAGCATTGTGTGGTCCCTTAAAAAGATGATATGCTTTTTCTATGCTTAGAGATTAAATGGATGTCTGTGAGCAGCAGCTTGAAAGTCTGCAAGTACACAGAGAGCACTCAAATTGAAACATGTGTATTAAAAGGCTGTACAGTTAGCAGGCCAAACAGCAGTTTTTACCAAGACAATGTGTTCTGAAATTAGCCAATCAATCTTAACCAGGCACTTAGATACCAAAGACCAATTAAATTTAAATCTGATGGCTTTGACAAGATAGGACCAATCCTATTGTAAGAAATATTGATGCATCATCAAGGGTATAAAAAAGGGGGCAGTTGGACAAAATAGGAGAGCTGACTGCCATCTGCCAGAGTTAACAGCCCTCAGCTTGCAAGAGAGAATCGCTGCTTCCCACAGTCTCCTCGAAGTCTTAGAGAAAGCACCATCTAAAGAACAAAGGTACCCACAGCACAACTAGTGAATATTTCTGTCTGAAGAATCGATAGAGAAGGTAGAGAGCATTCTGGAAGACACATAACCTGGCTGTAATTTCGAGAGACTAAATTCTACTTTATTTTATATACAAGTGGGACTTGTATGCATTGGAACAGCATTAGAATCTTGTTTTATTCAGGAATAGTTAGTAGTTAGAAGGAGCTTATTTGGTCTGTTAATAATTTAGTTAATTTGTTCACTGTCAGAATGAGATAAATAAATTGTTTCAGAGATAGTAGGAACTGCAGATGCTGGAGAATCTGAGATAACAAGGTGTAGAGCTGGATGAACACAGCAGGCCAAGCAGCATCAGAGGAGCAGGAAGGCTGACGTTTCGGGCCTAGACCCTTCTTCAGAAATGGAGGGGAAGGGGGTTCTGAAATAAATAGGGAGAGAGGGGGAGGCAGATAGAAGATGGATTGAGGAGAAGATAGGTGGAGAGGAGACAGACAGGTCAAAGAGCCGGGGATGGAACCAGTAAAAGTGAGTGTAGGTGGGGAGTTAGGGAGGAGATAGGTCAGTCCAGGGAGGCCGGACAGGTCAAGGGGGCGGGATGAGGTTAGTAGGTAGGAGATGGGGGTGGGGCTTGCAGTGGGAGGAGGGGATAGGTGGGAGGAAGGACAGGTTAGGGAGGCGGGGACCAGCTGGGCTGATTTTGGGATGCGGTAGGGGGAGGGGAGATTTTGAAGCTTGTGAAGTCCGCACTGATACCATTGGGCTGCAGGGATCCCAAGCAGAATATGAGTTTCTGTTCCTGCAACCTTCGCGTAGCATCGTTGTGGCACTGCAGGAGGCCCAGGATGGACATGTCATCTGAGGAATGGGAGGCGGACTTGAAACGGTTTGCGACTGGGAGGTGCAGTTGTTTCGTGCAAAGCGAGCGTAGGTGTTCTGCAAAGCGGTCCCCAAGCCTCCGCTTGGTTTCCCCGATGTAGAGGAGGCCACAACGGGAACAGCGGATGCAGTATACCACAT
>NC_063335.1:25177524-25230288 GCF_021869965.1 Rhincodon typus
GTCCCCGCCTCCCTAACCTGTCCTTCCTCCCACCTATCCCCTCCTCCCACCACAAGCCCCACCTCATCTCCTAGCTACTAACCTCATCCCGCCCCCTCGACCTGTCCGGCCTCCCTGGACTGCCCTATCTCCTCCCTACCTCCCCACCTACACTCACCTTTACTGGTTCCATCCCCGGCTCTTTGACCTGTCTGTCTCCTCTCCACCACCTATCTTCTCCTCTATCCATCTTCTATCCGCCTCCCCCTCTCTCCCTATTTATTTCAGAACCCCCTTCCCCTCCCCCATTTCTGAAGAAGGGTCTGGGCCCGAAATTTCAGCCTTCCTGCTCCTCTGATGCTGCTTGACCTGTGTTCATCGAGCTCTACACCTTGTTATCTTAAATAAATTGTTACTTGTTGACTGTAAAGTGAGTACCAGGGATTTATTTTATTTAACCACTAGAAGTTTCTGAAAGGCAGGTAACACCACTTTTCACACTCCTTTTACTGATTATAGGGCGAGGTGCTCCCCTTTGGGTGTTTCAGTTTTAATTCACAGAATGGGGGTCAACCTCTGCTTTATAACAGTTGTGACTACACCTGCATCTACCACCTCCTCTGGAAGTTCATTCCACACACAAACCACCCTGTGTGAAAATGTTCCCCATCAGGTCTCTTTTAAATCTTTCTCCTCTCACCTTAAGATTATGTCCCCTAGTTTTGAACTCCCCTACCCTAAGGAAAAGACCCTTGCTATTTATCTTATCTGTACTCTTCATGATTTTGTAATCCTCTATAAAGTCACCCTGCAACCTCTTACGCTCCAGTGAAAAAAGTCCCAGCCTATCTTTATGATTCAAACCCTGCATTCCTGGTAAATCTTTCCTCAGCCCTCCCCAGTTTAATAATATCATTCCTATAACAGGGTGACCGGAACTGCACAGAATACTTGGTTAACCTTCTTGGTTAATCAGGTTATTAGCACTCATTTTCACAAAAAGAACACACAACGTGATGATATTTAATATGTTCCACTTATGTGAAATAGTTGTGAAACAAGTCATAGCCAATGGGCTACATTTACATTATAAATCTACACACTTTCCTTAGCCTTACAAGTTATCAGCAATTCCTAAAGCAATGTGCATGATGCTCCTATATTCCCCAGGTATTTTTTAATCCTTGTTTTCATAATTATTTGTGCAATAAAAAGGGGAAGAAATTCCTTTAAAAGAACTTCCAACTCTTAAAAAAACTTTGTTAATTTATAGAATTGTATTTTAGTCTCTAAATGCAAAAAATAAATGTTATAAATAGTGGTTAATGTTATAAAGAAAGAGATTCCTTTCAGTTCTATGGTATCTCATTGACATTAGGTTGTAAATTGATCCTAGGACTCCCATATCATTAACAGTCATTTTAAACTTTCAACTTAAATTCTACACAGTAAGCAGGCCATTCCACAATTTCATCCCTCAGGTTGGCTAAAAATTTTAAAAAATTATAAAAAAGTTGAAAATGAATCTTAAGAAAAAGGAAACCAATGCAAGATGTAATAAAATTCCAAAGTCATTTTATAGTTTATAACAAGTCTGCAAGAAGTTCAGCTTACTTACAATTGTATGTGTATGTTCTCAAAATAAATAATCTCATGTAATTTATTCAATTCGTCACCTTCCCACTATCAGAACTGTGCCAACAGCTCAGTAAATTATATTGATGAATTACAACAAATTTGGAAATACACAAAAGATCACCAAAATTAAATCTAAGAAGTCAAAATGTAGCTACAGCCTGTCACCGTATCCCAACAAATTTATGTAATAAGCAAACGAGGCATACAAACTCAAGAGTCCCAAATTCAATTCCCACTTTGCACTGCTGTTAGACACATCGATGGGGTTAATCGTAGAATCCCACCAGTGTATAAGGAGGTCATTTGGCCCATCGAGTCCACTTCGACCCTCTGAACAGAATCCCACCCAGACCCACCCTTCTACCCTATCCCCGTAACCCTGCATTTCCCAAGGTTAATTCACCTAATCTGGATATTATGGGCAATTTAGCATGGTCAATACTCCTAACCTGCACATTTTTGGACTGTGGAGGAAACAGGAGCACCCGGGGGAAACCCATCCAGACATGTGAGAATGTGCAAACTCCACACAGACGGTCACCTGAGGCTGAAATCAAACCCCTCCCTGGCACTGTGAGGCAACAGTGCTAACCACTGAACCACCATGCCAAGATGCTACATTCAGCCTCAGTGCCACAAGTGCAAAATCAGCTAAACTATCTAATCTGGAGAAAGATAGGATTGGGTATTAATGGTCTCCACTGTTGAACTGCCTTTGAATACCCAACATGAAGGCACATGTAAAATTCCTAGCAGGAAACAATACAGCAAACCAGCAATCACCATTCAATAGAAAAAAAAATCACAAAAGGACAGAAAAATTCCATTGAAAACTCTGTTTCCACCTCTCAGCTTTTGCAAATAGAGTGTTTTCAGTTCAGTTGAACAGTTTTAGCAAGGCTAAAATGTAAATATTAAACAGTTATGTAGACTAAACATGCTCACCAAGATGCCTCTGTTGTTCAAGCGTAACCCAGTGATTTCAAACCAGCACCTCTTGACAGCTAGCTACTTTTGACAGGTCTGGAAACGGTGAATGTGGTCGAATCAAATTCCAGGAAAAAGATGTTCTAAAGAAGAGTCTTACTAAACTCAAAACGTAACTCTCTCTCTCCACAGATGCTGTCAGACCGGAGTTTCTACAGTATCACCTGTTTTTATTTCAGATTTCTAGCATCAGTGGCAGCTTGCTGTTATTCCAGGAAAAAAGGCTTTTTGGCTAGCATTTATTGAAAATTGATTGCACCATTACTGTGGCCATAATAGACAGCGTTTCAGTAAACTCAATACATTTTCAGGTATTGGTATTTCCATTCCCCATGCGTCAAATCTTGCTTATATTTTAAGAGTATACCAGAAAACATCCGGCTCAAACAAATGTTCCACGCTCAGAAAACCAAGCAGGTTTGCACAATCAGATCAATTTGAGTAAAGCACGTCACGTAACCTTTTCGTGGGTCTATGCAGCATAATTTCTACCAGGTTTTGAGTCAGATGCAGTGACACATCACAGCACCCTGGACGAATCCCAATCATTTCTCATTTGCATTTAGCACAACGTTCTGCTCTGTCTTCGAAATTGTCACGGGACTCAACACAGCAGTTAGACCAGCCAGCCTTTAAAAGGTCAGCAATATGCAACGACACATATAGTGTGGAGTAAATATTTAAAAGAGTTGCACATTTGATTGCAAGCAAATAAAGCATTTTAGAGGGCGGAATATATCATTGATCGTACTTGCACAGACGCCACCTTTCAGTAGCTGGGTGGCTGGACGCTTTCAGCGGCGGGGCCTAACACTCCTCGGTTTTGCCAAGGAGACGCAACCGCCAACCCATGCGCACGGCCGCCCACACTACCTCACCTGAGCTCAGGCCGCTGGTGACGTAACTGAGCGATGAACGGTTAGCCGCGCGCGAGGCAAAGAATAAACCGCCGTAAGCCTGGGCCGGCGCGAGCGTCATTTCCCGGACCGTTCGGTTACTGGAAAGGACAAAGGAAGGGCAAGCGGTTGTGTAAGAGCATCGGCGGCGGGCGGGTAACACCGAGTCAGGCCTTTGCTGAGCCCTTTCCTTTGAAAGTGAATTAACAGCACGCTCTCAAAAAAAAATCAGCCTTTCTGTTCAGATATGGCACTACATACCCCCGGAGCAAGTTGGACTTAAACCCCAGTCTCCTGGTTCAACAATAGGGATACAACTGCTATGCCAAAAGAACCCATACCCTTTCTGTCACTCACCTCTCAAGGCTTAATTCAAGGTATTTTTAATCAACCTGTCAAAACAAAACTGCTGGAGCAAGTGAGCCTTGAACCTACATCCACCTGGCTGAGAAACTGCCACTGCACCATAAGAACTGTAACATTTTCTGTGATTCACTACTCAACACAATTCAAGATGGAATAACCTAATTGGCAGTAACTAGCTGATACTTGTTACAAACAAAACCAGAAATTGCTGGAGAAACTCAGCAGGTCTGGCGGTATCCATGAAGAAGAAGCAGAGTTAACATTTCAAGTCCAGTGGCCCATCTTTAGAACTGATAGTAGCAAGGAAAATGTGATATATATGCTGAAGATGAGTTGGGAGAAGGAGTAAGCAGATAGGCAGCAATGGAGCCAAAAGAGAGACAGCTAGGTGGACGAAGGGATGGATAATGGTAAGCCAGAGAGAAAGAAAAGCTGATAATGGGGATCATAAATAGGTAAAAATGGGTTGGCTGTGCTGAAAGCAACCCACGTCATGACAGGGCCTGAGTTGTGATGGTGAATAAGGGATGTAAAAGATCATTTTCTACAATTTATTGAACTCAACATTGAGTCCTGAAGGCTGCAGTGTCCCCAAGTGGAAAATATTTATTGATCATGGCTATTATTTATTACTATTTTCAAATGGCTGTTGCAATTACTGCCTTTTGAAATAAAGGCTTTAGGAATGAGGAATAAAATGAAATCAAACTGGAGTCACAAGACTGAATTACATTTATTTCTTCAGGACAAATGATTAGGCTTATGACTTACTGAAAATGAAAAGTTAATGATTTTGCCCAAATATCTTTAATTTTCTAGCTATTAATTAATAAGCTGATTACATATTCTTTCATGACAAGGCTAAAATTTATTACTTATCCATCCCTGCCCTTGATTGACTTGCTTATTCAACCATTTCAGTGGATGAAATCAGCCAATCACATTGCTGTGAGTCAGGAATCTCTTGTAGGCCAGATCAAGAAGTTATGGCAGATTTCTTTCCCACATGACATTAATGAATCAGATTAGTTTTTACGACAATTGAGAGTCATCTAGTTCTAGAATTAATTTATTCAAATTTAAATTCTATCAGCTACCATGGTGAAATTTGAGTCAATTTCCCCAAAGCATTAGCAGACATTGGACTAGTCTATAAAACTATGAAACTGCCTTTGACTTGAGGGGTTGTAGTAGCTCAAGAAGCCCAGCTGGAAAGGAACTTTATTGTTAAACACCAAAATAAAGCCACTAGTCATGGTGTAATAGGTTTCCAGCCCAGGAAAGACAGTTTTGCAGATCTATCCATGGTTCAGCTTTATTTTTTCTATATTATACCCAGAAGTGCTCTCACACACAACTGAGTGACTGTTCCACCACCAAAATCACCGTGACTTTGTTTGCTTTGTTTTGTTTTGTTTTAAACAACTAACCATCGCCAGTAAAAACACCCATGCAGCCAATGAAATATCTACATGCAAAAACCCATTAAGGGCAATGCATAGCATCAAAAATGAAAGGGAAGTAAGGAGAGATGGAAAGGGCTAAGTCAGAATGGAATTGGGAGAGGAGATAAAGCACTGTATTCCCTCACAACTGGGTCTGCTATTCTATAAAGGAATCAGAGACAAATTTAGTTTTGAGTTGAGGTCAGATGAATTTTTTTTTATTCATTAACAAGATACGGTCTTGTGTCTTGGAGTCAACCACATTGCTATGGGTTGGAGTGACACAGAGGGGACCCCATAGGGTCAACCCCATATACACTCCACTACGAAGGAAAACCGGAAGTGAGGCAGTCCAGCTCAACGGACTCCAGAGTTTAAAAACCAGGCGGGAAAACACACCGACGCTTCATCGGAGGCTGCACTGATGATGTTACCCAGCATGGTAACGAAACATCTGTGGAACAACAAACCAGCTCAGTGAGCCAACCAACCTCAACACCCACAACCCGAACTACAAATCTACTCTAAAACCTTATCTCCTATACTCAATGCACTGACCAATAAAGGCAAGCATACCAAATGTCTTCTTCACTATCCTATCTACCTGCACTCCAAGGTCTCTGTTCAACAACACTCCCCAGGACCTTACCATTAAGTGTATAAGTCCTGCCCTGATTTGCCTTTCCAAAATGCAGCACCTCACATTTATCTAAATTAAACTCCATCTGCCACTCCTCAGCCCATTGGCCCATCTGATCAAGATCCTATTGTAGTCTGAAGTAACCTCCTTCACTGTCCACTACACCTCCAATTTTGGTGTCATTTGCAAACTTACTAACCGTATCTCCTATGTTCACATCCAAATCATTTATATAGATGACAAAAAGCAGTGGGCCCAGCATCGATCCGTATGGCACACCGCTGGTCAGAGGCCTCTAGTCTGAATAGCAACCCTCCACCACCACCCTCTATCTTCTTTCTTTGAGCCATATAGGCCAGATGTTCTTTTACTAAAGAACATTAGTGAACTAGATGGGTTTGGGTCTGCTTTTTAAAAAATATATATATACTATTTTGCTAATCAACCTTTTCTAAGATGTTATTACCCACCTTTGGACTGGTGGGACTTGAACCTAGGCCTCCTAGTTCAAGGGTTAGGGATACTCTCACTGCGCCTGAAAAGGGTCCTTGGGTCTGCTTTTCCAAAAAAAAATTGTATTAACCTATTTTTCTAATCAGCCTGTTCAGAGATGTTATTACACATCTCTGGAGCAGGTGGGACTTGAACTGTCCCAGTGCAGGGGTAAAGACACTACCACTGTGCCACAAGAGGGATAAGGGCTCAGGTGATGAGTTCCAGGTGGGCAGGCCGTTGCCTGTTGCCAAAAGAATTCATACTCAACGAGCTCCACAGGGAGATTAATTCATGATTTCCCCAGGGGCCTTGTAGAGGTTATGACAAGGGGTTTGACTGATTTCCTAATATAAAATATAATATGGCATAGGTTACCTCAATATTTGATTTATTAAAGGTAACTGGTCTCTCTGTAGGCAAGAACCTCACTTTCAAATAAGTAAATTGACATTGTAAGGGTGCTGTGGGTAAAGGAAGTTCAATGTCAGGAAGGATCAGTGATGGGCAGTGGCTGCAAGACAGAGAGTTGGTCGTGAGAGAAGTGGTTAGGGAGCAGGAGAAGCGTGCAACTGGAAGGACAATGAGATTAAGGGCTCACAACAATCAGAAAGGTCAGAAAGCAAGATGTGAGGAAAGTGGAAAGTATTAGAAGAGGAAAATGACCATAATTCTTTTAGATTTTTAAAAATTTATAAGTTGTTTAATTTACCAAGTTAGGAATTTTACACTGTCAGTATTTGACTCTTAGGATATAATGTTTTATGCAAGCAGTATGCTGTGGATGCTGGTAATCTGAAATAAAAATTGAAAATGCTGCAGAAACTCAACAGATCTGGCAGCATCTGTAGAGAGAGAAACAGTGTTCATGTTTCGCGTCTAATATGATTCTTCCTCAGAAATACTCAGAAATTTTTAATACTTTCTCTCCTACACAACGGAACGACAGATTTAACATTGGTTTTAATGGGAAAGTATGATTCAATTAAAGTTGTTTCAATTGAAGTCCTGAGGTTCACTGTACTGTGAAATAGTGCCATCTAGTTGTAAGAACCAGTATTTCATTAAGAGATTGTCATGCCAGCGTAGATGGTATTTGCGCATGGGACCCTGTGGAATCCCCATCATAGCACCCGTAGCACATTCAGAAGAATTTGCCTGGGAAATTGAATTTTCCACTGGGCAATTCTTCTATGTCTGGAATTCTTTGAGAGTCTCCATTTAAATCATAATCATCAGGAAAATTTGGACTATTGAATACATAGTCGAACTCCCATATAACAATTAATCTGACCCGTATTTACCTCATAGACTTCCAACAATATCTCCCCCAGACCCCTTACACCCCTGACCCAAACCCCCCTCAGGACCTTACCACCCCCAGTCCCAGGCACTAGACCAGACACCCACCCTCCACTAGACATGACCGAACTACCCATAATGCTAAACTGGATAGAACCTGTTGCAACTAGATACAACTTGACAGCCCCTCCCCCGTTGACCTAGCCCAATACAAACCCTCCCTCCACACTCACACCAAGAGACCTAATTTCTCCGATTTGCCCAAAGCATTACTTCACTTACCAGGCACCCTGGCCCTTTCCATCCTTCCCACTTGCCATCTTACACATCTGGCACCTAGCTGGCATCCTACTAATCTCACACCCTAACCCCATCTCATCTGGCATTCTACCCTTGGCATGCTATCTCCTCTCAAACTGGCACCCTGCCCAGCTAGTACTGCATTTACCTCAAACCCCATCCACTTGGCACTCTATCCACCAGGCAGCCTATCCCCCTGCCCATTCAAAACACTTACCTTATGTACTTAAAGTTTGACAGCAACATCAAAGGGGGTATCAGGACCTTTAAATTCCAGAATATGGTAGCTGACTGCTGTGAAAAAGTGCTATGGTTTCCCTTCCTCTAATTGTTCTGTGCTACAAAAAAAACTGTCAATAAAAATGCAGCTCTGTATTTCTGAGGGAGCCCTGAGTGGAACCTCCTCTCAGATATGTGGAGCTCCCTTCTTTTGTAAAACAGAAGGATCTGTGTTAGATTACCTTGCAAAAGCAAGCCTAAATTTGGTAATGCAGTTTCGTTTCCTCCTTTGTATGAGTAATTGGCTCCAGAATTTTAACATTTATTAAACCGTATTTGTTAATTTATGTTTCTTAATTGTTGCTCTAGTTGTTGCAGATCATTTTTGGATATATTGTCACAATATTGTGTTTTAAAGAAAATTTTTGTTTCACAACCTTGGGATGTCAAATACCACTATTCATGTATTCTTCATGTGAAGTCACTTTTGATATGGGGGAAATACCACAAATAATTTTCTTTATATTCTTTCTGTAATTAACAAGTAATTCCTGCTTTGATATTTTCAGTTTAGTGTTACATTAAAATTAACTCATGTCTGGCCTCAAACCCCAAGAATGCTCTTAGTCATCAATCCGTTAGTTACTTTTCTCCCATTCACTTTCAGTATACCTCTTATGAGATGTCCTGGCTTCGAGAGTACTACTGTCAGACTGACAGCTAGTTACCCAAATGGCAATGTGATCATGACCTGAAACTGTTTTTTTGAGATGTATTTGAAGGATAAATGTTGGCCAGGTCCCTGAGGATTATTCCTTTTCTCTTCTGTGAAATTGTGCCATGGGATCAATTGCATCCACTTCCAATGGAACCATTTAGTGTCCAATCCAACACAGTCACTTCCAAAAATGCAGCTGGAGCATTAGCCTAGATTCTTGTGCTCAAACCTTTCGAGTGAAACTCAATTCTTTGGCTTCTGATTTGAAGGCAAAATCACTACCAAAGGATTTGAGAGGGTGGAGAGAATCAATTTCTTCTGGATGCACAATGGACTGGTATGGACTGTAAGAAACTACAAAAGGTGGTGTGCACAGCCCAGACCATCACAGAAGCCAATGTTCCATCCATGGACTCTATTTACATGGCTCGCTGCTGTGGAAAGGCAGCCAACATCATCAAAGATCCATCTCAACCTGGTAATGACCTCCTACAACCTCTTCCGTCAGGCAGAAGATACAGAAGCCTGAACACACGCACAAGCAGGTTCAGGAACAGCTTCTTTCCGGCCATTATCAGAATGTTGAATGGACTTCTGGCCTCAAATAATGCAACCTGCATAATAACCTGCATGCCTCTAAGTCTTTTTGATCTGTACATCCTTTGCTTGCTGATCTGCCTGTACCGGTCGTAAACAAGGCTTTTCACTGTATTTTGGTACACGTTACAATAAAATCAATCAATCAATCAATCACATCTGACACGTGACTTTCTTATTAATTCAAAGGATGAGGGCATAACTGGTTAGGCCAGCATTTATTGCCCCGTTCTTAATTATCCTTGAGAAGGTGGTGGTGAGCTGCTTTATTGAACCGCTGCATTTCATGTGCAGGTAGGCCTACAATGCAATGTGAGGGGAATTCCAGGATTTTGACCCAGCGACAGTGAAGGAACAGCATTTATTTCCAAGTCAGGTGGTGAGTGGCTTGGAAGGGAACCTGCAGGTATTGATGTTCCCATGTATCTGCTGCCCTCCTCTTTCGAGATGAAAGTAGCTATGGGTTTGAAAAGTGCTGTCTAAGAACTTTGATGAATTTCTGCAGTGTATCTTATAGTACACACTGCTGCTACTGAGTGTTGGTGGTGGAGGGAATGGATGCTTGTGGATGTGGTGCCAACAGGTGGGCTGCTTTGTCCTGGAGTGTTAAATGTATGAACAGCAAGAGTCTCAAAACTTGCTCGAAATAATAACATACATGAGAGTAGCTTGAACAAATTTTCACTCTTTCCTTGTGAGAAAATGCCTACATTCCATTCACTAGTTTGTTATGCATGTTAGTTGGGTGCACCAATTAATATATAGTTAATGGCAGGTACAAAAACATGCCCTTTCAGTACAGTTCAGTATACTGCATTACTGTTCTGTTTCAGGTTTTTGTGATTACTTGATTTTGAACTCTTTGCCCCATAAAGTCTAGGAAATCATCTATTTTCTAGGTGATTTTCCATTATCTGTTATCTTCTTGGCCACTGTGGCATAGATCATAATGCATTTTATAACCCATGCAATTCCTGACATAGTGAGTTACTGTTGTCAATGAAAATACATTAAATGGGTACAGGGTTTGCCATTGGTCAAGAAGGAAATTTGGAAATCTCTCAACTGATTTATCGACATATAGTTCACTGTGACCAGTCTAAAATTGGCACTTTTGAAGCCCTGACATTTCAGTAGAAGTGTCGAGAAAGTGAATGGGGAAGAAAAGTAAATGACAAATCAATGAACAAGAGAATTGTTGGGGATGGGGGAACAGATAAGTTAATTTTAGTTCAACTCCAAACTGAAAATATCAATCAACAGATATTATTAATTGTAAAATTAATGTAAAAATTCTGATACACTGAACCACTTAATCACTATGTTATTTATGTTATAGGTTCAGAATTCCACCTTAGACATTTTTACAGTGTATGAGGATTCTGCCTATACTGCCTAATATCCAATTGGTTTCGACTCAAACAATTCAAGCCTTCAGTGCCAGTGCTTCACCCTGGTCACTGTAATAGCTAAATCATCTGCTATAGTCTGAGTTAAGTACAATATCAAGACTGGGTTAATTATTCTGTTGTTGCAGCACAAAACATCTTTGCAACAGAACATTTCCAGGACCAAGGATCAGATAACCAAATCTGTTATCTGGATAAAGCAGGTATTGATGCAGTATTTGCCAAAAAAAAAAGTTTTGGTACCTTCCTAATGTAACAGAGAACTAACTGGATAATGTTTTGAATTTTATTTGTTGGAAGGCATTTCATAGGTCCAGTGAACTATAGGTGGAATTTCAACCATAAAAATGTTATCCAGAATGAAAATATTGTTTTTTCAGGAGGTGCTTATATTGCTTTCATGCTGCAGTAATCTTGTGCCTTCATTACTTGAGTGTTTTATTGCAAATGGGCCCTCCAACTTGTACTACATGTGTTCTGTGGAAAAGGAAACATGTTCCTATATCCTATATCCTGTATTCTGTTCCTGTATCCTTGTAGAGATAGAGAAGCATAGAATCCTCTATGCCACAATTAACATGGAGAAGGAAGAAGCAGTAAGTTTAAAAGAATGATCTACGTAACTTGATAGTTCCATTGTTGTCCCTGAACTGACCCCTAAAGACAGTATTGACCTGCACTGCCACTTTCTCCCGCCATTTTCGCTTGACGGTGGTTTTTGACCCCTAAAAAAACATGTTCCACATCCTTCAATACCATCTGTATATGGGGTAGTATATGGAACAGTTTTCATTGTTATGCCTGAGCTCCATACTTGCTGAGGACTTCTTATGTCTCTTAACAGGGGGATGGTCCCCCCGCCAGTCCTGCCCGTTAAATCCTGTTGCATACCCAGATTTACTGACTAAACCAGCTTACGTGCCTCACTCCTTGTCTGGGTTGCCAACTGCAATTAAATCTGCTCTTGGTGATTTCACCACCTAACTTGCTCCACCATTCAGCTATTTGTCCACTAATACAACCATCGTTTTGACCTATTACCTCACTATGCCTATCAAAAGGAAAAAGATTCATTGCTCAACTGGATTATCCTTAACAGTCAGCCAGCCTCTCTTTCCATTTTCCATATTTTTATACTGATAAAATGTTCAAAGAAACTTTTTTTTCAATGAACCTGTGATTTTTCTCCACTGTTGCACACAGCAATGCCCTGGAGATTTGACTTCAATTTTCCAGGGCCTCCAGGCCAATCCTGGGGTATGGAAGGGAGTCGGGGGAGGTTGGCAACCCAACAGACCTGGTACATACAACTAAGAGAGAAGCAGCTCATGCCCCATGCACTGGTGTAGGGTCACCCTCGCTACAATACAGTTCCAATGTATCTAGATTCACCAAATGGGGACAAATATGGCACTTAAAATACATTACTTTTCCAACTTTTTATGTGAAATATAATTTTCTGTCGAATTTAATTCGATTTGGATGGAACAATGCTGACATTTGGTAACAGTTCTAATGGTGTGTGCAACAATGTATTGTTAATATCAAGCAAGTATCTGGTCTGTCTTTAAATGTGTATCTCATTGACAGGAGGAATTATTTGATGCCAGGGAATTCAGCCATTCCCCTCACACTGGCGGCTATTTCCGTGGCTTGGAGCCAAGGGCTCACATTCCTTTGGGCGGTGTTAGAATGGCGTTGGAGCGACGCTAGGGTTGGCCGTTCTGGCTGAGTGGAGAGAGATTGTGTGATCTTTCTCATGTATTCACTGGCATCATTGGAAACAAGTCGCATCTAATCATCACATGGACAATCTCACTCTATTTCAGCCTCCGATACAGGACTACCATTCCGGACGCTTTTGGTTCACATGTAAGATTGGACAAGGTCACAATTTCTTATATTTTAATTTCATCCCTTGCGAGTAACGATCGAGTCTGGCAAAGTTCTTTCTCCTGGAGCTGCTTTTGGGAAGATTAAGGAACACCATAAACATTTTCTTAAAGGGATATTATTTTGAAACGGTTATCTATTTGGATAGGAGCCGCCCTAAGTGTCGCCTCTGTAATATTGGCAGTAGAACTCAGTTAGTTGCGCCACCTCCCACGCTTGCGGTGCTGTATTACGATGGGAAGTTTACCGGTGAGTTTGCTTCTCTTGGCCGGATTGCTGTGGCTTTCGGATATTGCTGAAACGGGATGCTCCGAATCTCACAAATGCTGCAACGGCAGGGACCATAGATGCAGTAGCATTGGTTGGAGTATGAACCGGGTTTACGGGACCTGCTACTGCGACCAAGCCTGTAGAAGTACTGGTGACTGTTGTTACGATTACATCGAGGCATGTCCAGGTAAAGTAGAGCTCAGCATGGCACATTCAAAGTGGATTTTATGTGTTCCTCCGAATACAGTCAGCTTGGATGTAGCTCATCGCGATAGTTCGTTCTCGAATGTAGGAAAGAATGGGCTGAAATAGCAAAAAATGTTTTGATTTCACAATTACATTTTTCAAAATGCACTAATTTAAAGTAGCGTAGGATATATCACCATGAAATATTAATTTGCAAACTCTCAAAAGTTAGTGTTCTATTCCATCTCAAGCAAACGAAAATGCGTTTTACTGGTTCATTTTATAGGCACGAATTTTTTTAATCAGCTGAGACGGGATATCATTTGTCCATTTCGAACAGATACAAAGCAAAGTATAAGCAAAATACTCTAGATGTAGATTTGAAATAAAAGCAGTGCTGGAGAAACTCGGCAGGAGAGAGAAACGGGGTTAATATTTCGAGTCCGATATAACTTTGCACCTCTCTTAACGTATCATCTGTCGAATTCTATCGAAGGTTTGAAATTTTTGCTTTATTTGTACAAAATATTTATAAGACGTCCGAAACTTTTTTAAAAATTTTGATTTGTGATAAACAGTAACATTTGCAATGCTACGCATATTAGGTTTTAAACAGCTATGTGGAGAAACTGCCTTAAAATGGCAGTCAGCTGAAAATTAAGACGATGGCTGAAGTGTGTGTTCTTAAAATGTGACAGTTTGTATAATACTGCATCAATTAAAATCATATTTCTCACTGGAAGGTGTGAAAATTGGTGTCAAATATTACTCAAAATGGCTGTGGTAGTAATATTACCGATATAATCCGTTCATAAAATCTGGAGTTGCAATTATTGAATAATACAACAGCTGGAAAATTATTTCCTTCCAACATCATCATTACCTGGAAAGAGAGGAGGACTCATTCTGACTGAGATTTCTACTACATCACATCACCCTCTTTTGGTTATTCACTTCACTGATTTATTCAAATCAAAACTATTTCAAAGATGTGAGGGAAAACTTTATCACACAGATGGTGGCAGGAGTCTGGAACTCACTGCCTGGTGGTAGAGGCAGAAACCCTTATAACACGTAAGAAGTATTTAGATATGCACTTATAATGCCAAGGTAATAGGCTAAAAGCTGGAAAATGGAATTGGAAGAGCTGATGAGATGGGCTGAAGGGCCTTTATCAGTGCTGTAGATCTCCATGACTCTAAATGCCCACTTTTATTTGGTTTATATTAACACTGTAGTATTCCTGCAAGGCACTTACCTCTTTACACCAATCCTTCAGTTGTATAAATCCAGTGTCAAGTTCTGATCTGATTATTAAGGAAATGGCATGAGACTCCCTGGAGGGATTAATGCACATCCATTTTGATTTGAAGCCAAATGCTGTGTAACTCGTGAAGTGAGAACTGTGCTTTTGTAAGAATCCTTCTGGGCAGATTGTATAAAGAAAGTTCATTTCTGTGTTGGAGATAATTAGGGCTACTGTTTAATGTGCTATTAAAGTTTATTTCATAGCTACAATCATAAAATCTTCCAGAAACTGGTATAGCTGGACACTGTAATGAAACTTAAAATAATATTCCTTGATATATTTAAGAATGTTAATCAGTACAGTTCCAGCTGAAAATCAGTATAATTGGCACAACTGACGATAGGTTTATCAACAAACTAAGGTCTTGAATAAACATGCTCAGTCAATAATCCTGAATACAGAATCCCTACAGTATGGAAACAGGCCATTTGGCCCAACAAGTCCACACTGCCCCTCTGAAAAGCATCCCACCTAGACCATTCCCCTACATTTTCCATGTCTAACCCACATAACCTAAACATCCTTGGGCACTATGGGCAATTTAGCATGGCCAATTCACCTACCCTGCACATCTTTGGACTGTGGGAGAAAACTGGAGCACCGAGAGGAAACCCACGCAGACACGGGGAGAATGTGCAAACTCCACACAGACAGTTGCCTATGGCTGGAATCAAATCCAGGTCCCTGGCGCTGTGAGGCAGCAGTGCTAACTACTGAGCCACCGTGCTGCCCTCAATAGTCCTGTGAATAATCAGAAAACATTGAAAATAACTTTTAAATGGTACAATATAACTTTTTATAGTTTCATCAATGCATACTAGCCAATTTCTGACTGAATTAATTTTTTGTTGAGATGTAGAAACACTTACGCAGTGGCCAAATATGTCTGCATACCTAGGACATTAAGTGCAATTTGAAGTGTCTGCCTGAACCAGCTCAATTGACAAAATCTCTCAACATTAATTAATCTCTGATGAGGCTAATTCCGTCTCAGACCAATATTTATATGCAGGGCCTGGGGATTGTGATATAAGATTACTAAGAATGCTACAGTTATGTAAAGGTTTGGAGTAAGATGCCTATTGTGCTTTTGTGAAGAATGATTGATGGTCCCTTTAAGAACTGGGTTTCTTTAGGATCAGATTTATGGTAAGGCACCTGACTTGCAGAAAATAATCATATGACCACGTTGTGTAGGAGATAAACAATGGGGGTTGGGTGTATTCTGTATTCAAGCGGTTTCAGGGTCTAAAACAAGCTAGAATAAAGAAAACTTTATAAAGAAGGATTCCATCTAAATCTGAAGTTGCTGGAAAAGCACAGCAGGTCTGGCAACATCTGTGAAGAGGAATCAGAGTTAACGTTTCAGGCTCGATGACGCTTCCTCAGAACTGAGGAGCTCACCAGACCCAAAACGGTAACTCTGATTTCTCTTCAAAGATGCTTTTGACCTACTGAGTTTTTTCAGCAACTTCTGTTTTTGTTTCTGATTAACAGCATGCGCAGTTCTTTTGGTTTCCATCAAAATCTGGTGTGTTGACTGAAAGTATTTAAAAATGTTAACTGAAGGCTAATAGTGATCCAAATCTTTTCGTATCAAATTAGAACTCAAGTTAGAAGATGCATGTCAAGACTTTGCAGAAGTCCTGACACACGTGCATGTTCTGAAAGATCCTGGGAATTTTAAAGTTCAGAAGGGCTGATTTCCGCTATCCTGGACCTCCCACCTATGACCCTGACTCTGAGTTCAGTATCAAAGAGTTGGGTCAGATAAGAGTAACTTGTCCAGATAATTACATTGCAGGTATTATGTTGATTAATGGCTGGTGTAATCTTTAGATTAGCCAGTGTAACTGAGCTATCACCCATAATTGACCCCCGCCAATCAAGTCCTTTGATCTGACTAGACTGTCTCTTCCAGCAACAATCACTCCCCTCCAACCCAACCCAACTAACCTTTCCTTCGTGGTGACCTGATCAACACCCAACACATCCCAACCTGACTGTCTCCCAAGATCACTCTGACCAATACCTCCCAACCAGTCTCAACTCTGTCACCCACACCACCTCCACAACCTAACCCAACTAACACTCCTAACTCCTAGAGTGGGGTATGGAAACAGAATGAGCAGCTGAATTGAATAAGGGGTGGTATAAGTCTAAGGGCGAGAAGAGAATTCCAGGCAAGAGCAGGAATATCAAGGGAGATAGTGAAAGGGCCAGTAGTCACGTAGGGAAATTGAAAAAGGACAGAGCAACACCAGATGAGAGGCAAAGACCATTTCCTGTGATAACAGGGGCAAAGAAGCAGGGGAAAGACATAAAAAAAAATACAAGTGGCATCTCTATTCTGAATTGTTTCCCAGAAGAAATCCTCACAGATAAAGCACATGTGATCTGTTTGTATGTGTTCCTGCACAACCGACAGGAGGGAAATTAAAACAGAAACTGAAAAGTACTATTGGATGAACCTTTAGGTAATGTGTAAATTTCCTGTGTCTTTGGAAAAGAGCTGAGAATCTGGAAGGAAGGACTTGGAAACCAGAAGGAAAGAAAAAAGAACAGCTCATCAAAGCCTCCAGACTGGTGCTTGAAATAACTCTACAGAGGCTGGTATGCATCACCAAGACACTCTTTATTTACACCAGAACTGCCCTCGACTTTGGTACTGCTCATTCAGGCACCAGAGTGTCAGTATCCCTGACACTCACCCTTTTTTATATGTAAGCCAGGGCTCTTTGATTGGATCAGATTAACAGCCCTAATCAGGGAACTCATATTCTATGAGGTCCAGCTGTGTAACCTCTTTACAATCACTATAGTGCTATTTTACGGTGTTTCCCCAGTACTTTTTCCTCCATCCATAACATCAATTTCCTTACTAAACAAAAAAAAAGAACTGCAGTTGTGGTCCAGTGACCCTTCTTAAGAACATCAAAATGCTGAATTTGCTTTCTGTCCATAGATGCTACCAGACCTATTGAATTCCTTCAGCAATTTTTTGTTTGTCTGCATGTGTGTGTAAGAGTTCTAAAATGGGGTTAGAGTTTTAACTGGTAGTGTGAATAGCTGTTTGCTAGTGATTAGAATTACCTGTAACAAGTAGTAATTCTTGTTGAGTACAGGATCCTGGTCCATGTTTTCTGTTGATCTGATTCGATCAGACAGGTAAATTGGGAACTTTGTGTACTTTAATTAAATCATTAACTTTTGTGGCAGTCCCAGGAGTAATGGGGCTTGAGAATCAGTGCACATTCCCAAACAAGACATGGATAGGGTGTGAATTTGGGGCAGTGAGGAAGGTGAACTGGTTACCTGTCTCCTCAGACTAGGATGCAGGTGAGTCTGATGGAGATGCTAACAGAGATAGCACTGATGAAAAGGATGCTGCAGCAGCCGGAGTGAGTCAGAGAAGTCCGAGAGAACCTGATAGTGGCTAGATTTGAGGATGAGTGACTTTGCATTAACATATATCAACAATCTAAACTAAATGTTGTAGCTCTCAAGAGAACGCTTATTTTATACCTTTAAGATATTAGAATACTTTGTCATTATTATGTATTTTTCCTCCCTTTGCACCATAATCTTCCTGTTCACTTTCCTGACCAGAACACCAGTATAAAGATATTTAAGATCACATGGGGCCTATGCTTATCTGACTCAAAGCTCAGTTTTCAATTGACATTCATCTTCTCCTCCTTCTTTCACGATCTCTCAAGCTTGAGAATGACTTGCTTCCACTCTAGCTGGGACGGGTTCTTCAGGGGCTGAAAGTCCAATTCTGGAGTCACAGACTTTGCCACAGTTGGGGTAGGTCATGTTTGAGGAGGCGGGTGGTTGAAGCAATCTGGATTCTGTGTGCTCTTGCCGCTGCTTGCGTTTGGCCTCCATGTGCTCCATGCAGTGATGCTTGAAGTGGTTGGCACTTTCGCAATGCTTCTTCCCCAGGGCAAGCAATTCCTATGTGTTGGTGGGGATACAACATTTGTTTATGGAGGCTTTAAGGGCATCCGTGTAGCTTTTCCACTATCCTTCGCGTGATTGCCTACCATTGTGGATCTCAGAGTAGAGCAATTGTTTAGGGAGTTTTGTGTCTGGCATGTGGACAATGTGGCCTGCCCTTTGTAGCTAGTCATGCATGAGCAAGGCCTTGATACTTGGGAATATTGGCCTGGGAGAGGACAATCACGTTTGTACACACAGCCTGCCTGTGGATTTGCAAGATTTTGCAAAGGCAGTGCTGGTGATAACTCAGTAGGAATTTGAGATGTCTGTTGTACATGTTTTTGATGCATACACAAGGATAGGGATCACAGCTGCTCTGTAGACCATAAGCTTGGTGGTAGGTTTAAGGTCTCGGACTTTACTCTGTTCCCCCGGCATCCAAAGCTGCAATAACACACTGGAGTCAATGTTGGATTTCATCCTCAATGTCAGCTTGCATTGAGAGGAAGTTCCCAAGCTATGGGAAATTAGCCACGTTGTCTAGGGGCTCACTGTGGATTCTGATGATTGGGGGTACGGTGTTATGTGGCAGGAGTGGACTGTTAGAAAACCTTTGTTTTCCAGATGTTTGGTCTGAGGCCCATTTTTTCATATACCTTGGTGAATGCAGTAGCAATGGTTTGAAGGCCTCTGAGTGTGCTTGGCTTGTGCAGACTGAAATTTGATGATAGAAGTTGGGGTGGTCATGGTTCTGGCCTGGAGGTGTCAAAGATTGAACAGTTTCTGCTCATCCTGTAGCTTAGTTCCATTCCAGTGGGGAGCTTCGTGGAAATGGTGTGGAGTGCTGGGGCAAGAAAAACAGAAAAACGCCCTGGTGCAATGACATAGCCTTGCTTCACCCCTCCAATTGTGGTGTATCCATTGGTGAGGATCATGATTTGCGTGTCTTCATGAAGCAGATGGACAACGGTGACAAGTTTCTACAGAGAGCTGAATTTGAAGACAATATTCCACAGTCTCTCACAGTTGACAAAGTCAAAGGCATTTGTGAGATCAAAGAATACAGAGGTCAGTGCTGTGCCCTGCACTTCTCTTGAATTTGTTGCACACTGAAAATCATGTGCATTGTGCCTCCAGATGTGAGGAAGCCTACAATGAGATTTGGGGCAGTGGTTGGGATGGAAGATGTCTGAGTGTGAATTCTTTTAACTTAGGGTGGACCTTGCACACCAAGCACCACATGGACCCAGTGGAACAAGGTGTTGACCCAGTGGCAGGGAAAATCGGAGACAATCAGCAAATTAGGCTCTGCTGTAGGGCAGTTTGGGAGTGTGGCAGTGGCTAACAAGCACTAACATTCATCTGTTACGGGGATGCAGAACTATGCTGATTGACTCTTACAAGTCAAACATCTAGCTTAAGTTCCTATTTTCTAGATGCAATGTTCCTGCCAGAGGGTAACAGAGAATGCCTCAATGCTGTTTGCACTGCACCACATGGTGCATATGTGAGCATCACGGTGACCCTCAGGGTAGTCTAACAGAGAAACAAAACACTCAGAAATGTTAACAGATTGAAAGAGACCACAGGACTGTCGTATAATATACTACGTTTGTGTCAAGTGTCAAGATTGTAAGGAAGATTGATACCTGTATGCCCAAAATAAAGTTAGTGGTCTTTAATCCTTCTTTTCTAACTGCTAAATCTTGGTGTCACTTCAGCAGCTTGAGGAAGCCTACTGATTTCTTTGCCTGCTTTCCTCAGAGAACTCTGCCAGGCATCCTCCGGTGGTTCGGCACTTGGAAGACTCTGGCCTGCTCAGACCTTCTTTTTGTCCTTATTTGGGAATGGGATCTAATATAGATAGAGAAACACAAAGATTTATTTGTATCTCGAGAATTCAGAGAGCCATAAGACATAAGGTGAAGCCGCCAGAATCCAGTTTCAGTTTGATTTATAATAAGAGTTTTAAATAGTGGACAGACCTTCAGAAGATTATTGGTAAAGATAGGAAAATAATAATAACTGTACAGCATTGGGATTGGACTGTTTGGGTACATGTTTCAAGTTTGCTTGCGTGGTGCAGATTACAAATTTGCAGATTTTGAAAGAGTTATAGAAAATAACAAGAAGCCAAGGAGTTACCGCTCATACTAAATGCTATACTGCTTTATGGGTCAAACTGCATCGTTATCAGTTTCTGATTAGGGACAAATCTGTTATGATGAGCAATCTAAGACTGCTAGTCCCTAAGAACAACTGTCAAAAGTGTGTACTAAAGTCAAATATTTATCTGAAGTGTCCAGTCAATGGCAAAATGCAACTATTATAAGTACAGCAGGGAAAGCCACTGAAAAATATAAAAGCTGGATGAATGCATAGGATGTCAGGAGGTCAGGCTGATGAATTGGGAACGTGAAGTACAAAAATGGAATGCAAGAAAATGCAGTGTAAGTTCAAACAATGGACTCTGGGAGCAAATGCACATCCCTAGTAAGCACTGACAGAGAGTTGAAAGGAATCCTATTAATAGGAGGAGGAGGTCAAACAATAGCAGACCAGAAACAGTTGGAAGGTGAGATAGAGGATGTAGTTTAGCAAAATCAAGAAATATAATACAAACAAGGAATACTGCCAGGAGCAGAAGCCCATATGATCAGATAATCTTCGTGACAATGAATAAACTAAAAGTAAGTCAATAAAAGATACCAAACAACAGGATGCCAAAACTGGAGAGAATTTAGGGTGTACACAGTCGTGCCAATTAGGAGACGAGTTCTATCATATAGATGGCTATTTACTGAAAAAGGTGTCCTATAATAGGATTTAAAAGGCTAAAGTAAAGATAGTGAAATGAGGCTTTGAAGAAAAGTTAGGGCACCAAGATTTAGGAATAGATTGAAAGGTATCAGGAAAAGCAATTTTGAAACATTTCTTGCCTTTGTTAGAAACAAATGCTTGGGAGTGTAGATCAATGATATCAAAGTTTCTTAAGGGAGATCAGCTGAAGAGGAAGATGTTCCTCTACCTTTCTGAAGGAGGACGACATGCAGTAGGGATACTTTCGAAATTAAATAAATGTGTATATATAGCCTAAAAGTTGACAATTTTGCTTATTATCTCCACTCTCTACTGTATATTTTGAGCACTTTTCTCTTTTACAAAACTCAGTAATGTTAGAACTTGAAATTATTGACGCTTCCAATTGTCTGCCCCTTCCAAAGGACTCTGTTACAGTAAAATGTAAAAATTCTGTCAAATCCTAGAAGTTTAGACTTGTAATCCACAACCTTGACATAAGGACAAGGTATCCTTCCCTTTAATAAAACAAAGAACTGCGGATGCCAGAAATCTGAAACAGAAACAGAAATTGCTGGAGAAACTTAGCACGCCCAGTATCACCTGTGGAGAGAAAGCCGAGTTAACATTTCAAGTCCAGTGGTCCTTCTTCAGAACTGGAGAGGGGTCTGAAGAAAGGTCACTAGGCTCAAAACTTTAACTTTCTACTTTCTCTCCACAGATACATGTTTCTTTTTAATACTTGAAGGAGAAGGTTAGAGAGAGGATATTCTCCACTCCTAAGAAGATCATTATTCAGACCCTATCTACACATGTTGAAACATTTCATAATTCCCTTCTTCATGACTTCCATTTTTTCCTTTAGTGAGATTGTGCTTATTTGATTTTTGGTCTGATTGGTAATTTCACTACTTTGGAGGTTATTGTTTTATGTATGAATATCAAAGCAGAGAAATACCACAGGTAAAATAACATGACAGCAGTAAGCTGTGTTAAGAATGTGTTTAAGAGGTATTTGCCCATGGGATAAACAGAGCAGCTAGACAGCAACAGTGAGTTGCAGCTGCACTTGGAATCATTATAATGGAACACCACAGCTTGAGTTATGTAGATGGAGCTTGACAATCTTTCAAACTTGTCAAAATAGCTGACGAATCCCCAGTCTCCAATGAGATAGAGTATTTCAATTCTCTCTCCTAGAAACAGAATTATAATAATTTATTTGTTTGTTGTCATGGGTCAGATTTTGCACACTACTGTCAAAGGGACAAAGCGTTAAAAATTGACTTGAAGAAAACTGGCCACAAGGATTTAGCAAGATCATAGCACCAATATTAGATAAATATTCATACATAGAATGATATTATATAATACATAAAGTATGGATAGATTCTCGATAAGAAAGGGGGTGAAAGATTATTAGGGGTAAGTGGGAATATGGAGTTAAGACTGCAATCAGATCAGACCTGATTTCATTTTTTAAAATAAGCACCTCATTCGAGGAAGCAGCATACTTCCCTGAAATGCAAGTATCTCCTGCCTTAGTTAAGATGCTCAATACTGTCCACCAACACTCTGTACAGTTTCAGAGTTTCTTACTCTCAGACTCTACCTCCGCCCTCCCAAAACCCTCTACCCCATTACAACAAAGACCAATATTCCATTTGTCTTCCTGTTACTTGCTGTAGCTGCATGCTGATGTTTTGGGCAGCACTATCACCTCACTGGTGGGATGTGGGCAATGGCTAGGAAATTGGGAAAATGCAGTGAGTTAGGAAAATTAGAATCTTGACGTTAAGAATATTTTTTCCAATTTTTCCTTAATCTTTCCTTAACTGTTTAATGCTTTTTTAAGCACTGGGTACAGGTCTGACTTCTCATCCCAAAGAAGAGTAAAATTGTGCTGTCAGCCTTGGAATTACAGCACAGCATAATTTGGTGGGTTGGAGGATAGGTAACAGTGGTGAAATGAAAGAAGAGAAATTAAGAATACTGTGTCGTCACAAAAATTATTATAGACTTCAATTTTACATTATTACTTTTGTCCCCACTTAGCACCATGAAACTTTTCCACATGGGCCTTCAGAGATCGTAATGTGAAACTGATGACTTACAAAATCATGAATCTTCAGATATTAATTAAATTTAATACGTGTTCTTTTGGCCAGCATGCTTAACAGTTAAGTAAGTTTGCTGTTCTCAGTTACAAACATGCATTAATCAAAAAAGTACATCTTATTTATTGAGTGGGTATAGTTGACTACAAAAACAGAGGGTTGTAAATCTATACTAAAATTCCATCTGGCGCTTGAACTCAAATGTTGTCAGCTGGTGATTAGGAATTGGATGGTGCATGGAAATTTTACAGGCATAAAGACACTTAAGCTCTAATATAGTGGGCAGCTTCTCCACTGCTTTTCCACTTAACTCCCATCTCCTCTTGAAATTTATTACTTTTTATCTTTATGTCTTCTGTGACTGATGAGTTGCCTCTAGGGTCAAAACCGGGACCTTTGGCTTTACAGTAATAAATAAATGATTCAGTGAGCCAATTTTCTGTGTATCACTGAGATTTTTCTGGAGTCAGGCATGATCCAATTCAATGTCAGATAATTTTGCATTTATTAATTTGGTCTGGGCATGAAGCTCTAAACAACAATAGATTGTATTTTACAGCAGAAATAAAACACGATTATGTCTGTGCATGCACCACAAAAACTCATTTTGAGTTAGGAAATTATTACATAATCAGTCTGTGGACAGAATAGTCCCATTATCATCAACAATAGAAACCAGAAATCTTGAAGATAATCAACCTTTTTTGACACGTCCCCTTATCCATCTGATTCACAACATAAATAAGCATTTGAGATACAACTAAGCAGAAATAGCTCAGCTCAACAATTGGTAATTTTCCTGGAATGCTGAAGCCATCTCCACAGTTAACACAATTCTTCTGAAGCAATATGTTTATCTCTATGTCAGATTCGAGAATATGGTCAGTTTGGAATTTAATGGAGGGATGATTTTCAGATACGAAATCAGCACAGATGATCAGTATATACAAAACCAAGGATCCAGCTGTAAATTAATTAGAGGCGCACACCTTAATGTGATAGATGACATAGAGTAATACAGCACAGAAACAGACCCTTTGGTCCACTCAGTCCATGCCGAACATAATCCCAAACTGAACTATTCCCACCTGCCTGCTCCTGGCCCATATCCCTCCAAAACTTTCCTATTCATGTACTTATCTAAGTGTCTTTTAAATGTAATTGTGCCCACCTCCACCACTTCCTCAAGAAGTTCATTCCACACGCAAACCACCCTCTGTGTAAAAAAAGTGTGTAAAAATCTCTCTCCTCTCACCTTGAAACTATGCCCCCTAGTCTTGAAATCCCTCATCCTAGGGAAAAGACCCCTACCATTAACCCTATCGATACCTTTCATGATTGTATAAACTTCTATAATCCTAAAATCTTTGCTGTAGGAGTATGACCACAAACCTGGGGTAAACATTGCAAAGTCATGCTGTGTTCTTGTTTCCAGCCAGTCCATGTGTGGTGAGTGAATGGAGTCAGTGGAGTGGCTGTGCTGAGCAATGCCAGCCTACTGTGCGGATTCGACGGCGTCACGTTGAACAACAGCCTCTGAATCATGGAGACCCTTGTCCAGCACTGGAAGAACGAGCAGGCTGCCTGGAGTATATGACTTACCAGGGTATACATTGTGGACAGTCCTATGGTATAGATGCATTAGATTTATTCTGATAACCTCATTCTCAATTTATGTAGTATTCTTGACATTGATTTGCTTTGTTTAAAGATTACATTCTTATCAGAAAATTCTGAAAGGAGATTGTAAGAAAACCTATTTTGACTTTTGCAAATTGACATTATTATTTTCTTTTGTTACTTGAAATGAGAAAAATTGGGGTAATAGAAAATTTTCCTATTGCCTATTACCCCTGTTATCATCAAACACTTCCAAAACATGTACTTCAAAATGGCGTGCTTGCCTTCATTGGTAGGGGCATTGAGTTGTTTTCATGTTGCAAGTGTATAAGATTTCGGTCAGGCGACATTTGGAGTATTGTGAGTAGTTCTATTTGCCACACAATAGGATGGGTGTGAAGACTTTGGAGAGGATGCAGAAGAGGTTTACCAGGATGTTTCCTGGATTGGAGTATATTAGCTATAAGGAGAGGTTGGACAAACTTGGATTGTTTTCACTAGCGTTTTGAAGGCTGGGGGCGTCCTGATAGGAGTTTGAGAGGCATGGAATATGATGGATAGTGGAGTCTATCCCTTAGGGTGGAATTGTCAAATACTAGGGGGCATAGATTTAAGGAGAGAGGGGTATGTTTAAACATGATGTGTAAGGAAAGCTTTTTATGCAGAGGGTCGAAGGTGCCTGGAACATGCTGCCAGCGGAGGTAGTAGAAGCAGATACAATAGCAACTTTTAAGAGGCATTTGGACAGACACATGATTAGTTTGGAATGTCATCATGGTCGGCACAGACATGGTGGGCCAAAGGGCCTGTTCCTGTGCTCTACTGTTCTATGTTCTATTTCAACAGTTAATGCGTGAATTATATATAGAAATATTTTCATTGTATGCTGAATTTCCCACACCAGCTATTCTTACAGTTTTAAATGATCTGCCAAATGATGCCAACACCCGGGCCACTTTGTGTAGTGAAATGCATGATCTCATTTCAGTTGGGATCCCTAGAGCTGGTAGAGACAAGCCACTATTGTTCTATTCGTCAGGGTTGAATTTGTATCCAGATCTCCAGAGTGAAAGGACAGTGGTTAACTCCATGTGGCACTGCATTAACTGTTTTCTAAGAAATATGATTGTCACCTCTAATCATGAAAGCATTCACTTGCTGTGGACCTTTCTGTATAATATAACATAACTCAGTTTGAAGCCTGCAGCAATATATCTACCAAAGGGATAATGTTTGATGTGGAGATATCCGTTTGACAGGAAATAAATACATGTTGATATTTAGAGAATTCTGACAAGAGAAGTGAAAGTGTAACTGTTTTCTTCATTGCTGCTGTAACAACCATGTGGACTGAATAATCAGCCATAATGATAACTTTAGATTATCTGCAAACTTGACTATGGACAAGCGCTGAACGCTGTTCATTAATATTAAATTATTCATAGCAAGGAAATTAATTCTATTTAATGGGCACCTTCTATAATCTCAGGATATCATACAGTGCTTTCCAGCCAATGATTTACTGTATAATGTAGGAAAGCATTTCAGTTAGTAAATCTACAGAGTTTGTAATTATTTCAACTCTTATATACATTATGAAGAAATGTACTTCACCATATAGGTGGCAAACCTTTTAGTCTTGTCTGGTTTAGTCTTTACTCTTACAAATGAATTAACATTAGAAGAAAAAAGCGGCAGAAACTTACTATAATGGCAGTAGCAGATCAGGAAGAAATTAATTTATCAGCTGAACACTAAGAAACAACATGCAATTGAGTGAATATGGTAGTAGCTTTGATGGTTGAAATTTAAAGTAAATGGACCACTGCTTCTACAATGGCCTAACACAAAGATCATATTGATGTAGAAGTTTGCTGTTGCATTCACTGAGTCAGTGATTTTCTCTAGGACTTTGTTTATTGTGGGTCCTTAGTGCAGTTTTAGTATCAGATGTAAATGTCAGGGGATTAATTCAGTGTGTTTTATTTAAAAAAAATATATAACTGCTTTTCAAAGTTAAACCAGAAAATGTTTGCTTTATTCGCATATTTTGTTAGGTATTTAATTAATTCTCTGAAGTCTTCTTGAGAGGCATTTGAAAGGAATAAATTTGCAGGACTATAGGGACAGAACACAACGTTGGGTTTGATCAGATTGCTTTACATAGAAGACTCTAAGTAACTTATCTGATATGCTGCTTTGTGATTTAGACTGAGATAACAAGGTGTAGAGCTGGATGAACACAGCAGGCCAAGCAGCATCATAGGAGCAGGAAAGCTGACGTTTCGGGCCTAGACCCTTCTTCAGAAAGACCCTTCTTCAGACCCTTCTTCCTGCACCTATGATGCTGCTTGGCCTGCTGTGTTCTTCCAGCTGTACACTTTGTTATCTCAGATTCTCCAGCATCTGCAGTTCCTACTATCTCTTGTGATTTAGACTTTTGGTTTGACTGTTCTAGGCCCTGCTTTTATAAGCACTGCAGAGTACAATAAAGAGAGAAGGAAGCTGGCTCTTTTTGAAGATAAAGAGATTCCTGGGTGAGTAGCACTTTCCATTCTTATACGAGGTTATTATTCTGAAGAAAATTGCTTGGCTATCAATCAAAACTCAAAAGGAATTGTTGACAAAATTTGTACTTTATCCCATTACAAATAAGAAAGGAAATTTATAAAATATGGCTTGTACTTTATTCTTTTGATAAAAGGTTTTGTACCTTAAGCTGTAACTTACATGGCCTATTTTCAGTTGCTGATGCCCTTGCTGCATATTTCAGGATATCAGCCTTTTATTCAGATTTACAATATTTGAATTGTTTTCTATTTAAATTTTACTAAGAATGAGAATATATAATTTGTTCATGAAAAGGAAAGACATGCAATGGTAAAGCTGCAAAATAGAGAGCAAAAATTAATTAATCATGATGAAGAAAAACAGCGAGCTGTGATTGGAGGAAGAGTAAACCATCATG
Source organism: Rhincodon typus (assembly GCF_021869965.1). Classification (NCBI taxonomy): domain Eukaryota; kingdom Metazoa; phylum Chordata; class Chondrichthyes; order Orectolobiformes; family Rhincodontidae; genus Rhincodon; species Rhincodon typus. The sequence continues at coordinate 25,205,620 of NC_063335.1, forward strand.
AGACATGCATTTATAAATGGTAGGGGGAAAGACCAGTGACTGTGAAATGTATTATAATACTGAGTCAGGAAGTCATATTCAAATAATGGAAATAATGGCATGAGAAATAATGTGTTAAATGTTCTGTATGGGCAAGAGAATCAAGTCTAACTGCAATCTGGTAATTGAACTTCTTAAAAAAGTAATCCTGTTTTCATGTAACTAACTCTTAAGTATGAGACAAGTTCAAATCCTCAATTTGTTATTTTCGATGAGCCTTCCTCTCTAGTGTATTGTTAACATAGTACAAGGCACCAAGAGGAAGCAGAGAATGACTCAAAAGGTACATTTTTACACGGAGATAACAAGGTGTAGAGCTGGATGAACACAGCAGGCCAAGCAGCATCAGAGGAGCAGGAAAGCTGACGTTTCGGGCCCAGACCCTTCTTCAGAAAAAAAAAACTATCTATCTCTTACTATCTCCGAAACATTTTTACACAGCTCAGGTTTGCCTCCTTGCAACGACTAGCTATGGCGTTGTACCTGTGGGGGTTTCTACAATTGGCTTATCCTGTTATTGTTACAGACATGGATAAAGTAAGAAACAACATAGTTAACTGAAGATTTTAATGCAATTTTTACACTTGCTTCGTAATCCGTTTTTGTTAAAGAATTGTAATCTGACACTAAGTGATGTGAGGGCTCTTCAGTGCAGTAGGCTAATCTGTGGGGGTTTTTTGTTCCAAATTTCATTATAATTCCAATTTTGTTTTTTAATAAAAGTCTGGCATGAACTTGCAAGACAAATATTTTCTTTTCATACAGTGACTACAGTTCAAAATGACTTAATTGGCTGCAGTGCAATTTGAGACATCTTGTGGATATGAAAATAATATATAAATGCAAGTCTTTTCATATCTTCTGTGGGATGATTCTGTATCCACCTTCTGAAAAAAAAACCTTATTTAAGTAAAATGATTTTTATGAGAGACAGAATCCTCAGCATATCTCAAAGAAGCATCTGGAATCTCCCTAAAGGACAAAGCAGCTTTTTGATTGTTCACCAAAACTTATACAACAGTGAGTATGTGTTGAATGCATCCTGTTTATGGAGAACATGTCATTGGATTAGTCATGCTAAGTTGCCCATAGTATCTACGGATGTCCAGGGTAGGTGGGTTAGCCATGGGAAATGCAGGATTACAAGGATAGAGTGGGTCTAGGTGGGATGCTCTTTCAAGGGTCAGTGTGGACGCGATGGGCCAAATGGCCTGCTGCTATACTGTAGGGATTCTATGATTCACTGCTGTCAGGAATGCAGTCACAGCCCTCCATGTTCAAAGAGAAAAATTCATCAGCAATATAGGGGTTAATTTTAACTTGACAAAATCATATAACGGAGCTGTAATGATTGTAATGAGGTCAGCCAGGTAGACCTCATAGATTATGAGTTCCCAGAATGGGGCAGTTAATCTGGTCCAATCAGGGAGCCCTGGCTGACAGATAGGAACAGGAGCGTCAGAGGTTCTGTTGACTCTGAGAATGGGCCCTGAGGGAGCTGGATCAGTGTCAAGGACTCTCCATGTGTAAATACAGGATGACTTGGTGATGGGATACCAGTCTCTGTAGAGTTATTTCAGGAGCATTAGCAGTTTCCAAATATTATTGGTGGACTTAATACCCCATTAACACAGTCACTGCCATTATTTTTAAAATGGTTTACTACCAAATGCTGAAATTAATGCTTGTTTCTGATGTAAAGCTATTTAGAACAATAAACTAGAGTCCTGTGATAGCCATCGGACTCTGATTGTCATTTTAGAACAGACACAAACAGAAACTGTACCATTAACTTTGGAACCAGTTTTATGGATGGCTTTTCAACTGTACAGTAAAAAATATTCCAAAAGTGTGTCAAGGGCAGCCTTCGATACAAGTCCAGGGCTTGGGCAAGGTTAGTTGGTGGGGTCCTCTCCCTTGTAGGGTCTGAGGAGTCAAATTTTGGGCATTCTACCACCCATCCAGCTTGTCACTTGTTCCTCAGGATCTCCATATTAGACAGCAGTCCCAACAACTCAGGCCATGCACTCAGATCCTGTGCGGACTAGCTGGTGAAGGTATTTGCTGATATCTTCAACCTCTCCTTGCTACAATCTGAAGTACCCCCCTCCTTGAAGAAGACCACCATCATCCCAGTACCAAAGAAAACACATGCAGTGTGACTCAACGACTACCGCCCACTGGCTCTGACCTCCACAATCATGAAGTGCTTCAAGAGGCTGGTCATAACCCACATGAACTGTAGCCTCCCAGTCTGCCTCGATCCCCTGCAATTTGCTTACTGGCAAAACAACTCCACAGCGGACACCATTTCCCTAGCTCTACACTCATTCCTGGAACATCTGGATAACAAAGACTGTTATGTCAGGTTCCTACTCATAGACCACAACTCTGCCTTCAATGTCATAATCCCTACCAGATTAGTCGCAAAACTCCAAGACCTAGGTCTCAGCTTTGCCCTCTGCAACTGGATCCTCAGCTTCCTGACTCACAGTCCGCAATCAGTGAAGATTGACATCAGCACCTCCTCCACGATAACCCTCAACACTGGTGCCCTGCAAGGATGCGTTCTCAGCCCCCTACTGTACTCCCTGTACACCCACGACTGTGTAGCCAAATTCCATATGTATACCATCTACAAGTTTGCTGATGACACCAGCATGGTAAGATAGATATCAAACAATGATGAGTCAGAATACAAGAAGGAGACAGAGTGCTTGGTGTCATGGTGCAGTGATAACAACCTCTGTCTTAATGAGAACTGATCATTGACTTGAGGCAGAAAGGAGTAAGACACGCCCCTATCTACATCAATGAAGCTGAGGTAGAGAGGGTTGAGAGTGTCACGTTCCTACGCATGACAACCTGTCTTGGATTTCTCATGTAGATGTGACAGTCAAGAAGGTACAACAACATCTTTTCTTCCTCAGGAGGCTTAAGAAATTTGGCATGTCCATAAGGAGCCTCACCAACTTTTACAGGTGCACAACAGAAAGCATTCTATCTTGGTACATAATGTCCTGGTACGACAACTGCTCTGCCCAGGACCATGAGGAACTACAGAAGGTTGCGTGTACAGCCCAGACCATCGTGGAAGTCAACCTCCCATCCATAGACCCTATTTACACTTCTTGTTGCTGCAGAAAGGTTACCAACCTCAACAAAGTCTCCTCCCACCCAGGTGATGCTCTCTCCCAACCTCTTCCATCAGGTAGAAGATACAGAAGCTTGAACACACACACCAACAGATTCAAGAACAGCTTCTTCCCTGCTGTTATTAGACTGCTGAATGGGCCTGTCTAACTTCAAATAATGTTGATATTGCTTTGTGCATCTCCTGTGCAGTGGAACCCTGTATGCTTCACTCCATCTAAGCACCCCATGATCCGTATGCCCTTGTTTGCTATGATCTGCCTGAACTGCTCAGAAAACAAAGCTTTACACTGTACTTAGGTACATATGACTACAATAAATCAAATCAGATCAAAGCCAGACACTACAGGCAGTGACTGCACACAACCCTGGCCACAGACCTTGACCCCCGACACCTACGAGTCTCACCACATCTTCACGGCATATCTCGGACCCACTTACACTCGGTTTCTGTAATTCAATGCTGCACTTTGCACAGAGGTACAGGCCACACAAGATGGAATTGACTAGGGTGAATGTCAATGTTCCATGTGTGTTCTTTCAGCACTCACTCACTTTGCATTTACTTGACTGCTGACAGAATCCCTGCCTTTCCTGGTCTTACCTCTCTGTGCTTTGGCCCCTCAGTCAGACCTTAAAGATTCACTGTACTTTTGTCTTGACTTACCTAACTTGTCCTAACCCTAACCCTATCACAGTACTTAAAAACTGAAAAACCATGGATGCTGTAATCAGAAAAAAATCAGAATTGCTTGAAAAGCTCAGCAGGTCTGGCAGCAACTGTGGAGAGTTTGGATCTGAAACCATGGAGTGCATTCAGTTCCCAGGAGGATAGGTTGGAATGGGTAAGGAGACAGAGAAATTGAGGCAACCTATGTCATGTCAACAGTTCTCAAAGAACAGGTTGAGTGCAGGTGAAAGGCCAGAGGGAGGGTTCCAGGTGGAGGGAGGGTGCTGGAGCTGGGCAAAGGGATCTGTCGGACGGGGAGAGGACTCTTGTCTAAAGAAATGGGCATGGAGGCAAAAGGCAATGGAAGAAGAGTTTAACGCCTTGTCATGCCTGAAATTCATTAAGGTGGGGATGCAGAGAGATAAAACTGAGACCTTTGCTGAGTAAAGAATGTTCAGCACCAGACAGCAGAAGATCAGGACGGATAGTGAATACATGACAGGTGGTGGGGGGGGGGGTGGGGGGGGGGGAGGGGATAGGATCAGAGGGATAGGGGAGGAGTGGAAGGTTCTGGAGGGCCTTGGGTATCTCTAAGTTGTTGTATCTTGTGGGCTTTGATTCCTGAATCCTGAACTGTGAAGTGGTGCAGCCCTGAGCCAGCGTATTGCAATGCTGTTGGAGCAAAAAGTTGAGAGTATGCATTTGATGATGCATGGCACTGAGTGTGGATCTCAGGATGCAACGAGAGCAGCTGTCTGTGGAACGTTGAAATCATGGAGGTATCTGCTGTGATCCTGGGAGGATTCAAAACACGATGGATGAAACTTGAGTTGGAATCCAAGTGGGGTGAGTCTGAGCCGGAGGCAGTCACTGAGGAAGGGGATATGGCTGTGGAAACGAGTTTTAGTAAATACCTGTTCCAACAGCAGGAGCAACAGTAAAATTAATGATGGTGGACAAAAAAAAAAGATTGGAATGGAAATCCCATCAGAGGGAGGAGCAGAACTTCTTGAAGGTGGGCATGCCCAGAAGAGAAGTGGCAGTGAGTTAAATACTAAGTAAAAGCTAAAGCCAAAAAAACTACGGATGCTGTAAATCCACAGATGCCTGCCAGACGTGCTGAGCTTTTCCAACAATTTCTGTTTTAGTTCTTTATGATTTTCGGCAGTGGTCAATCAAGAGAGTAGACAGATCTCTGTGCAGCACTGTGTGATTTCGGTCTCACACCAACGCTATGTTCCAGCCAAGTATGCATCAAAATCACTGCATGTGCATCCATTGCAGAGATATAGTCCTCAGTCAAATCAGTAAGACACCCCTCAGTCAAGCAACCCCATCACAGTAGATCAAGAGCAGGCTTTGATATTGGTCCAGAATTGTGTATGTCACTTGGCTATTTGGAGTGGTCAATGAATGAATCATTGCCTTTACAGTCCAAGGGATGGGAATGGTCAACCTTGATCCAGTGCAAACAGTCCAAGGAGTTACAGGAAGTCGATCGGGAAGCTGCACAGATAATTAGTCAGAGGCTGGTCACTCATTATTTGAGGCTGTCTGTCCACGGCAGTAAAGAGATTGAGCCACAGTCAGTCCTGGGTGTCAAGAGTAGGGGGTGTTATCAGGAGCTAGTGATGTGGTAGGGAAGCTAGGGAGCTTAGTTGTGGGGATTGGAGGCAGTGTCCTGCGATTCAAAGGGGATAACTTGTGAATGGAGGGCAGCTAAACATATAAGGAGCAGAGATGATAGAGCATGGGAGGGAAAGGGGTAACAAGAGAGTGGCTCATCAGTAGTCAGCAACAGCCTGACCTCAAGGTGGGGAACAATGCATCACTATATCTGGCGTTTTGGCTTGATGTGCCAGGGGTTAAAGTGGGAGATGAGATGTTTGATTGTTGGGTTGGGTGGAAATGTGGGGAAGTTCAAAGCCAATGGGGTGCAGATGGAGGGCTACAAGGAAGTGAATGAGTTCTTTCAGAGGTTATTTACCAGGATGTTGCAGGGTATGTAATTACAAAGAAAGGCTGGGTAGGCTGGGACTTTTTTCACTGGAACATAAGAGGTTGAGAGGTGACCTTATAGGGATTTATTTAATCTTGAGGGGTATAGATAAAGTTAGTGGTAGGTGCTTTTCCCTAGGACGAGAGATTTTAAGAATAGGAGGCATATTTTTAATGTAAGAGGAGAAAGATTTAAGAAAGACATGTGGGGCAAATTTTTTTTACACAGAAGGTGGTTCGTATGTGGAATAAACTTCCTGAGGAAGTGGTGAATGTGGGTACAATTATAACTTTTAAAAGACATTTGGGTAAGTACATGAATCGGAAAGGTTTGGAGGGATATGAGCCAGGAGCAGGCAGGTGGAACTAGTTTAGTTTGGGATTATGCACAGCATGGACTGGTTGGACCAAAGAGTCTGTTTCCATGCTGTATGACTCTATGACTCTATGATTCTCTTAGAGGCTGAGCCTGAGACTCACTGGTGAAGCATGACTATTTCTTCCCAGTATCATGCAAATAGTGAGCATGCATCCTTACAGACAATCCTCACACAGCTGATGATGAAAAGTGAGTATATACTTACAAATGTGAGAACATATTTATGATGAAGTGTCCTCCATATCACCTATGTGCCCTCAGGAATTTTTCTTCATTCTTTCCTTCCCATTATGCCTCAGTGCAGTCCAAGGATGCAAAACTGTTGGCACTGCACTGACCTGGTGGCAGCCTCAGATCAGGCAAGGTCTGGCGTCTTTGTCTCCTCTGTTTGCTCTGTCCTAGGCACCGCTCCATTCTCCAGATCCCACTCCATAAAATGGGCAAACAACTTTCCCTTGTCTAACATGTCCAGGGTAAATGGCACAAATTGTGCAGGGAAGCTCTGGACTGACAGCACTTGACCTTATAATATGGCACGAGCACATGGGAGATTCTGACAAGCAGAATGCCATAGGAGCGTGGTACGTAGTTAAGGAAGCGAATTACAGAAGATAGCATGAGGAAACTCGCTTAGCGTCAGGGAGAGAAACCCTCCATGAAACTTACATTAAATTCTTCATTGTCTTCTGCTGCAGTACAAAATCTATGCTTTGTTTTGTAAACTTGTCACACCTTTCAGGGCTGACTTTGAAATTTGAATTCTGACGATTTTCATTGACTTATTTTGCAACTTCGTTTCCCAGTTGTGGTCACATGTTTGCCTTTCTTCTGCTGGCAGATTGATTCTTAGATTTTTCTTTGAGCTCTGCAGAGACTGTCCTCTAATCTCTAAAATCTCTAAACTTCTTTTCCAATATCTTGAATTCTCTCGCTGCTGCTCAGTTATCTGTCTGCCGTTAAATTTCAACAACTTTATGTTTGAACTGGGCTGTGGATCTGCTGTTCTTTTTTTGATGCTGTATTGTGATATTAGAGTGGGATTGGCAGGAATGTAGGTGCACCGGTGCGATGTTAACCTTAATAGGACATGTTGATGTGCACAGTTATGAGAAAAAGCTCCGTTGAATGAATAGGTTTGCACCATGACAGATTCAACTTTAGTGGCAAGTAGGAAGAGTTTAGACTTTTTGGGGGACCAAAGTTGGGTGTTTGCTTTTTAATGAGTTTGACTGCTGCTCACATATATGCAAATTTCTATTTGTGCTATGAGTTCATTGATTTTATTATGAATGCTGTGTGCATTCAAATAAAGAGTCATGTGATTACGTCTATTTACCATATTTCCCTACTCAGACCTTACCTGCTGACGCATTCCTAAATTTGGCTGTTTTGACTCTTCCCAGCGCTCACTATTTATCATTACCCTTATCATTACCTTGTTCTTAATAATTTTCTAGAACTACCCTAATGTGAACCCTACCCCCACTACTTACTTTAAAACCCTCTTTTATTTGATTGGCCAGAAACACACATTGGACATTTTGTTTTAAGGAGAGTTTTTAGCAAAACCAAGAACACAGACTGAGACTGAAACAGCAAATGTAATTTGCGTTACTATGTAGTCCACATTCAACTCCATTGGGATGGATGTGCAAAGGCAGTGGAGACCCCACTAGAGAACTCCTGGAAATGTGGAAACAGCTTTTTTCCTACCTTATAAAAATGGAGATATTCACAGTAATCAACCGTAGGAAGCTTGGACATTAAAATTAATCACCTCAACCACAACACATAATGTCTAAGATGACGTTACAGATGTCATTGAAAAAACTACCTTTTGGAATATACAACAGACTTTTTTAGAACTTTTTTTTGCAAGATGGAGAGAGAATATGTGATACAACTGTCCGTGTGTGTCTGTATACTTGAACTTGGGCTAACAGGAGACTACCAGCAGCAGAAAGAGGAGAAAGAAAAATTAGGAAATAATTCTTCACGGAATAGGTGGTAAAAATGTGGAAATCTCCCTCGCAAAAAACAGCGGATGCTTGCTCTATGAATGTTCCAGTTGGATAGCGTTAAGATAGAAGTTAACCATGATCTTGTTGAATGGCTGAACAGGTTTGAAATGTTAAATGATGTTCCTAATTCAAGTTTTTTTTATCTTATTAATTAGGTATTGTACTGAGTTCACAATTGAATCACTGTCCTTCTACTGCACTGTAGAGAATCGTTCATTTGCTAGATGGATGCAGTATCTCCGAGAGGGTTACACTGTCTGTGTAACATGTCAGCCACCAGCTATGAATTCACACAACCACCGTTGTCATGGTGATGGGGCAAATGATAACGGGTAAATTATAAACGCAATCAAAAATGCATGCATGAACAAAATATATAATTCAGTTAATAATTAATTTGATAACGCAACTTATTGCGTTTATCTGTTTCTAACATACCTTCTATTATTGAACAGTATCAGACCATCAGTAGCTTTATTGGATGAGCTAACATATAGTACATTATTGTCCTGTGTATGGTGTGCACTTGTCAAAATAGGACTTGAGGGTGATTTAGCGGTTTGGATCAGAAATTGGCTAGCTGTAAGAAGACAGAGGGTGGTGGTTGATGGGAAATGTTCATCCTGGAGTTCAGTTACTAGTGGTGTACCTCAAGGATCTGTTTTGGGGCCACTGCTGTTTGTCATTTTGATAAATGACCTGGATGAGGGCGTAGAAGGATGGGTTAGTAAATTTGCGGATGACACCAAAGTCGGTGGAGTTGTGGATAGTGCGGAAGGATGTTGCAGGTTACAGAGGGACATAGATAAGCTGCAGAGCTGGGCTGAGAGGTGGCAAATGGAGTTTAATGCGGAAGAGTGTGAAGTGATTCACTTTGGAAGGAGTAACAGGAATACAGAGTACTGGGCTAATGGTAAGACTCTTGGTAGTGTGGATGCGCAGAAAGATCTCGGTGTCCATGTGCATAGATCACTGAAAGTTGCCACCCAGGTTGATAGCGTTGTTAAGAAGGCGTACAGTATGTTAGGTTTTATTGGTAGAGGGATTGAGTTTCGGAGCCATGAGGTCATGTTGCAGCTGTACAAAACTCTGGTGCGGCCGCACTTGGAGTATTGCGTACAGTTCTGGTCACCGCATTATAGGAAGGATGTGGAAGCATTGGAAAGGGTGCAGAGCAGATTTACCAGGATGTTGCCTGGTATGGAGGGAAGGTCTTATGAGGAAAGGCTGAGGGTCTTGAGGCTGTTTTCGTTAGAGGGAAGAAGGTTAAGAGGTGACTTGATAGAGACATACAAGATGATCAGAGGATTAGATAGGGTGGACAGTGGGAGCCTTTTTCCTCGGATGGTGATGGCTAGCACGAGGGGATATAGCTTTAAATTGAGGGGTGATAGATATAGGACAGATGTCAGAGGTAGGTTCTTTACTCAGAGAGTAGTAAGGGCGTGGAATGCCCTGCCTGCAAAAATAGTAGACTCGCCAACTTTAAGGGCATTTAAATGGTCATTGGATAAACATATGGATGATAATGGAATAGTTTAGGTTAGATGGGCTTCAGATTGGTTTCACAGGTCGGCGCAACATCGAGGGCCGAAGGGCCTGTACTGCGGTGTAATGTTCTATGTTCTATGTTCTATGTTCAAAATGTATAGTTCTACAGTTTATTGGAAGTGAAAAATCTCTTTAAAAAATGCAAATATAAGTCATTAAATTATGGTTATTCTCGCATAGCAATAGACTGTAGAAGTAGTTATAGCTGTGCCCAGGAATATACTATTGGCAGTGTTTTCTAGTTTTTATTTTGCTTATTTAGATCACGTAGGAACTTTCAATATTTGGACAGTGGCCAAATCAGAAGAGGCCAGATCATGAGCTAATTGTGTTTCAGACCCACAGACTGTATAGCAACACTGATACATGATCTTAATCTGGGTAAGTGTGAGGTGCTACACTTTGGGAGATCAAATGTTAAGGAAAAGTGTACAGTTAATGGCAGCACTCTGAACAACACTGACGTACAGAAGGACTTTGGGGTGCAAGTCCACAGCTCCTTGAAAGTGGCACGCAATTAGGGGTAAATAAGGCATATGGCATGCTTGTCTTTATTGGTTGGGGAATTGAGTTCAAAAGTCAGGATGTTATATTGCAGCTTTATAAGACTTTTGTTAGGCCATACTTAGAGTATTGCATTCAATTCTGGTCGCCACATTATAGGAAGGATGTGGAGACTTTGGAGCGGGTGCAGAAGAGGTTTACCAGGATGCTGCCTAGATAAGAGGGTATGAGCTATAAGGAGAGGCTAGAAAAACTCGGGTTATTTTCTCTGGAGCAGCGGAGGCTGAGGGGGAACTTGATAGAAGTCTATAAAATTATGAGATGCATAGATAGGGTTGTCGGTCAGAAACGTTTTTCCCAGAATTGAAATGTCCAATACTAGGGGCATGCTTTTAAGGTGAGAGGGGGAAGGTTCAAAGGAGATATGAGGGGCAGGTGTTTTACACAGAGTGGTAGGAGTCTGGAAAGCACTGCCAGGGGTGGTGTTTGTGGCAGATAGAATAAGGGCATTTAAGAAACTTTTAAATAAGCACATGAATATACAAGGAATGGAGGGATATGGACCAAGGACAGGCAGAGGGATTAGTTTCATTTGACATCGTGGTTGGCACAACATAGTGGGCCATAGGGCCTGTTCCCATGCTGTACTGTTCTATATACTTAACTTATATAAATGATTAAATTATATAAACATCAATTACATATTTCACAGATTCAATGAACACATCAACATGTTTGAAGAGCTCTTCACAATTGCCAGCAGTCCTGTTTCATTCTCCGTAATTTTCTTTTTCATTTCAATTTTTTCAATAAGTTCCATCAGTTAGATTAGTTTACAACTTCTTTAGTTTGGTTGTCAGGCGTACTCTGTTCTCAGCAAAGCTAGTTCATTCTGTAACCCTATGCATGCGCCATCTAAACATATTTCTGTACTTATTGATAAAGTTCATACTTGTGTTGAGTTTGTAACTTTCTTTTGTTTATGTTTCCATTTCTGGCAGGACTCATATCTTCCAATGGCAAGCAGTGGGTAATTCTCAATGTAGAGGAACATGGAGAAAAGTGCGTGAGGTGGCAGAGTGCTCATGCCCTATTGTTCACAGTTTTATATTTACTTGAGAAATCGTTTCTTATTTTAGAAATGTTACATGATAATAGATTAAGCTTAAATTTACAACAATCCGACAAAAGTACCACTCAACTTCATTCAAGACCACTCTATGGAAGTATTACAAAACAGCACCGATTTTTCAGAATGTGAATGAAAATTTTTGAATAGACCCATTCACTTGTTCAATAAAATGAGGACAGGTATGAAGACATCATCACTGATAGTTTGTGAATTTTGTAATGCATTCTTACATTTTAATTTTTTGCTTAAAGACAGAACATGCCTCCTGGCATATCACAGACATTTTTGGTTTAGAAATTCAATTTAAAATTGATGATATGCTAATTCTTAGCAGTTTAAAATTAATGTAAATCAATAAGAATGCATTTAGTAGACTTGTTCTTTCAGGCCACACCTAGTCCAGATGGATGAGCCAAAAATAGTCTAGTTAGAACTAATCCAGCTCCCAAATAAATCAAGTGGCCAAACATGAAATAGTGACTGAGCAATATTAATCTCAGTACTCTAACATTAAAACGTCAAATTCAAATGTGATGGTGAGTTCAGTAGACACAGCTTTCCAATTAGAATGAGTTCTGCATTTCATCTGGACCATGCTTCGCCTCACGTAGGGATGAAGGATGCAATCAAAACAGCAGAAAAATATCTGTTCTATCTGCTAGTAAAATCAGAATTTACTGCCCAATACGAATTTGGAGATTTCACTGTATTCATTCATATTAATTACATCGTTGTAGGCAAATTTGGGTATGATAGATAATTGAAAGAATGTTTTGTTATTTTGCTTAAGACAAATGCAGCTTTTGTGTAATTGATACAATTAATAAACTTGGGCAGAATTTAAAAACAACATTTTAAAACTGGAGGAAGGCCATGATCCTAGATGAATCCGAAGTGTTAGTACTGGATTCTGCTGAACAATCAAAGCAACTATATAGTACGGGCTTTACATGTATTTGAAACAGTTAATGGTAAGACAGTGCAGTTGGCAATCACCACTGAAGCAGAAATACAAAAGTTTCTGTCAACAATCTAATGTGAACCCTGAAATCAGAAGCATTGTTCAATTTCAAGTCGCACAAAACTAATTTAGAATATACATTACTTAAAGTAGTGATGCAAGTAAATAAACCATAATTAAAGCAAATTAGAGGGTGAGGACTGACGATGAGATCTGGTGTAGATACGATGGGCTAAATGGTCTTCTTCAGCACTGTAACAATTTTGTGATTCTGTAAAACTACATTCAGTTTACCAAAGATGATTAGGCAGATGATTGAGAAATAACTGTTGTAGATTATGTATAATTTTGATTACTGCAGACAAGTATATTGTGTATAAGAAATGACCCACCTTGAACTGTAACTGATCAGTTGACTTTTCCAATACACTGCTGATTTTAAGCAAACAATTTTTATTTCATATTTAATTTGACACGGTGAATCTAAGCAGCTCTCTAAGTTTTGGCACAGTATCTATAACAATGTAAACTTTATGTCTGGAGCTTCATGAGTGTTTACAAAGAATGTGACTAGATATTAGTTCCATTATCCATATTTGGTAGAAATAAAAATCAGCTTGCTTCTTTCTACATTTCAATGGAATCATTATATTCTGAAACATGCTGTTCCTCCTAAACTCAGACTTAGTTCAGAATTGGATAAAATTTATACCTTTTTATTTCAGGCAGCTCCTTCCTCTACTAGTATAGGCTCTAATGCTATGTCAAATTTGTTAGCAATGACTAGCAAATGAACCTCAATATAGGTACGGGTGAGTGTCAGGTAATACATTTTGTTACAAAGAATCTGAAAGTTATGTACTTCCTGAAAAATAAACACCTAAATGTGGTGGAAGAATAGGGGACTCTTTAGGTATATCATTTAAAGTAGTGATACAAGTCAATAAATGAATAAATAAAGCAAATTAGAGCTAGAACTGAGAACTAGACCACTGCCTGGATGCACGATGGAAGCAGGTTCAAAAACCAAAACAACAGTGGATGCTGGAAATCAGAAACAAAAACAGAAATTGCTGGAAAAGCATAGCAGTTCTGGCAGCGTCTGCGGAGGGAAATCAGAGCTAACATTTTGGGTCCAGTGACCCTTGCTCAGAAGATGTTCAGTCAAGGTTCAAGAAGGCATGACAGAATTATTTAAATAGAAATAATGAACCGGGTTTCAGGGAAAGGGTGGGAAAATGGCAATAAGTCATGATGCTCATTTGGAGATCCAATGCACACCATGGGCTGAACAGCCTTCTTCAGCACCTTTACCAGTTCTGTGATTCTGTATAATTATGTTAAATTTGTACAGTACCTGAGTTAAATCACATCTTGAATACCTGCAACAATTGTGCCCATCTTATTATAATTGAAAACTTAATGGCTGCGCATAAAGTCTGACCATAAAGATTAACTGGAAAAATACCAGAACTGAGAGTTTAGACTGATCAGCAAAGATTAAGCAGGCTGGGGTTGTTTTCTTCAGAAAAAACTGTGACTCGATTGATAAAGGTATTCAATAATGCAAAGGTTTGATTGGGTATACCTAGAGATGATTCCACATAGCCATGATGTATAAATGTAAGATAGTTAGTAGTAATTTAATAGGAAATTCTGTAGAAACATATTTACCCAGAAAAAGATTAGAATGTGGCATTTGCTAGTCCAGAGAGTAGCTGAGGAGAACAGCATTGGGAAACTAGATAGGCAAATGAGGGAGAAAGGAATAGAAGAATATGTTAATTAGGCTAAAGAATGAAAGGAGGCTCATGTGAAGTATAAACCCTGCTGTGGGCTAAACAGGGCCGATAGGCCTATTGCTGTGATGTAGAAATTTCATAACAGGAATTCCAATTTTCCTTGTTCTTCCAAATCATTTTAAAATAAGCCAGAAAATTAAGTAACCCATGTTTAAATCCACCTTTAAATCTTTAGTCAAAATGAAATATTTTTCAGAGTAAGGGAATTATTATAACACATCCATACCTTTTCTTTATATCAGAAAATTATGAATTACAAAAAGACTGCTTTTTAATTTGTAGCAATGACTCCTCAGGCTATTGATGTTCAGAAAGCATATTAAGGTGGAGAAAGTGATGTACATAGTCCCATCATATCAGTTATAGATAAAGCCTTAAGTCACTTTGTTATATCATGTTCCACATAAACCCTCCATCGATGCCCAAACCATTTTCTACATCCAGCCCTGGAATATCACTTACAACTGAGCTTGCCAAATCACAAAAATCTACCTTTTGGGTTTCTGCTCACCAGATTTCTGCAGCTGCTGTTATGGACCAAACCAAACCCCTTCAAATACATCAGGGAGATAGTCTAGATCCTAACACTTTCTTGTTTGAAGGCAAGTATAAGGTGCTGTGTTCCAGATGTAATTTGATTGGTTATACTACTCAGCTTTAAGGAAAACACATTTTATTCTTACACTATTGTTAAAATACAAAATAAAAAGAATTGATATAACTTTAACTGTATTGGAAAACTTAACAGAATAATAGCTTATTTAACTACAAAACAGCAACTGTTCCAATGTAGTAACGTCCCACAGACATACCCTTGGCAAAGGCAGATTCAGTAAAACAGATTCTCTGATGTCAGAACCATGTGAGACAGAGACAACTCCAGCTTATGCCTTGGCCGAGAGAGATGTACAGCTGCTTCCACAATGAACTTGAAAATCCCAACAACAACTGAAAGCTAAACTAAAACCCTGGTTCTGTAGGAGCCTGACTCTACCCATTCATGCTGCTTCTTTGTTCCAACTTTTAAAAAAACTCCACAGCCTCACAAGCTGTTTACTTAATTGGCTTGGAACAGACAGCTCTTCATATCTGGCTCAACCTCTCATCATAAAAAAAATCAGGATAAAATACATCTCTTAAAGCCATAGTAACATCATATTACTAAATTACTCAGTTGTACCTTTAGATGCACTGGTTTCTAATAAAATTACTGTTTTTCACCTTAGCCATCTCACCTGCCAAGGCCCTCATATCCAATCTTTTAATTACAAGGAACACTGATTTAGTGAGATATTGCAGACAATTGGTAAAGCCACCCAGAGCCAGACCTGACTGGACTATCTAAAACGCTATCAGTTCCTGCTCGTCTGCTAAAATATCTCATTATTCCAGAAATGTCTGGGAATGACAGGATAACCTTTAATTTATTTTCTCTACCACAAACTGTCATCTTAAACCCCTTTCTCCTCCATCCTTATCTCCAACATGTGCAAAGAACTCATGGATTTGTCACTAACATTGAGACAACCCTTCTAGCTGGGGAAACTTGCTCTAATGCTAACCCGTGTCCTAGCCCTGAACATGCATCGGTATGGGGTCTTTAGTCTTTGATAGTATTTGACGCAGTGTTGATGTAGGTTTGTGTGCAATCATGATCCTATGCGGTCTAAGGAGTCTGGTTGTCATTTCTGATATAGTTTTGATGTGGGCTGGAGTTACTAGTGTCTTCTGTTGTAGCATGTCCTCTGACTGTTGTTTGTTTTGTAGGCATCAGTGGACAAAACTTATTGGGCATCCGTTGTTGGTAAATACTTTGTGTAGACGTTCCTCTTCCATTCTCTGGGTATTGCAATGTGATATGGCTCGTTTTAATAGTGTCTTAATTTGGCTCTGTTTGTGTATGGTGGGGTGGTTGCTATTGAAGTTCAGGATTTAGTCTGTATGTGTGGCCTTCCTGTTCACTTGGGTCTGGAATTCGGCATTAGTTAGTCTCTCTACCATTATGTCTAAGAACGGGAGCAGTTTGTTGTTTTCTTCCTCTCTAGTGAATTTTATGTTTGCAAAGATGCTGTTGGATCTCTTCTACTTTTGTGCATTTGATTATTACGAATGTGTCGTCCACATATCTTATCCACATGAGGTTATAGCTACACTTGCCGAGCCAGTGGTTTTGGTTGCAATTTTTTCTTATTGCCTGGCATTTGTGTGGTGCGAACGTTACCTCATGTTGTAGTTAGTCATTGACCTGAAACATTAACTCTGTGAGTTGGTAGACATGCTCACCAAGCTGGTGGGTTTGGTTGCAAATGTTTCATCACCCTGCTAGGTAACATCATCAGTGTGCCTCCGGTGAAGCGTTGGTGTTCTGACCCACTTGTTATTTGGAATGGATGGAGTATGTGGATCTACTAATTAGGTGTTTAAGTCTCTGTTGTAATTCCCTTGCTAGCTTGTGTGTAGGTGTGCCTGGTAAGGAGATTATTGGTCTGAGTGGGATTCTAGGTTTGTGTACCTTGGGTAGTCTGTAGAAGCGGGGGGTGTTTGAACCATCTGGTTTCATTCTGATGTAGTTAGCGTTAGTGATCTCTCCTGCATATTTAAGTTTCTTGAGTGTCTGGATTATCTCGTTCTCGAGCTGTGGTGTGGGGTCTGACGCCACCTTTTGGAATGTGGTTGCATCTGCAAGTAGTGCCTGTACTTTCGATGTAGTCTGTTCTATTCAGAACCATGGTCATTCGCCCTTTGTCTGCTGGTAGGATTGTGATGTTTTTATCCTTCTTCAGACCTTCTAGGATGTTTCTCTCTGCTGTGTTGAAGGTATTTGATTTGTGTTTACTGTTAAGTCCCAGCACTTAAGTCACATCACAATCCTACCAGCGGACAAAAATGACTGTTCTCAACAAAATAGACTGCATCGAGAAAGCTTCTACGGACTCCCCAAGGTACACAAACCTAAAATCCCACTCAGATCAATAGTCTCCTTACCAGGCACACCTACACACAAGCTGGCAAGGCAATTACAGTGGAGACTTAAACACCTAATTAGCAGTTCCACATATTCAATCTATCCGGCCCAAGAATTTCTCACAGCTCAGCGACACAAAAATTGACAAGGACGAAATCATGCACTATTTACATCCATTGACACATGTTAACCAGAGAGACACCAGCCACACCGCTAGGAGGGCCAGGAGCACCGACCCTGAACACCTACAACAACATTAGCAAGGACAGCTTACTGAAACTACCAGATTTATGCCACACAACACACTTCATGTTTAACAGCCAAATATACAAACGGATCAATGGTACACCAATAGGATAACCCATCTCAGGTCTTATTGCAGAAGCAGTGATGCAGAGAATAGATCATACAGCCCTTCCTATAATCCAAACAAAACTGTGGATATGTGGACAACACATTCGTAATAATCGAACGCACAAAAGTAGAAGAGACCCACTAACTTATTAAGCATCTTTGCAAGTATAAAATTCACTGGAGAGGAAGGAAACAACAAACAGCTCTCGTTCTTAGACATAATGGTAGAGAGACTAACTAATGGCAAATTCCAGTCCCGAGTGTACAGGAAGGCCATGCACATGGACCAAATCCTGAACTTCAATAGCAACCACCTCACCGTACACAAACAGAGCTAAATTAAGACACTATTAAAATGAGCCATATCACACTGCAACACCCCAAAACTCTGGAGAACGGAAGAGGAACATCTGCACAAAGTATTTACCGTCAATGGATACCCAACAAGTTTCGTCTGCTGATGCCTACAAAACAAATGACAGTCAGTGGACATGGTACAACAGAAGACACTAGTAACTCTACCCTACATCAAAACTATGTTGGAAATGGCAACCAGACTCCTTAGACCGCATAGGATCATGATTGCACACAAACCTGCATTAACACTATGTCAAATACTATCAAAGACTAAAGACCCCATACGGACAGTAAACAGGACTAATGTGATATACAGAATCCCATGCAGCGAGTGCAATAGGCAAAACATTGTACAAACGGGGAAGAGACTGACGATCAGGATACACAAACACCAGCTGGCAGTAAAAAGACACGACTAATATTCACTTGTCTCGATACACAGAGACAAAGAAGGCCATCAGTTTGACTGGGACAAAGTGACTACACTGAGCAAGCAAGCAACAGACATTCAAGGGAATTTCTGGAGGCCTAGTTCTCAACATGGGACTCCATTAACAAACATATAGAAATAGACCCCGTATACAGACCGCTGCTGAAAAACAGAACCAGAAGTGACAAGACCCACCACACCAAAGGATCATATCAACGCTTCAATTCGAGGTTGCACTGACGATGTTGCCTGGAATGGTAACGAAACATCTGCACACCATGGAACAACCGGCTCGGCGAGCAAACAAACAACTGCAATGGTGGAACTTCCTCACACTAAAGATGACCACCAAACCTCCCTTCTCTATTTCGGCATATTTGCATTTGACATCAGCAAAAGTCCAGGAAGCATATGCTATCGAGTGTTCCACTCCATTGGGCCACTGGTGAGCCAACAATACCCCAATGCTGTATCGGAGGCATCACATGTCAGCACCACCTCTTGCTTCGGATTGTAGTAGGCCAACATCTTAGATGATGATAGCTGGTTTTTCACTTCCCTAAAGGCTACTTCTTGGCCATGCGACCATTTCCAAGGCCGACCCTTTTTTCAACAGCAGGTATAAGAGTGCCAAGATGGAGGCCAGGTTACATATGAATTTTCCACAATAATTCACTAACCCAATGAAAGACTTAAGTTCTGGTACAGACATGGGAGCCGGGGCTCCTTTGATCATCCTCACTTTCTGTTCCAATGTGTGTAACCCAGTTTTGTTGACTTTGTAACACAAGTAGGTCACTTGGGGTGCCTGCAGCACACATTTTTCAGTTATAAGGGGCTTTCCCAGAGTACCAGACACTAAAACCTTCCAAGAGTTAACGAAGTTGGTTGAGGAATATTATGATTTCAAACTGGTGCTGCCCATTCTGCAAATTGCACTGCACTGCACTATCTGCGTTTCAGAATTAGAGGAAGTTTGAAATCATAATATTCCTCAACCAACTTCGTTAACTCTTGGAAGGTTTTAGTGTCTGGTACTCTGGGAAAGCCCCTTATAACTGAAAATGCTGCAGGTCCACGAGCAGCCAAAAGAATTACTTGTTGCTTTTCATCTGCCTCAATGTCATTTGCCCAGAGGAAATATCACATTCTTTCCATATACTAAGCCATGTCTTTGACAGCAGGATCAAATGAGTCAAGATTCCCAAATAAAGGCTTGATGCCAACTTCAAGATGACTGCTGCAAGTGAATGTTCTTCAGGCACATACTGTTTTCTCCCATTGCCACTGAAATAACTGCACAGAGGCTGGTATCCCATCACCAAGTCACCCTTTGTTTACATGTGCACAGTACACTGGCTATAGCCAGCCAGCTCAGAGTCAGTCCCTCCACTGAGGAGTTTCTAGATTCCCAGTTAATATTGGTCAGCCAGGGCTTCCTGATGGCCCAGGTTAACAAACCCAGTCAAGGACCTCACAGTCAACAAGGTCCACCTGGTTCCATTCGCTACAACACGTGACAATAAAATCTAGATCCATGACTCTCTGACTCTATCTCAGCCTTAAATATACACGAGAACTCTGCCCCACACTTTATGGCAATGAGTTCCAAAGACTCTCAACTCGCCGAGAGACGAAATTCTTCCTAATTTCAGACTTAAATTGGGACCTCCTTAATCTGAGACTATACCTTCTGGTCCTAGGCTCTCCCATGAGGGGAGACATGCTCTCAGCATTTACACTGTTAAGCTCCTGAAGAATCCCATATGTTTCAATGAGATCACTCTCATTCTTCTAAACTCCAGTGAATAGATTTGAATTATTTGATTTATTTATTGTATCTTGTTACAAAATACAATAAAAGTGTTGTATAGTGTCGCCACTCTCTGCCCCATCTTAAAACACAGAAAAATAAATCAAAACATAGAATAGTAAGGCAGGAAAATAAAGAAATAAAGAAAGTGCCGAACTTTACAGTCTTTCTTGTTAAGTGCTCAGTCATGGGCTATGGGCCTGATGATCAGGCACAGGTCCCTTTCGCTATACCAATGCCACTGGAAAGTCATCATTCTTTGGCACCATTTCACCTCCACCATCGCCCTCACCACCACAAGTCCTCACTGGACCTCGCCGATGTCACTGATGCTGCTGGATACCGAACTGGCCCAAAGTCAACTCCGCCACTGCCACGCTTTTGCTTCTGGCCCACTTCGCCGATGCAGCCTCTGCTGATTCCACTGCAGATGCCATCAACGTGACTGAGATCTTCACCAAGTGGTAAGTAAAATGGAGGAGCAGAGAGAAAGAGAAAAAACAAGAGGAGAGAATAAAAGAAACAAAATGAAGAGGATGGAGTGGACAAGCCCTGGGGCCAGAGCCCTATTCCACTGCTGTTTTACCAGAAGAATAGAGTCCCAACCTGTTAAATCTTTGCTCATAACACATCCCTTCATACTGGGGACAGTGAACTTTCTTCAAACTGCCTCCAATGAAATAATATCTATCCTTAAATAAGAGGGACCAAAACTGTTCACGGTACTCCAGATGTGATGTCACTGGCCCCTTGTATTTTTGCAGCAAGACTTCCTGAATCATACTCCAAACCCAACATTCCAATTGTGTACCTATTTTCCTGCTGCATCTGTGCACTAGTTTTCTGTGCTTTGTGCACAAGTACCCCAAGTCTCTAAATATTGCAGCTTTCTGCAGTTTTTCTTCATTTCAATAACATTGTTTTTTCCCTCCCTTCCAAAATTAAGCTTCATATTTTCCCACATTATACTCTATTTTACCAAATTTTTGTCAACTTACTAAACTCATCAATATCTCTCTAAACTTTGTATCGATTCACAACCTGCCTTTACACCCATGTTAGTGTTCTCTGCAAATTTGGCTACAGTAAATTAATTTCTTTCCTCCAAATCAATTTTCCTTACCATTGTAAACAGATGCAGTCCCAGTACTGATCCCTGTGGAATCCCACTGGGCATGGGTCACCAATCTGAAAATGAACCCCTTATCCCCACTTTTTCTTTCCTGCCGATGAGCCAATTCTCTATCAACACCAATATACTACTACCAACATCATGGGTTTTTCTTATCTTATGACTTATTATTTTGTAAGGTATCTTTTCAAATGCCTTCTAGAAGTCCAAATGCAACTCATCTACTGGCTCCTCTCTTATCCACTCTGCTTAAGACTTCCTCAAAGAATTCTAATAATAGTCAGACATGATTTCCCTTTCATGAAGGCATGTTGACCCTCCTTGATTATAATGTGATGTTTCAAATGTTCTGCAATTACGTGCCCAATAATTCATTCCAATTCTTTTCCAACGATAGATGTTAGCCTAATCAGCCCATAGTTACTCACTTCTTGAATAAAGGTGTCAAATTGGCAGTTTTCCAATCCTCTGGTACTTCTCCAGAAATGAATGATCTTTGAAAAATTACAACCAATGCATACACTATCACTGCAGCTCCTAGGATGCAAGCCATCAGGGTCAGGGGACTTACCAGCCTTTAGCCCCAGTAGTTTGTCTAAAATTACTTCTTTAATGATGGTGATGGTATTCTTTAGTATTAATGGAATATTCAAAGAATCTTCCACAGTAAAGAAGATGCAAAATATCTGTTTAACTCTTCTGCCATTTCCTTGTTCTCCAAAACTGGTCTTCTCGGATTCATTTCCTAAGGGACCTATATCTGTTTTGACCTCTCTCTCTTTATATATTTAAAGAAGCTCCCATTGTCAGTTTTTATATTCCTCTCTAGCTTTCCCTCATAGTTTACTTTCTCTGTCTTTATGAGACAAATACATAGGATTTGGGGGTGTAGCTTTGTTAACAAATTATGTGGCCAGTGCTGTAGTGAGAAATGATTTTGGCATTGGAGATCAAGACTGAGAATCAGTCTGGATAAAAACAGTTAAGCGAAAGACATCCTGGTGGGAACTAATTACCGTTGGTCATCCAACAGTAATTATGAAGTAGGACATATTCTGAACCAGAAAATTCTAATGGCTTGCAAGAAAGGTACGGTAATAATCATGGATGATTTTAAAGTGTATATAGACAATATTGATTAAAGTGGCAATAGTAGCCTCAAAGGTGGCTCAGTGGTTAGCACTGCTGCCTTACAGCACCAGGGACCTGGATTCAATTCCACCTTTGGACAACTGTCAGTGTGCAGTTTGCACATTCTCCCCATGTCTGTGTGGGTTTGCTCCGGTTTCCTCCCACAGTCCAAAGATGTGGATTGGGCATGCTAAATTGCCCGTAGTGTCCAGGGATGTTGGGTTAGACATGGGGAAATGCAGGAGTAGGGGAATGAGTCAGGTTGGGATGTTCTTCAGAGGGGTGGTATGTTGGGCCGAATGGCCTGTTTCCACACTGTACAGATTTTATGGGAGCTCATAATGTGTATCAGAGGTTGTTTCTTGGATCAATATATTACGGAACCAACCATGGAACAGGCTCTTTCGGTTTTAGTAATGTAGTGAAGTGGGATTAATGAATGATCTCATAGTAAAGAATTCCAAAAGCAATTGGAGGACAAGAAACTGGAATCCCACGTTAGTATTCTGGTGTTAAACAAAGGTAATTATCTATGCATGAGGCGAGATCTGGCCCGGGTGGACTCGGCAGGAAGACTAAAATATAGGGCAGTTGCTGAACGGTGGGAAACCTTAAGGAGATATTCAATTCCTCCTAACTGAAATATATTTAAGAAAGATTGGGGGGAGGGGGGAAACAAACCATTCATATCTAAGTAAGGAAGTAAAAACTAAGGCAAACCATATTGCAAAGGTCAATGGTGGGCTTGAATATTGGGAAACTTTCAAAGATCAATAAAGGGTACTGAAAAAGGTAAGAAAAAATAGCAAATGTAAAATATGAAAGTAAAATAAGAAAATATAAAAATGGACAGTAAAAGTACAAGTATTAAAAATGAAGACAGTAGGTAAAGTGAACATTGCTCCCTTAGAGGACAAAGCTGGGAAGTTAATAGTGGGGAACACAGAAGTGGCAGAGTCGCTAAATCAATATTTTGTTTCATTTTTTTGCAGTGGAGAACACTAAACTATCAAAATAGTAACAAGTAATGCAGAGGCTATAGAAAAAGAGAGAATAAAACAACAGTCATCACTAGAGAAAAAAAAAAGTATAGAGCAAACTGTTGGGACTAAAGGCAGACAAGTCCCAAAGCCCTGATGGCATATATCCAAGGGTCTTATAGTGAATGGCAGAGGAATAGTAGATGTTTTGGTTCCAATCTTCCAAAATTCCCTGGATTCTGAAAAGATTCTAGTGGATTGGAAAAATACTAACATAACACCCTTATTCAAAATGGGAGGGAGGCTGAAGGTATGAAACTACAAATGAATTAGTTTAACATCTGTCATTGAGAAATTGTTGGAATCCATTATTAAAGTAGTAATAACAGGACATTTGGAAAGTCAAAATGCAATCCATCAGAGTCAGCATGATTTTGTGAAGGGTTAAGTCGGATTTGATTAATTCATTAGAGTTCTTTGAAAATATACCGAGTGAATCAGATAATGGGATTCCTGTAGATGTAGTATATCTGGAATTCCAGAAGTCATTTGATAAAGTACAACACAAAAGGTTAATACAGAGGTCCCTAAACTATGAACGTTTGACTTACAAACACAATCCCATAGTGGTGTAATTTTAAAGACTCTATACTTACTTATTGCTGCTTTACATTGTCCTGCATTATGCTCTGACTTGCGTACAGAACCTGTTCACAACCCAGAAACTGCCTGTACATAAAGTAAGATCACATAGGGTTAAGGATAATATATTAGCTTGATAGAGTATTGGCCTAACGACAGAAAGCAGAGAACCAGGATAAATGAGTCTTTTTCTGATTGGCAAGCTGTAACTGTTGGGGAGGCCACAGGGTTTGGTCCTCAGAATCCAACTATTTATAATCAACATACTTGGATGCAAGGATATAAGGTACTATAGCCAAATTTACAGACAACATTAAATTAGATGGGAAATTTACAAAGAATAAGAAAATTACAAATGGATAGGTTAGGTGAATGGACCAAACCTTGGCAGATGGAATTCAATGTGGACAAGTGAGGGGTTATCCATTTTGGTCAGAAGAATAAAAAAAAGCAAATTATTTATCTAAAAGGGAAAGAAACTTCAAAATGCTTCAGTGCAGAGGGATCTGGTATCCTTGTGTGTAAATTGCAGAAAGCTGGTATGCAAATACAGCAAGTAGTGAGGAGGCAAATGGAATTCCCACACTCATTGCTAAAGAAACAGAAGTATAAAATTAGTTAACAAGATGTCGAACTGGATGAACACAGCAAACCA
>NC_063335.1:25240288-25277684 GCF_021869965.1 Rhincodon typus
TTTTAGTTCATGATTAGTACAGATTTTTCCTTTCATCAAGTGCTTACTCTTTTCTTCCTTGGCACTTCTGAATTAGATGATGTATTTTGCTTTTTACTTCCCACCAAATGTTCACGACTTGTGAATTTCTTCTCTGTAAAATAAAAGAACAGACAATAACTTTACAGCTGCAAAAGTCTTTATCTTCTTCTCAAATGATCTCAGTGCTTGTTTCACCAATTTCTACATTAGCACCTAGGTTTCTAAACTGAACTTTGTTTTTAAGAAGAGCACCTAAACAATGCTATAGTTTGGCCTATTACATATAAAAAACTTTTAAAATAAATAACTTTCTCTCCTTACTTCAGTGTTCCAGCATCTGATCTCTTTTTCAAAACTGACAAGGTGGCACAGTGATTTTTTGATCTTTGACTGTTGTGGCATCTCAAGAGTGGGAAGCAGGAGAAAGAGATATGAGGAAGGAGTGATAAGAGATAACAAGGTGTAGAGCTGGAACACAGCAGGCCAAGCAGCATCAGAGGAGCAGGAAAGCTGACGTGTCGGGCCTAGACCCTTCTTCAGAACACCTTGTTATCTCAGATTCTCCAGCATCTGCAGTTCCTACTATCTCTGGAGCGATAAGAGTTGCTTGCACTCCAACATTCCCATTTTTCTGGGAGATGCACAGCTTCTCTTATACTTTGTGATATGGTAGAAATCAGGAACTTCCAACATGGGCAGTGATGGGTGCAAAGCTGCGTCTTACACCTAGTTACTAAAATACTCATGGCACAAGTTTGATTGCAGTTTGGGTTAGTGAATTCAACTTTTACAGTATGGGATGAAAGCGCAGCTCAACACAAACAATCTTATACTTTATTATTGTGCAACTCTACTTGAAAAATTCTCTTAATTAATTTCCAAGGATTAGGGGCTTTGACTATGACAACAACTTGTTTTATATAATGCTTTTAATGTAATACATTAAGTTCTCATTTAAAGTTAAAATGGTTACATCAGCCATTGAAAATGTTCCTGTAAGTGAATCATTGGTTCTCATAGGATCCAATTTCAGAGATAATGTTCAATTTCTTTATATTCTTCGCACCCAGAAAAACCAATGTAGAAGTGAAATGTTGTACATACATGTGCAGCACTGTATACTCCTAGCTGAAATAGTTTGCAAACTAAAATACATGACTGAATACAAAAGAAAATATAAACTATAAGTACCACATTTAAAGTACACACTCACTTATGTTGTTCAGTATATTACAGTGGCCAGACTCCATCTACTGGCAGAAGCTGTTCTGTGCAGATAGCAGCTGAAGTCTCAGGGCTGCCTGCAAAGACTAACATCTACTGCTAAACAGCAACCTCATGACGTCAGCACAAGTTCAGAATGAGAACCAGGAGTGATGCTGGCTGCTAAGGGAAGAATAACAGATCTAAACTATGGAGGAAAGGTCAGGTAAGTAATGCAGACGTGCTGGGAAAAAACTCAGACATAATAAGAACTGCCAATGCTGGAGTCAGACAGAACACCATGTGGAACTAGAGGAACACAGCAGGCCAGGCAGCATCAGAGGAGCAGCAAAGTTGATGTTTCCGGTTGGGACCATTTCTGAAGAAGGTCCCGACCCGAAACATCAACTTTCCTGCTCCTCTGATGCTGCCTGGCCTGCTGTGTTCCTCCAGCTCCACACTGTGTTAGCACTGGGAGAACAGTTGCTTGAGAAGGCAGGTGACAGAACAGGATGTCTATGACAAACGACGTTAAAGTAAAACTGGCAACATTAAATGGATATACTGACACAATGTTACTCATCCTGTTAAAGTGAAACGATGTTCAGTGAGTTCAAGTTAAGCAGGGACTTACTATATATACATCCCAAATAGTTTCACCAGAACATTATAAAGCAAAATCTGGTATAGATTTACAAAATGAGATATTACGACAGATGATACTTTTAACAAGTGACTTAGAATTTGAGAGAGGGCGGGCAGGGAGTTTTAAGAATAGAATTCTAAGTAAGTGACAGCATGGTCATCAATGCTGAAGTAATTAAAACTTGGATTGACAAAAGACCCAGAATTGGAGCAACATATTTCTTGGAGAATTGCCGGGTTGGAAGCGATTATAGAGATAGGGAGGGCAAAGCCATTGAAGGTTTTGAAAACAATGGTAAGAATTTTAAAAATCAAGGTATCATTTAACTAAAAGACAATGAAGCAGAGGGTACGTGAGACTTTGTGTGATTTATTGGTATGACAGGATTGTGGGATGCTTTCAAGTTTACAGAAAATAGAACGTGGGAGGCCAAGAAGGACTGTGTTGGAATAGTCAAGTCAAGAGTTAACAAAGGCACAGATGAGCATTTTAGCTTTAAATGTGCCTCAAGGAAGGCAAACTCAAGCAACAATGTGGTAAAAGAAATAGGCAGCTGTAGTGGTGTTTCTGTGGGGTCACAAGCTGATTCTGGGGTCAAATATGACAGTGAGACTGCAACAGGTTGTTTCAGGCTCTTCCAGCACCCCAGGGTGAGGATTGAAGTTGTGCCAAGGAAAAAGAATGACTGTGATATTCCCAATATTAATTTTTGTAATTGAAAAGGTAAGGCAACACAACTCTTCGTATTTAATTTGAAGTGATATAAAAAGCAGGGGAAATGGGACAAATTGGATAGCTCTTTCACAGAAACATAGACTCCCAACAGTGAAGAATGAGGCCATTTAGTCTATCGAGTCTGCACCCACCTTCCAAAGAGCATCCCACCCAGACCCATCCCATCCCTGTAACCCTGTATGGGTTTTTTTTTTAAACCATGGCTAACCTACCTTGCCTGTACATCTCTGAAAACTACAGGGCAATTTTTAGCATGGCTAATCCATCTAACCTGCACATCTTTGGACTGCGCGAGGAAACCGGAGCGCCCAAAGGAAACCCACCCAGATAGGGGGAGAACAGGTAAACTCCACACAGTCGTCCAAGGGTGGAATCGAAGTAGGGTCCCTGGCACTGCGAGGTGAGTGTTAAGCACTGAGCCACTGTGCTGCTTTCAAAGAGCCAGCACAGACACAATGGCACTAATAGCCTTCTTCTGTATTACTTGATTCTGTACTTGTAGGACCTTGTTGCTGTCATTTGATTGTGACTGCTGAAACACATCACAAGTAACACATGCTCTTAATCACGAGCCCAGATTTTCGAATTGGAAGATAGCCAGTGCAACAAAGTAGCCTGGGAGATGCACTGGGAATCCCTCAGAAGTCCCAATACACTAATTGCCAAAGAATATCTCAGCAAGTTCAAACCTCTGAAATCTTCTGTAGAAGTCTCCAACTCTGAGTTAGAGTCATAGAATTCCAAGGGTTCTGACTTACTTAACTGCATAGAGAGATTATCCTCCAACTTGACGTAATTGCTCAAAGTGCCAAGTCCCTTCCCATAATCGTAACACTTGACCATACCCTTCAAACCAATTACCATCATCCAATTACCTGCCACCTTAATCTCTTACCCAGCTGCCACCCAACTTCCTCACCCATTCTATCTTCTCACTGTACCTGTTTAATGAAACTTTGAAACATTTAAATTCTTCACTGGAATACAGCAATTAGTGATGTAAGAAGGGAATATGGGACTTGGCAAATGCTGCTTTCAGAAGATTTGGGCTAGGACGATTTCAGCCTTGGCTCAGTGACAGCACTTACCGTAAGTAGAAGGCTGCAGGTTCAAGCTCAATCTCAGAGAAATAATCTAGACCAATGCTTGAATACAGTACTGAGGGTATGCTGTAATTTTGTAGATGCCATCTTTTGATTTAGATACTAAACACTAGGCTTTCATCGGCCTCTCACGTGGGTGTTAAAGTTCCTCTTGGAACTTCTCAAATAAAGCAGGGAAATCTCACTATGGCATAGCCAATAGTTATTCCTCAATCAACACCAAAGAGTATTATCTGGTCCTTTACCTTAATGACATTTTCAGCATCCTGAGATCATGAAGCTTTCTTACAAATGCAAGCTTTTTTTCTCTCTTTACAGAGCATTTTATGCAGGGTCATGATCTGAAACATTCTCAGGAATGCTTCAACATGTTGGACCATGGTCCCAGATCAACAATTCACACAATGATTTCAACCTTGTTATGCTGAGAGTTGACAAAATACCAGCAAAGAATTTTCCAAAAAGAGAGTTGGAAAAAAAGAACTGTAGCACAATCATTTTATTTTAATAAAGCAGAGATAACTCTGTTTGCTGATAAGAACATAAGAACTAGGAGCAGGAGTAGGCCGTCCGGCCCTTCGAGCTTGCTCCGCCATTCAATAAGATCATGGCTGATCTTTTCGTGGACTCAGATCCACTTACCCGCGTTCTCACCGTATCCCTTAATTCTTTTATTATTCAAAAAAAATCTACCTTATCTTTAAAAACGTTTACTGAAGTAGCGTCAACTACTTCACTGGGCAAGGAATTCCATAGATTAATAACCCTCTGGGTGAAGAAGTTCCTTCTCAATTCAGTCCTAAATCTGCTCCCTCTAATCTTGAGGCTATGCCCTCTTGTCCTAGCTTCACCTGCCAGTGAAAACATCCTCTCTACTTCTATCTTCTCTATTCCCTTCATAATTTTATATGTTTCTATAAGATCCCCCCTCAATCTTCTGAATTCCAATGAATATATTCCCATTCACTAATTTTTTTTTTCCAGGGAGCATACATAAGAGGGAACATATTGATTTCTCAGTTCGGTCATTAATCCACAAGCAGGCAGATCCTAAATGCAAAGAAAACCACAAAATAAAACCAAGAACTAAAGATGCTGGAAATCTGAAATGAAAATAGAAATTACTAGAGAAACTCAGCAGGTCTGGCAGCATCTGTGGAGAGAACGCAAGGCAACATTTCTGAAGGGTCACTGGACATGAAACATTAACTCTGCTTTCTCTCCACTGATGCTGCCAGACTTGCTGAGTTTCTCTAGCAATTTTGCTTTTTTTTACATCTAAAATGCATACTGTCATACATGGAGCTGAAAATCCACTTAATTACAGGTGACTGAAAGTATGCTGACCACAGCTAACAGCAAAATGGCAGCAAATTTGTAAATTTTCTTCTTCCTGCATAGAGTGCTTTTGTCTTGTTCAAATGACAGATCTCGACCTTGTCTGTTATTCAGATTGGAAGGCTGCAACTGATAATATAGTGAACTATTATTGTAGGCTTGAATTTGGACTGATTAATGCCAACTAATGATCATTACATTTTAATGTACCTACTTTTCACAGATAACCTTTTCCTTTTCCCTCCAAAATCTTTGACTGCTTCAGATTTTACTGGTTTCCAACCTTTCTGCGCAACAAAACTGTAAAGCTGTCTTCGAGATCTGCAAGTAAATATATTTCACTTCATTATTTATACATTCCAATATTCAGGGGAAACTATCGAGAAACAGGAATGTAGCTGTAACTAAAAAATCATGGTGGCTCAGTGGGAAGCACTGTTGCCTCACAGTGCCAGGGGCCCGGGTTCAATTCCACACTCGGGTGACTGTCTGTGCGGAGTTTCGATGTTCTCCCTGTGTCTGCGTGGGTTTCTCCAGGTACTGCGGTTTCCTCCCACAGTCCAAAGATGTGTAGGTTAGGCAGATTGGTCATGCTAAATTGCCCATAGTGTTCAGGGATGTGTAGCTTAGGTGGGTTATAGGGGGATGGGTCTGGGTGGGATGCTCTGAGGGTCAGTGTAGACTTGTTGGGCTGAAGGGCCTCTTTCCACACTGTAGGGATTCTATGAGAATTTCGCAGAATTGTTACCGTGCTGAAGGAGACCATTTGGCAGATTGAGTCTACATCAGTTCTCTGAATGAGTATCAGTACTTAGTGCCATTCTCCTGTCCTTTCACGTAACCCTGTACATTATTTCTATTTAAATAATTATAATTTAACTATCTCAGTTGAATTTGTCTCTACCACACTTCCAGGCAGTGTATCCCAGATCAAACCACTTGCTATCTGAAAAATGTTCATACTTACATTGCATTTGGTTCTTTTGCAAATCATTTTAAATCTGTGCCCTTTCATTCTTGATATTTTTATGAGCAGGAACCTTTACCTCTATCTGTTATGTCTAGACAGAGCATGACTACAGGTGCCTCCAACCAAAATGATGGGCCAATTATAGAGTCTTAGAGTCATACAGCATGGAAACGGACCCTTCGGGTCCAACCAGTCCATGCTGAACATAATCCCAAACTAAACTGGTCCTACCTGCCTGCTCCTGGCCCATATCCCTCCAAACCTTTCCTATTCATGTACTTATCCAAATGTCTTTTAATGTTGTAATTGTGCCCACATCCACCACTTCCTCAGGAAGTTCATTCCACATGCGAACCACCCATGCTCCTCATGTCTTTTTTAAATCTCTCTCCTCTCACCTTAAAAATGTGCCCCATAAGTCTTGAAACATCCCATCCGAGGGAAAAGGCAACTACTATTAACTCTACCTATACCCTTCATTATTTTATAAACTTCCAGAAGGTTACCTTTCGACCTCCTACACTCCAGTGAAAGAAGTCCCAACCTTTCTTTATAACTCAAAACTTCCAATTCTTGACAACGAGAGGGGCTAATGATAATATAAATGTTGTGGTGTGTATATACTGCCAAACATGAGCTGTGTCCCTGATTTTGAAAATTCCAATCAAATCACAGAAGCCCTACAGTGTGGACCAGGCCATTTGGCCCATCAAGTCAATGCCAACCCTCTGACGAACATCCCACCCTGACCCATCCTCCTACTACCCTATCTCTGTAACTCTGCATTTCCCATGGCTAACCCATGTAGCCTGCACATCCCCGGACACTATGGGCAATTTAACATGGCCAATCCACCTAACCTGCACTTCTCTGGACTGTGGGAGGAAACTGGAGCACCTGGAGGAAATCCACGCAGACAAGGGGAGAATGTGCAACACCCGAGGCTGGAATTGAACTCGGGTCTCTGAAGGTGTGAGGCAGAAGTACTAACCACTGAGCCACTGTGCTGCCCAATTCACATTTTGCCACCTGCTGCAATGGGATTTGAACCCATGCCATTTTGGAACATTCTGGATTACTAGCCCAGAGACATTACTACTGCATTGCCACTATCTTTCCTCTTAGCCCTCTCTTCTCTCTATCAAATCTATCTTCATACAGTGGTTTCTCAACTGTGGTACCATAAACTATTCAACATGTTCACATCATTCCTGAAGTATAGCATCCGGAACTATAGACCATGCTCCAGTTGTGATCTAATTAGTGTCTTACAGGGGTTCAGCATAACCGGCCTACTCTTGTATTGTATGTCACAATTAATAAAGCCTAGAATACTGTTTGCTTGATTAACTCCATTCTCTGTCCATCCTACCACTTTTAATAACTTATGCACATATACACATGAAGCTCTGCAATCATCCATAAAAAGGAAAAGGAGTAGCAATGATGGAGTATCTGTTGCAGGTAAGCATGATTTATCATTTATAATCGCAAGATAATTGGGATTTCAGCATTGAGAGCCAACTGCAAATAAAAGCATAATGGTTTGAGTAACATTTCAATTTTTCCCAGTTCTATAATAATGAAAAACATTAAATGCTAATTCTCCATTTTATATTTCAATCTCTTTTAAAAATTGTTCTAAATTCAAGAAGCTCTGAATGTATCTAGACAGTAATTTCGAAGCTCTCATTTTAGTAATGTATGAACTTTTAAAAAAATTATGTTTTAATATACAATTTAACTTCCAAATTCATACATCGCAATGAGAAAAGTCAACTGGAAATCAGAAACGTACAAGCATAACAAACCTGTGTGTATTTAGTTCTGCACTATTTGCTTCGTCATCGGTTTCTCCTCTTGATAAATCTTCCCTGTTGGGGATGAAAGGATGGATTATCTAACATGTACCAAACAGGATATAAATACAAGGAGCTAAAATGATAAATTCAAATGAAAGCAGCATTTTTCAGCTCAAGATGTCTTAGCTCATTTCAGCTGCACTACTAAATTCTTGAGAAATCATCTGAAAGATAATGCGTATATTTGCAAGTGGAGGAACATTCAGTGTAGAAGGTACAGACCACTGACCTGGAATACAGGTCAATAAGTTGAAAGGAAAAATAAATGCATCCTCCAAGAAACACATTAAGCAATAGAGGACTCTTCAAATACCTATTAATTCTACTTCAAGTCAGCCAGTGGAAGAAAAGAATTGCAAGTTAATCCATTTCGCTGTCTTGATACACTGCTCTAAGATACTTCACAGGCACAACTATCAGGTTATAAAGCAATGAGTTCTGAGTTCAGCACTCCCTTTACTGCCAGACCACAGTGTTTCTTTTCCCAGTCCTGTGATATACTGGAAGCTTGCCCCAGAACTATCAGGTCTCTGCTCCAACTGCCACAGACTCCAATGTCACCAGACTCTGGAACTCAACTCCACAATTTTGTTAGGTGTTAGGAATAACAGAGGTTTGAGTAACAATGGCAAGATGAGGTCAAGGAATTCAGGATGAAGAGTATTTTAAATTACAGTCACTTGGAGAAACAGTTGATGGGTAAAGAGTACAGGGCAGGACAAGATCCATCCAGCAGAATTCATAGTCTTTAGAGTTAAACACTGTGACTGATGGGGAGAACAAAAAAACAAAGAAAGGAATGAAACAATTAAGCCTGTAATGAGATAACACAGTGTGGAGCTGTAGTGAAGGTAAGTGGTAGAACTGGTGGTAAACAATCCTTTCAATGGAAAAGATTATGGTCTTTTAAGTGCAGGTAGGAAACAATGAAATCTACTGTAAAAAGCTTGTTTCAGCATCTAAAGACTGTGCAGACTGCTGCATTTTGGAAGTGAGACAAATTAACACTGGTCCAAGGATTTAAATACAGGTTTTAGTTCAAATTGACTGAAAATCTAGATGCTGGACACAGTGAAACAAATTATTTTTATTATGCTACATTGTCCCATTACTTGCACTATAATGGTCACTTGTTGAGTATTTTGAGTGCCTGTTTCAGACAGCAGAAAGCACTATGCAGAAAGTGAGCAGCAGGTTCCTCTTTTTGTACACGCCATCCAGAAAGCAAATCAACTTAGTGCATTTCCGTGCGCAAACAGACCATTACAGACTCCAACAATCACATGTATTATGATAATTAATTTTTTTAACATCCATGAACTGCTCATCCAAACTACCAAACACTTCCTTCCCATAGTTCTCAGATCCACAGAACACCTTTGCAATACAACTAAAATAGTCTTACGCAAACCTGCTACCTTTCAGCCACCTTTGGATCTCAGACTTTAAAAAGACGAGACAAAACAAAATCATCACACATCTGAATAGCCATCAAATCAATTATATTACAATTCTCACAAAGACGTGGACACATTCATAAAATATGAAGCTAAAAATGTCTGAATCAAGTGCCCTATCAAGAATATAATTTCTATTATTGAAATCTTTGTACTAAATATGGCATTACTGAATGTTTGCATTAGCCAGGGAAATAAATCTAACGTCTGTAGATTTAAATAAATTGAATTTTTAATTATATTTATGCCTCTGGAAGACTTTTCACCAACCTGTGACCCCAACAGAATTCTATATCCCAATCAAATTTTAATTGTCGTGTCTTTCCCATCTGTAGGCAATCTCAAACTGTTTGCAATATATCTAAAGCATTTTCTACTTCTGCTTCAATTTAACCTCTCCCTGGTCCAATGCCTGTTACCTGTTCTTCATGAATTTTTGCTTTCACCAATGGTAGCACTAAATCCTGGTCAGTTCTTACTATTTTACCCTTCCTGTTCACTGTAATAGCCATGCTGTCTTTCTGTGCTTTCCTGCCTTCGTTCTGTGCATTCACAGGCCATCTCCACCCTTATTCAAATCCTTCCACCTCTGACATTTGCTTGTATGGTAGGCAAATTTAAAAAGTCCTGGGAAGCTGATGGTTGTGAACAGAATGCATAATCCATATCATTGATTTCCTGATTCAGGTACTAAATGTGTTCTAATGTTATTTTATGTGACAATCATCACTCATACCCCAAATACTCAATAACCTTCAACTCCCAGCATCTCCTTTTCTCATCATGCATGTGATCTATATGCCAGCTCAAATGATGTGCAAAAGTGTGATTTTATACATGTACATCGCAAGAGAGAGCAATGACAAAGAGTATATGAGAGGAAAGGATTGAGAATAAAGAGAGAAAATGGCATAAAAACATGAAAAAAGTGATAACAAGAAAGAATTAGCATCAGCAACTTCACTGCAAGAAATCAGTTTAAAATCTTTTACCTTGTGTATATTTTCTATTCGTCACACATACTTATTATTATCCGAAACAAAATTTCAACATGGACCCAGTTTATGTTTCATCTGAGCAGTTGTGATCACATGCTCAAAGTCTGTCCCTAATTCTTTTATTCCTTTTTCCATATATCTACCAACCTCACTCTTGCAAGTTGACTTGGCTTCCCTTTTGATTGCTAACTCTGCAGCTTGCTCATTAATTATACCACTCTCTGCACAAAAATGTTCCTTCTGCTCTCTGTCCTAAACTTCTTACATTCAATTAGACGTTCATCCTAGACTCCCTGACCGCTGTTAATAGACTCTGTACGAAACAGCAATAAAAACCCAGGAGGTAGAGATATACAAATAAAATTATTGCAGATTCTGCCATCTTTCCCATGACATTCATCCAGACTATTACATTCAAAACCCACCTTCCATTTGCTCAATAACACTACTCATCATAAAACCTCTGACTCACCATGATCTATACAAAATTTGTACTTTTACATAAACACAAACAAATTAACCACTTTTTAATAAGTATCAAAATAAATGCAGTCTTAAAATGAAGCATTTGTACCAGAGTCTGCAAAGAATCAACCAGGAACATAAATTCACAGATCACTATATAATGCAAAAGAATTAGGAGGGCATACTTAAAATCCCAAAGTTAGAAGATGTGTGTTTGGAAGGTGCAGGGGCTGTGTGTTGGAAGACAGTGATTACTATGTTGAGGCCATAAACAGATTTAAGAGGGATAATGTGAATTTTTAATTTAAATTTGGGGTAACAGAAAACAACTCAGGTCAGTGAAAACAGGAGCCAGAAATGAGTGAGAATTATTGCAGGTAGTATACAAACAGTAGCGTTTTTGATGTGTTTCACGTTTATGGAGGTCAGCTACGATTGTGTTGGAGTAACAGGATCTGAAGCTTAGAGGAATGTATCTGTATTCCATTAACAGATGGGTTTAGGCAGGGATGGAGGCAAGCATAATTAGAAGAGAATTTACATAGCTTGAATGCTGTTGAAGTCGTGGAGAAGGAAGCACAGCCTTGTGTTGAATAGGATGCAAAAGTTGAAGACATTCATTTTGCACTTATAATGTCGTGAAATTCAGTCCAAGACAGTGTTGGCAAACAGGTTACAGCTAGTGGCAAGTAATGTGGACTGGTCTGATGTTGATGACATTAGTATTCCTAATGCTGAGCTGGAGAAAAATTCTGAGTCTAAGACTACTAAGTACAGAAATATTGAAGGGATAAAGTGAATTATGACAACGGTTTGCTGACTCCTTGCCTGCGGGTGAGTTGCTAAGGGTTAGCATCCAGGGTTAGGATGCGAGGGAATAAAGTGAATTCTTGCACTAATTCAGAGTGATTTTGAGAAGCTGGAAAATCATTGTTAAGGTGATGTGGCTATGATCAATAGATAAAAATGGAACCAAACAAAGGCAGCTCCACTGAGCTGGATAATGGGAGATGTTGTGGTCAGTTGTGACAAAGGCTATAGAGGGATACTGCATCATGATCGAAAAGAACAATGGCAGACATTTCAGAAAATAGTTCATGGCTTACAGCAAGGATATATCCCAGTGAGGAAGGAGGATTCTGAGAATGGGATAAGTAGCCATGGTCAACCAGGGAAATCAAGGATAGCATCAAACTGAAAGGAAAAAAACATTTGATTAGGCAAATATTAGTGGTAAGCCAGGGTATTGGGGAAGATTTTTTAAAAAAATCAAAGAAATAAACAGTGAGAAGATAAATTTTGAGGGTAAACTTGGAAGTATCAAGATAGATAGCAAGGGCTCCTTTAAATATATATAAGAAGGGAAAAGCCAAAGGGAACACTGGCTCCCTCAGAGAATGAAGTTGGGGAAATAATATGGGGAACCGGAAAATTTCAGAGGAGTTGAATAAATACTTTGCATCAGTCTTCACAGTAGAAGACACTAACAGCATTCAAAAATTATTAAATGATCGAGGGGCAAAAGGAGGAGATAAAATAAATAAGCCATCATTACAAATGCTGAGGAACCTAATCGGGCTAAAGATCAATAAGTCCCTGGACTTGATGAGATGTACCCAAGAAGATTGAAGGAAATAATCACAGCAATAGTGGATACATTGGTAGCTATCTTCCAAGAATCCTTAGATTCTGAAAAAGCCCCACAGAACTGGAAAACTGCTAATGTAACACTTCTTTCAAAAAGGGCAGGTGACAAAAAAGGTAGCTATAGGCTACTTTGCTTAATGTTTGCTATTGGTAAAATGTTGGAGTCTATTATAAAGGATTAATAGCAGAGCATTTAGAAATATACAATATGATCAAGCGGAGTCAGCACCACTTCATGAAGGGGAAATGATACCTGACAGATTTACTAGTATGCTTTGAGGAGGTAGATAAAAGGGAAGAAGTAGATGTAATAAATTTGAATTTTCAGATGGCATCTGAAAAGGTACCACACATTAGGTAAATTAATAAGAGCCCATGGTGTTGAGGGTAATATGGATAGAGTACTCTTCTGATATGGTGGAAACGTTACTACCTTTGGACCAGGAGCTTGGATTCAAGTCCCAACTGCTCCAGTTTCATAACATCTCCAAACAGGTTGATTTGAAAATACCTATCGACATGGATAAAGGATTGGTTAACTAACAAAAGACACAAAGTTGGGATAAGGAGAGGATTTTCAGGAAGGTAACCTGTAACTAGTGGAGTGCCACAGGAATCAGTGCTGGGCTACAAGTATTTAAAATAAGTATCAATGACTTGGATGGGGAAAGTGAAGGTACTATAGCCAAGTTTGTAGATGACAAAAAAAAAGGTAGGAAGGCAAGACTGCAAAAAATCTGCAGAGGCATACAGATAGATTAAGTAATTGGGCAAGAACTTGGCAAATTGAATATAGTGTGGGAAAATGCAAGGTTATGCATTTTGGCAGCAGGAAAAGAGCAACTGAATAGTATTTAAATGGAGAAAGACTTCTAAAAGCTACAAAACAGAGGGATTTAGAAATCCTCGTGCATTAGTCACAAAAAAGCTAACATCCAAGTTCAGTGAATAATAGGGAAAGCAAATAGAAAGTTGGTCTTTATTTCAAAGGGAACGGAGCATAAAATTAAGGAGGGTTCTTAAAAATATACAAGATACTGGTGAAACTGGAGCTAGAATACTGTGAACCCACACTGGATCCCTTATGTAGGAAAGTATATACTGGCACTGGAGGCAGTCCGGAAGAGGTTCACTAAACTAATACCAAGTATTGAGGGATTGTCTTTGAGGAGAGGTTGAGTAGATTGGGCCTATACCCATTGGAATATAGAAGAATGAGAAACAACATTACTGAAACATACAAGATTCTTTGGATACTTGAGAGGTTAGAGGTGACAAGGTGGTTTCCCCTTGTGGGAGAGCTTGGACCAAAGGGCAAAATCTCACAATAAGGCATCAAACATTTAATAAAGAGATGAGGAGGGATTTCTTCTATGAGGGTAGCAAATCTGTGAAAATCTTTACTGTAGAGTACTGTCGACGCTGGGTTGTTAAGTATATTCCAGGCTGAGATAAACACATTTTTTAAGCGATTCAAGGGTTATAGGGAAAAGGCAGGTAAGTGGAGTTGAGGATTAACAGATTAGCCATGATCTCACTGAATGGTAAAGTGTGCTGATTATGTTTGATTCATTAAGCTTTGCTAAATATCCTGTTACTTGTATCTTAAGAGATTCTGGCATTTTCCCAATGATGGATGCTAGGCTAATTAGTTTCCAGTTTTCTGTGTTCATCCCTACTTAAATAGGGGTATCACATCAGTGTTTACCAATCCGCTGGAATTCTTCTGGAATCCAGTGAGTTCTGGAAAATTTTGACCAATGCCTCCATTATTTCTGCAGCCACTTCCCTTAAACTCTTGGATGCAGACTGTTAGGTCCTGGCAACCTGTTTATCTTTAGTTCCATTAAGTTTCAAATACTTTTGTGCCTTGTGATAGAGATTGTTACAAAATCTTTCATCCTGTTAGCACATTACTTGTCTGTTATCTTTGGGATGTTTACAGCACCCCCCAACTTTGAAAAGTGATGTAAAATGTTGGTTTAGATTACCTGTTATTTTTCTGTTCTCAATTAATTCCCCAGTTGCATCCTGCAAGGGTCCTACATTTACTTTAGCTATTCTCTTTTTTTATACCAGTAGAAGCTCTTGCTATTTGTTTTTATATTTCTTGCTAATATATTTTCATAATCAATTTTAATCCTCTTTATTAGCATTGTAGTTCTGGCTCCTAAAATAATTCCCAGTCATCTGGCCTACCACTAGTTTTTACTGCTTTGTTGCTTTAGTTTTTGATTGAACATTTTCTTCGACTGCCTTCAAATACCACGGCTGGTTCAAGGTTCTCATAGAATCCTTTTCTTTGACCAGAACATATTTTTGATGCGCGTTGTGAAATATCTGCTTAAACATTTGCCACGGCTCTCCCACGGACTTCCCCCGAGGTCTATTTTCTCAGCTAGCTTTGGACAACTCTTTCTTCATACCTCTGTAATTGGTCTTATATACACACTGAGGAGATTAGTTTGAGACCTGAGTTGCTCTCGCTCAAACTAAATTTGAAATGCTACCAACTACTCTCTAGAAAATCCTTAACTGGGAAATAGTTTATTAGTTTACTAATTTCTAATTATACATGACTTGATCCTGTTCCTGGGTAGTTTCTACAATGTATTGGTCTAAGAAATTACTTGATGCAAACTACAAATCCATTTTTCATGTTACCTTTTGCCATCTAATTTGTCCTTTGAATATGCAAATTAAAATCAACCACGACAATTGTATTGCCCTGATTAGATACCACAATTCGTTCTGATTTACATTTTGTCTTACAGGCAGGTAACTCTTTAAGGGCCAATAGACAACTCCCACTTGTAACTGCTTTCCTTTGCTATACCTTGTTCCCATCAAAACTCTTTCCACCATCTTTCGCACTCGCCTCACTACCGCACTGACATTTTCTTTTATCAACAAAGCTATCCCAGCTGCTCTCTCATTTCTTTTTGATTTTTTAAACTTGCCTTCAATAGAACTGTTAGCATGGTTCAAATGAAGCCTGTCCCAATTGAACAGCTCTCTCTTTTCCCAGTACTGGTATCAGTATCTCAATTAAAATCTATTTCTCCCACACTATTTACCTCTCAAATGTCATTCGCTCTATGTCAATTGCAGATGGCTCATGCAGTAATCTGAAGATTATTTACCTTTCCAGTTCGGCTTTTCAATTTATCCCTGAGTTGCTCGTAAACCCTCAGTCAAACCTCTTTCCTAGCCCTACTTAGTGGGTACCTATGTGGACCACAACAAATGGATCCTTCCCCTCTTACTCCAAATTACTCTGCAGACCTGAAGACATTTCCTGAATCTTGGCACCCAGGTAGGCAATGCAGCCTTCAGGACTCCCTTTGCTGCAGAGAACAGTATCTCCTTCCCCTAACTCTGCTATCCACAATTACAACATTTCTCCTTTCTTCCACTTCACTTGAATGATGCTCTGGACCACAGCTCTGTGGTCTGTTCACTTACTTCCATGGAGTCTGTGCTGTTACCACACTGGAAAAAAGTAGTTCAGACCTACTGTACAAGGGCACCAGCTGAGACTTCTACAAAGCTAAATTCTGGATTCCTGTGTCTACCTTACTCACAGTCATATTGTCGTCTTCCTGATCTTGGACCGAATTTGAGGCAATTAATCTAAGCCATGTCACTGCCTCCTGTAACAGTATCCATTTACTTCTCCCTTTTCCTGATGTGTTGCAGTGTCCACAGCTCGGATCCAGCTCATCAGCTCCAAGCTGAAGTTCCTCAAGCAGCCAACGTTTGCATGGTGTGGTCACTGTAGATTGCATCAGCATCCACCAGCTCCAACATTTAGAGTTGCAACACATTACTTGCCCACCTATCTCTATGCTATTCAATCAATTATACTGGATGTTGAATTTTTAAAAGTGAATTTCTCAACCGTGCTCGTCAGCTGCAATAATGTTTCCTGACTTAAAACGTTTAGCCAAAAGAGGCACAGATGAAATACCCACCAATTACCTTCCTGTTTTCATATGATATCACAATTCAGCTCTAACACGTCG
The DNA here is from genome assembly GCF_021869965.1 of Rhincodon typus. NCBI lineage: Eukaryota > Metazoa > Chordata > Chondrichthyes > Orectolobiformes > Rhincodontidae > Rhincodon > Rhincodon typus. The sequence continues at coordinate 25,256,759 of NC_063335.1, forward strand.
GAACAGGTTGAGAAGGCTCTGCGTTGCTGATTTATATTTCCTGCCACTGCTGTCCTTCCTATACAAGTCCACTCTTCTCTTCACAAAGCTGCTGTTTTCATGCTCTTTCACACTAGTTGAGAAGCTGCTGATGCCATGCTTTCTCCTGATCTTGATGAAGTTGATGTCTCTGCTCTGTCATGCTCTTTATGAAGCAATTGTTCCTGCTCTCTGTTGCACAGTTAAGCAGCACAGGCTCCTCCTCTGTCTCTTTTAGCTGTTGGTGACTATCCAGGTTCTCCTTACTTCAACTGATTTAAATGCTGGTGGCTGTCTCCGGTTCTCCTCTGACCTGCTACAAACAGGTAGTGAAGTTATGAAGAAATATGGCCAGGAGCAGGCAGGTGGGATTAGTTTAGTTTGGGATTATGTTTGGCATGGACTGGTTGGACCGAACAGTCTGTTTCCGTGCTGTATGACTCTATGCGTCTGTGAAGTTAGAGTCACTCAACTGGATTCACTGATAGTTCTCAGTGCAGAGATCTCTTAATTTGATAACTACAGCAAGCTTTTCATGATCCTTAAGCTTTTCCTTTATTTGTTCATTGATGTAGGCATTGCTAACACGGTTAACATTTGTTGGCCATCTCCGATTGCGCTTTAGATGATGTGGTAACCTTGAACCACAGGTGGTCATTTGGTGCAGATACATGCAAGAGTGCTGTTAGGATGACTTTCAGGATTTTGATTTAACACACAGTGATGGAACATCAACATAGTTCCGAGTCAAGGCGGCGTGTGACTTGGAGGCGAGCTCGCAGGTGGTGTTCTCTTGCATCTAATGTGCTCGTCCTTCTAGGTATAAATTCTGTAGGTTAAGAAGGTGTAGTCAAGGGAGATTTAGCAACATTGCTGCAATAAACTTTGTAGAAGCTATACATGATAGTGAGTTCGTTGTGGAAGAAGTAAATGTTTTAAGTTGGTACTGATCAACCAGACTATGTTGTCCTGGATGCTATCAAGTTTCTTGAGCATTGTTGATGTTGCACTCATCCAGATAAGTGGTTTCAATTTTAGTTGCATCAACAGCTTTGCATCACACCTTGTGATAGTTTGAGAAGAATCAATGATGAATCACCTGCTTTACAACCTTCATTAAAAAAATGCTTGTAAAAGGTTGAAAAAATTCTAAGAATTTAAAACACTTTATTTTCAAAGTAGTTCAAAGTGGTTTTCAAGACAAAGCATTTATGGATTTCTGCTTTTGCGCTTGAAGGTGTTCTGATCATTTATCCTCTCATCTTTTGCATTAATTCAGTTACTCCAAGGTTTAATCAATTTCCCTATCTGTTTTTCATCTATATAAATGGCTACCTCCACTTACTGGTCAATCTACTTGCTTCTGTCATTCTCCAGTTTGTCAACTACACCATGTGCTCCTTTTAACTATGCCAAGACAGCTTCTTCATCACTTCAAGTCCAAAATGCTATTTTTCATCATTGATGGTTCCTCTTACTGACAATTGCAATTTATTTCCCATCTTGTATTTTCTTATAGTGACACAAAATTGAAAAACAAAAATTCAATACAAATTTCCTACTTATCTCCCATTGTCCATTATTAATAAACAGCTTGCTGTTCACCGTACAAGTGTTTCCACAGTAGCCAACACACTTACCATTTTCCATCCGTGTGTTCACAAATACTCTCAACGTCAGAACTGCCTGCGTCTGCATCTCTTTTTCTAGACTGCACCACTTTGGTTGCTGCCTGAAAATAAAATGTGACTAGCTACATTATTAGTCACTCCAGCAAAGTTATATGCCTGCAATGGACATATCTTCTAGTCTGGTATGTTGAAAAATATTCAAAACTTATCTCTCATTTTCTTAAAAAACATTTTTGTTTTATAAAAAGAATTTCAACTATTGTTTAATATTTAACTTGAAAGTCTATTCACAGCCATATCCTTGTTTGCTTTAAGAAGAAAATCAGAAAATGTGGCAAGACTGGCTTGGTTTCCTGGAGCTGTTAATAGTCATTATGAGATAGTCGAACACTAGAAAGTGCAAAATAGGCTGAAGTTCAACTTGAAATGGTGGCAATTCAAAATAGAAGGTGACAATGAATCAGAAATTGATCAAAGTGAAAAAGCAAAATGTATGTTTAGACCACAGAATGTGGGAGAAGTAGCCTATTCAGCCCATTGAGTTCATTCTGCCACTCAATGAGACCATGGCTGATCCAATAGTCCTCAACTCTACTTTCCTGCCTTATTTCACAAACCTTAACTCCCCTAATGATTAAAAATCTATCAGTCTTGAATATACTTAACAATCTAGCCTCGACAGCCCTCTGCTATAAAGAATTCTACAGGTTCACTATCCTCAGAGAAGAAATTCCTTTTTATTTCTGTCTGAAGTGGGCACCACCTGAGATTCTGCCTCTGGCCCTAAACTGTCCCATAAGCAGAAATAACTTCTTTGCATCTAATCCATCAAGCCCCCTAAGAAACTTAAATGTTTCAATAAGGTCTCGTCTCATTCTTCTAAACTTCAATGAGTCCAGCACATTCAACCTTTTCTCACAAGAAAATCCCTCAATACTCGGGGTCAACCAAGTGAATCTTCTCTGGGCTGCGTCTAACACCAGTATAACTTTCCATAGATAAGGGGACCAGAACTGTTCACAGAATTCCAGCTGTAGTCTAACCAGTGCATTGAACTGTTTTAGCAAAACTGTTTTCATTTTTATTAAAACTCTGTTTTTAAACTCCACTCATTTGCCATTCCCAATTACCCAACAAACATGCATGCTTGCTTTTTGTAATTCATGTATCAAGACCCCCTAAATACCTGCGCTGCAGCTTTCTGCAGTCTTTTCCCATTTAAATAATATTCAGCTCATCTTTTGTTCCTGTCAAACTGCATAACCTCACACATTTCATACATTATATTTCCGCTGCTAAGTTTTTGTCTACTCACTTACTTAAGCAGCTGTTTTATTTTTAACTTGGTCACAGCAACTCTTCGACCAAATATTTAAAGCACCACCTGCCTCACATGCGGCAGAGAGTGCACATCTTGCACTTGACTTTCAGCCATCTCAGAACCCATTGAATCAGAGAGAAAGCAAGTCATCCGCTATTCGGAGGATCTCTCGAAGAGTCTTCAATTATTTCAAAGGAATTATCCCCGAGTAGTGAGGCAACAAGAAAAAAACCTAGTTGATGCAAATAACACTTACTTGGACTAGAAACTGTGACTTTTCCTTAATTAGTAGTTTGTTTGCAAGTGATGCAGCTACATCCACTAATCGTTCATTATCGAATTTGTTGAGGAATTTATGGTTCAGATCTTTCTTACTGATAACTGAAGATAAAGTCCTTTTTAAAGGCTGGAAAACAAAGTAAGCAAAATGATAAGTAATAGTCTAATAATTTAGTCTCAGAGATCAATAAAACTAAACTACCAGATTGTGACATTTAATAGAAATTCTGCTACTGAAAGCAGGAGGCTCATTGTGACATCTTAAAATACCACAGAATTAAAACAGAATTACCTGATCTGAATCCAAGTTTTCTTGAAATTCTCGTTCCAGAACTTCAGAAGCTCTCTTGAAATCTCCCTTTTCCATACAGACTGCTACACTCTACAAATCAAAAGTAAGAAGACAGCTTTTAAAGTTGATTCAAATAAAAGCACAGGATTTTTGGATGTCACTGATCATGGGTAGTAACTGCTGATTGGGGGAATTATACACAGAGGATTAACCGGTGTGCCAGGAAACTTGAAAATCAAAGACCTATGGATGCTGGAAATCAGAAACAAAAACAGAAATTGCTGGAAGAACTCAGCAAGTCTGGCAGCATCTGTGGATAGAAAGCAGAGTTAAGGTTTTGGGTCCAGTGAACCTTCTTCAGAACTGACTGTAGCTATGAAAAAGTTGATGTATATGCTAAACATGGGGTGGGGAACAGGGATAAACGATAGGTAGAGACGGAACCCAGAGCGAGAGAGTGCGTGAGAACGAGAGAGTGCGTGACAGCGAGAGAGTGCGTGAGAGCGAGAGAGTGCGTGAGAGCGAGAGAGAGTGCGTGACAGCGAGAGAGAGTGCGTGACAGCGAGAGAGAGTGCGTGACAGCGAGAGAGAGTGCGTGACAGCGAGAGAGAGTGCATGACAGCGAGAGAGTGCGTGACAGCGAGAGAGTGCGTGACAGCGAGAGAGGAAAACAGTTGGGCAGACAGAGGAATGAGTAAAGGTCAGCTTGTGAGAATGAACAGCTGTTAAGAGAGACCATTAGTGGCTGACAATGGGTTATTTGTGGTAGCAGCCCATATGGTGACAAAGCCTGGTGTGTGGGGGTTGGGGGTAAGGACATGGGAAGGTGTTCATGCCCTAAAACTGTTGAACTTGATATTGAGTCCAGAAGGGTTCCTAGGCAGAAAATGAGATGCTGTTCTTCCAGCTTGTGTTGAGCTTTGCTGGAGTACTGCAGCAAGCCCAAGATATAGATGTTGGCCTGGAAACATTGTGGTGTGTTGAAATGGCAGGCAACTAGAAGCTCAGGTTTATTTTCACAGACAGAACGTAGGTGTGTTCTGCAAAGCGGTCACCCAGTCTGCACTTTGTCTCCCCAATGTCCTCACACCCTGCTTCCTGTAAAGACTTCCTCTTAATGCCTCAGTTTCTGTCGCATCTGTTCCAATGATGCCAGCTTCGACAAGGGGGCCTCTGAAATGACCACCTACTTCCCCTCAACCGAGGATTCCCCACCACCGTGGTTGATAGAGCCCTCCGTCGTGTCCGACCCATCTCCTGCACTTCAGCCCTCATTTCCATAACAGCGATAGTGTCCCCCTAGTCGTCAGCTACCATCCCACCAGCATCCACATCCAAAGGATCATGAGCCGCCATTTCCACCACTTACAGTGAGATGCCACCACCAGATACATATTCCTCTCCCCTCGTTTGTCAGACTTCCTCACGGACTGTTTCCTCCAGGACACATTGGTCCACTCCTCCTCCACTCCTAAATCTCCCCACAGCCGCGTGCATCTTCTCTTTCAATTGCAGAAGGTGTAACACCAGCCCGCTTACTTCCTTTCTCCTCTCTATCCAAGGCACCAGGCACACCTTCCAGGTGAAGCAGCAACTGACCTGCACTTCACTCAATCTAGTCTACTATATTTGCTGTTGATGATCTGGTCTCAAGGGAACCATTCATTTTCTCATTAACTACGCTTTTATTAAGGTTCTTGAGTAGATTTGTAGTTCTGGTTACGGATGCCGTGGTTGGTTTGCTCACTGAGCTGGTTCGTTAGTTTGCAGATGTTTCATTACCCTGCTGGGTAACATCACCACTGCAGCCTCTGATAAAGCGTTGTTGTGTTTTCCCACTTGTTATTTAAACTATAGTTCCCTTCAAAAATGCTAACAGTAATATTCAAAGCAGGTTTGTCCAACTTTTACTGGTGAGGGTCAAATTTCAAGCTTTTTTTCCATTTAATGGACTGATAAGCAAATTTTGGAAAGATAACTTTTACGACAATATTAAACATGAGTTTCAAAGTAAAAGTGGAGGTTTAAAGAAACCATACATTTCTTGGATAAAAATGTCAAAGCAATAAATTTGTGAATAAAGAAATGAATAATTAATAAATATGACCATTAAAGTGCTAACTAGCAGAGCTAACAGTCAAAACATCCTTTTTCCCTTTCCATTTAAGAAGCAGAGTTCAAGGGGCACAGACTAGGCCCAAGTCTTGATTACAAGGGAACAAGGAGAGACTGGAGATGTTTGAAAGAGTTGGATTTAACTAATCCTGACTTTGTGTTCACATCTGGTAGTGCACACTTAAGCTGGTGGAATTTGTACAAGAACTGGGTTGGGCGGGGGGGGGAATAAGTTGGAAATAAGGTGTCTTTCAGTTTTGAAATTAGTCTTCTCCTGTCTTTGTACGGAGAGGATTTAGGGAAGGGAGCAGGAGAACTAAATAAGAATATATAAATTAACTATTAAGAACTAGAATCAGGAGTAGGAAATTCAGCCCCTAGAGCCTGCTCTGCCATTTATTACAAACATGGCTGATCATATTCCAACCTCAAGTCTACTTTCCTACCTGCTCTCCACAACCCTTCAACCCATTACTAATTAAAAATCTGTCTATCCCCTCCTTAAATTTCCTCAATATCCCAGTATTCACTGCACACTTGAGTAGTGAATTCACGACCCTTTCAGAGAAGTAATTTCTCCTCACCTGTTTTAAATCTGCAACTGCTCATCCTAAAAGCAATTTTGGAAGTGATTTTGGTGTGTTCAACTTTCTCTCACATGCATGCAATCATACACTCTCAGTCACTCTCATACTCCATGCCCAAGCAGACCCCTTGTTATAGCCAAACACACAAACAGCCTCATACACTCACATGGTCTCATACACAATGTCACTCACACGTTCATTAAAACACCCAACCCATGGACTCAGAGAGGCTGCTCTGTTCTTCCCGAGTGCAATCCTTCAGGTGTCTGGCACCTGTGTGTGAGGGCAAGCACCTTGTCTTCTTTTTCCAATGCTTTTTCAATGTATGTCCTTCAAATTCCTTGCATCACACCCCTCCCAACTTACATCTGTGCTTCTGTTAAAAACTGAAAGAACTGCAGATGCTGTAAATCAGAAACAAACAAGAGGAATCGCTGGAAAAGCTCAGCAGGTCTGGCAGCATCTCGGAGAGAAATCAGAGTTAATGTTTCGGATCTGGTAACCCTTCTTCAGAAGTTCTGAGGAAGGATCACCAAACCCGAAACGTTAACTCTGATTTCTCTCCGCAGATGCTGCCAGACCTGTTGAGCTTTTCCCACAATTTCTGTTTTTGTTTCTGTGCTTCTGTTCTCCACAAACTGAAATCCATTATCTTTCCCTGCTTGCTGCCCATGCAACCACAGGCTACTTTCTTCCTAAGAGTTTCCCAACTGGCTCTACTTGCATCAAAAGCTAATGGCAAACAGTCTATTCTTCAAACAGCCACCAGGTACAGTTTTCTTTAACCAGAAAATCAAAATGGTTTTATCAACAACACCCTGCATAATAGTCACGACTTAAGCCACAAAACTAACCTGAACTTGAAGCAACTGCTTGAGGTCTGAATATAATGCATCTTTCTTTAGCTGCTTGTCATCTGCCATTTCGATCAATACCAATAATGCAGATTCCAACGGAGTTATTGATTCATCTTGGTCAAATTGGACATCTGAAGTGCAAAATTTAAAAAGAAACGCTGGTTTATGAAAAGCTGATATGTGAACAGCAATACCTTTAAGTTATCAAACAAAATTCATGCTTTAAGTTGCTATCACAGATTTTTCTAACAATATAACAATGTAACATTAAACAGCATTAAACTGTAAATCGCTCAGCAACTTGTGGTGAGGAGACATAGGATGTCGATTGAAAATTGCATCACTGTGACATCATTAGCCTTGCAAAAAAATGGTAGCTTTGGTTGAACAGGCATTTGCAATTTTACTATTGCCAGTTAAGATCTTGAACTGACTTTGAAATGTAAACGTTTACTTCAACAACATACACAGTAACTTGACAACACTTCTTCAATAGATCTTCCAAACCTATCACCTCAACGAGGTAGCAATCTAGTCTATTCTAGTCCAGATGCAGTTGAAGACTTGGACAGAAGCTGTACACGTGTAGAAGAGGAGGCTTTCTGATCAGGAGTCACTTAGCAAATGTGCAATAAACTCCATATTCAAACTGGGGAGTCTATAACTGTGATGTGCTTAACAAGTGCTGGAGGACAATTATGACGTACTCAACAAGTGTTGGAGGGTTACCTGGACAAATGCCAGCAGGGGGAACCCTTGAAATCTCATACTTGGGAAAATAATGGTAAAATGATGAGAAATAATGCTGTGGAACACTTTGGTTTGTGCAAGAAGTAGTGAAGAAACATTCAAGATTCTGTAAAGGACAAGAGACCTCTTAGATGGAAATAAAAGTAGAATGAGGAGTATTCTGTTGAGACATCCAGGCTAAAAAAAAGTGCTTATGAAATACATGAAAAATTTGAGACATAATTCTTTCAGTTTTTAATTAGGAGATTGACTTTCTTTTTTAAAAGTTACTACTACAAGACCATAACACATTTCTAGCTCAGATGGTACGCGACTTGAAGATGATAGGGGTTAGTGGTTTTATATGTCTTGCCATTCTCGGTTGTTGAGGTCACAGGTTTAGAAGACGCTAATGTAGTGTAAGTTTCCACAGTATATTTTTTAAAATATTATACACTGCTGTCCCAGTACTGCACAGTTGGTGGAGGGATTGACTATTTAAGGTAATGGATGCAGTGTCAATCAAGCAGGCTGTTTTGCTCTGAATATCAGTACACTTCAAGTGAAACAGCTTGAAGTTAAAACTGCTTCAGCATTACATCAAAGCAGTCAGAAATTAAATCAGAATTTACAAATAAGATTGTGAACAATAATTTTATGTTCTATCTGGACTTTCATGTTTGTGAATGAAATAGATTATATTTAGATAACTTACTATCATATCTGTTGGAGAACTGAACTTCAACATTTGCCAACTATGATCCATAAATGGTTAAAACCCATGATATTCATTTACAAGAATCCTTACAAAGTTAATAAGATTGTATCTCATCTTTACAATATCCACTTTTTACTTCAAACCATTTTATAACCAACAAAATATCTGAAACTCCTGATGTTCCACATCATTAAAATTTGTTGCTGTGGTTTGTTTACAACATTTTTGTCCGACATTAATACAGTAATTTAAGATTTCAACTTTATTTTGGAATAATCCAGAGATGCATGCCTGGCACTTGCCTGTAGATATACATAACATTTGTAAGAGACTACATTTTCATTTTTAGACAATGGACTCTGCTTTAAAAAGGGGAGAATGTTACAAGGAGTGGTTCGCAGATTTGGGAAAACAATTGTAGTTAACTAATGCATATGAAACAATGCTAGTTTTTGGGCTCATGCCAGTCCAGACAAATTTTTGCCATTTATTATGGGTTCAGGACAGCTCAGCATAGATTGAAAGAATCAGCAATAACTCTGTCTGGAATAAACTGTTAAGGGACAAGGGCAGACTTATACAGGAACTGAAAACAATTCACTACGCCTGGGAGAAGAAAGCTACATTAACAAAAATGTTTTAACAACTGCTTGATAACTGGCTGCCTTATCCCACAAGCGCAAATCATTGCCTATCAGAAGAACTTAAGGAGTTAGTCACATGAAAGCTGTGTCTTTAACAAACAAGCCAAGGTCAAATGTAAAAAGGAATAAGAGGATACTTCTGATAAGACTTGATGGTTCCAGATGAGTCGTCAATATTTTGGATGAAAGAATCTAACAGATCATTAATAATGTGACACTACAAACTTGAAGGACAGAAAATTGTACAAGAATTCAACTCCAGGATTCCTTAGGGTAGAACCCTTGACATCAAGAGACAGATACCATTGGCTGTAATTGTAGCTAAATTTCATCATTAATCAGGTAATAGTCAAGTTGGGTTGTGAGGCTCAACTTGCTGGCTTCAGGGGTCTTATTTTGGTTACTACATGCAATAAAGTTTAAATAGTTGTTTCAGTATTTGATTGTGAGATTTCTTAATAAGTAGCTGAATTAAAGGTAGGTTGTGGTAATTTACACACAACAATTGGGTGATAATAAACTGTATAATAGAACAAATTAATTACCAAGATTCTTCCCTTCAACAATTCGGGATAGGATTTGGCAGATATGCACCTTCTTTGTCTGAATTGACTCTGTGATGGATGGGTGCTGAAGTAAACCTAGAAGACAAACACATTTTTGTCATAATTGCTGCATTATGTAACATGCCTAGCACAGTATATTCATTACAAAAGATTTTTTTTCTAAAGGCAGTTTTAAAACAGTCAAACTGGAGGTGTATTGTTTCACTATTGCGCATTTTTCCAGGATGAAGTCCACATAATGGACTTGGAGAAAGATCACACGTGCTCAGCCAGCATTGCAAATGTTTAAGGAGCTACAGGGTGAGGGGCTACTGAGGTGAGCAAGATCAAGGAAATGGATGCAGAGGTGGGCAAGAGAATTCCTTTGAAGGGAAAAATAAATATTAACAAAAATTAAAGGGGAACCCAGAGAAGAACTCAGTCAAGTTTGGCAGAACATGACTATAATTTTGTCAGAAGCAAAATAAAAGGAAAGGGCTTCAAAATGATGAAATGCAACAGCAGTAGGGAGGGAGGGCAAGGTCAGACATGACAAGATGCAGAAATTTAGAGAAGACAAGCAATAAAGTAAGCAGACAAGACTGGCAATTGGACAATCATTGCCAGCTCAAAATCTGGATTCTGCTTGTGCTAGGATATTGATAGACTCATACGCAATAAAGTGTGATTTGGGAGTGTCTTGCTCACAATTGATTGAAATGGCTGAAAGATTACAGGACTGTCTTTCATAATTTACAGGCAGGATTATAAAATGCAGAACATCTGAAGAGATTAGCGACATACAGTGAGGGGGGAGAGGTTAATTCTGGATAGCAAGTTGGTTAAAAGAATGCTACACCTAGGGTTACGTCTCCAGATGTCATATCAATAAGGACTGTGATGGATATGGCGCAGAATATCAAATGGAAAACAGACAGAAGCCATAGGCACAAACAACAAAATGGGTTGGATGATAAATGCAGATAGAACGAATATGATTCCACACTTTGTCTTTTAACCTTGGATAGTGTTGAACAGACCTTGACAATCACCCTGATGTCTTAATAACCATGTAGAGTCATTAGCGACTACAAACTTAGACTCTCAAAATAGACACACACAGGTTGAACTCCCGACCATCAGAAAAACAAAAATAACCTCATCTGTTTTAAATGGAAGACCCTCAATTCTTAAACAGTGACCCTCTAGTTCTAGATTCTCCCATGTGAGGAAACATCATCTCCACATCTACCAAGCCAAGATTCTTCAGGATCTTAAATGTTTTAATCAAGTCATCTCTTACGCTTCTAAACTCTAGGAGATACAACCCTAGCCGTCCAAACTTTCTTCATAAGATAACCAAGTCATTTCAGGTATTAGTCAGGTAAATCTTTTCTGAACTGCTTCCAACACATTTATATACAGCAAACTTTGTTTTAATTGGCACCTTATGAACAGGCACACTTGATGAACCTATATGATGAATTTGATGAAATTATATACATCAAACACCCCAAAATTTACAGTATTCTGTCCAATTATTACTGTTTTTTAAAAATTTATTTACCTCAATGTGAATATAGGTGCCGCTCAATTGAATGGTTCCATAACATCAACAGTTGACTCAATTTTGAGTCAATTTCTCCTCAAACACCACGATGTACTGCGATGTCCGAGTAGTCAGTTGAGGGTGCGAGTGTGAAGGCTCTCTGACGGTAAGTTTTATTTAAGGTAAAGTTGCACTATTATTTAAGTGATTTATGCTGTAAATAAAGTATAAGAGTGATGTGTATATGCCCTAAATTATTACTTGCTTCTATTACAGCGAACTTTTTATTAACTGGCATTTGTGGGACCAGGAGTGTGCTGGTTGATCAAATATGCCATTTGATCAAGAGGTTCCCATAATCAATGTAAAAACACTAAGTAAGAGAAACATAACAGCAACAGGCATGGTGACCCTCCGGTTAAACCACCACCAATCGTCTCTCTTTAATGATCTGGTAAGCTTACGGCGACTTTACCTTTACGGCTGCAGTAATGTTTCCTTACTCTCATATTCCATTCACTTTGCAATAAACGCCAACATTCAATTTGCTTTCTTAATCACTTGTAACTACAAAATAACTTCATGATTCACGTACCAGGACAGCCAGATCCCTCTGAAACTCAAGAGTTTTACTAATCTCTCAATCTAATAATTTATATATTGGACAAATTGGGCAAGTTCACATTCTCAAACATTACATGCCATTTGCCAAATTTAACTCATCCACTTCACTGACCTACATTCTTTTGCAGACTCTACATCTCCTTGACAACTTCCTTTTTTATCTATATCATGGCAAATTTAGTGGCCAAACGTTCAGTCCCCTTATCCAAATCATTCATATAGATTGCAAATAGTTAACAACCAGGTCCATGATCCTTGCTGCACTTCAATGATAACCTGAAAATGATCTCTGACTCTCTGCTTCCTGTTGGCTAACCATTCCTTTACTCCTGCTAATGTATTACCACTTACAGCATGTGTTCTTATCTTGTGTGGTACCTTAATGTGGCACATTATTAAATGCCTTTTGGAAATCAAGTACAATATATCCATCTGTTCAATGCACCTTGCGTGTTAATTTCAAAAATGACTGTAGTAAGTGAATTTAGCTCAATTTCCCTTTCACAATGCAGTATTTACTCTGATCCCATTATGATTTTCTAAATGCCATCCTAATATTTCCTTAATAGTGGATTCTGGCAATTTTCCTATGACAGATATTAGATTAACTTAAAATCTCCTGTTTTTAGCCCCACACACTTTTATAGAAGAAAAGAGATCTTTAGCCATTTTCCAATCCGGTAGCATCCTTCTAGAATACATATAAGCTTACAAAATTCCTCTATATGCAGCCATTTTTTTTAGGATGCAAACTATCTAACCCTGTGGATGTGTTTAGCACAGATAAAGTAGATTTCTGATAGAGTCATTCTTTCTCAATGGAATAAATCTTTGCTGAAGATTGTTAAATTTCTTTGTGAATATTTTTACTACATCTCTACTGTTCTACTTTTTAAACCCAATTTCCCAATTCACATAAGCAACTGTGTTTCACATTATTATAGTTACCATTATTTGGTTTAAAGCACTATGTAGAACCCAACTTCTCCCCTTAAAACTGAGGTAGGATTTTGCCATATTATGATTGCTGTTGCCAAAAGGTTACTTTACTATTCAGTTACTGATTAATATTGTCACGTTGCATGGTTGGCTCTTGAACATATTATTCTAAAGGAACAGTGCCTGACAACTAATTTTCAAAGCTACCTTTACAATGTTGGTTTGGCTAATCTGCATGCAGACTAAAGTCACATGTAATTATTGTGCTACATTTCTGAGAAATCCTAATTTTTTTTCCTATTGTTTCAACAAAGCCAGTGTGCTCCTGGCCACTCTTCCACTCCCTAACCCTGATCAGTTATCTGTACCCTCACTCCTCAGGCACTCATTTGTGCCACGTCACTCATTCACGCCTTCTCTCTCTTCACAGGGTCACACCTTACTGTTGCAGCACACTGGAAATCAAGCCCTGCTATTGGAGGCATGACAAAAGTTAAAGATTTTATAAAAGTGGGTAAAACTTTCCAATTTACCTGCCTTTTAAAACTAGGTTTTCATAAAGTTCAGACCAGGGTTCTGTAATTAACGAGGATTACTACTTATTACAAGTAAACGGATCCTAGCTACAGATAAACAATGACGAATAACTGATGACGAATAACTGTACAAATTAAAACTCTAACTCCTCTATAAAACTCCGCCTAAATACACACACGGAAAAACACACTGATGTTACGGGTAGAGGGAAAATCATGGAAGGGAGTTTAGTCCTTGCTGTTCAGCGAACTCTCTCTTCTCCAGGTATTTTCATATGCTGTAGAAGGCACAGAGGAACTGGCTCATAACTTACAAAGTCTTTCAGCAAATGAGATGAAATAAACTGACTTTTTGCAGGCTTCAGGTTTTTTTTATCATGTTCAGAAAAGGACACTACCTTCCTTACCAGAGATGCAATTGCTTCTTGCTGCCTCGTTCACATGCACAGGTTGTTCAGCTATGAGGAAGCCAATCATATTGCTGTTGATGGGCAGAAAATCTTTGTCATCGACAACTCATCATCATACCACAGCCCAATCATTGACTTCATTATACACACTCCCTGGTTCCAGAATATCTGTAGTAACCTACCTCACTGTTTGAACAAACAACAATGTAAACAGGCTTTACAATAAGTGCTGGTTGTTTAATTATAGCAATTCCCTTCCACAATCCTTGATTTCAAAACCAGTTCTTTTCCCATTTCAGTCCACAATAAGAAATACAGAAAAATAAAACTCTATTGGCTTTACAAATGGTTGCTCATTCATGCACTTCCTAACATATTCCCTACCCAGTCGCTCATCTGTGTCTTCTCTCATGTACTCTTACCCTAACCCTAGTTAAACATCCATGCCCAATCTTCCTCCTACTCCCTCACCGCCACTACCCCCCCCCATCACATTCATGCCTTCCCTCCTATTCCAGTCACTCATTTGTGTGCACCTTCCCTTCTACCCTCTGCAGTCACTCTTCCATTTCTGTTTTCATATCCTCCCTTCCTGGTCACACATTGGTGCCCTCCCAGGAATCTACCAGCCTAGTCACACACACATGCCTACCTTCCTCTCTGGTCACACATCCTTACCCAAGTCACTCATTAATACCCTCCCCGCCCCGTCTGCGGTTACTCATCCATGACATACCTACTTCCCCAGCCACTCATCCATCCCCTCCCTCCACAATCATTCACCATGTCAGTTCTTATGAAGCCCTTTTGTGGTCACTCATCTCTGCCCTCCCTCCTTTTGCGGTCACTCATCTGTGTCCTCCCTTTGTCTCACTGTGTCTCACCTGTGCCCCACCTACTCTCCCTCCCTGGTCACTCAGCCATCTCCTCTGACGTTCCTTCTCGGTGTCCTGCCCATGCCCTGCCTGCGATTGGACAAGGCAAAGTTATCCTAGAACCAACGTTTCAGATCCAAGCCCTGCAGCCTATCTGGTGGTTAATGGTGGTGGACAATGCAATATCAGGAGGACACAGCTCCACAGATATCCCCATGTTCAATGATGGAGAAGCCCAGTGTATCAGCAGGAAATTCAAAGCTGAAGCATTTGCATCCATCTTCAGTCATAAATGCCAAATGAATGATCCATCTTGGTTTACTTCTGTGATCCTCAACATCAAAAATGCCAATCTTCAATCAATTCAAGAAACATATGAAGGCAGTGGATATTGCAAAGGCTATGGCCCCTGACAACATTCCAGCCACTGTACTGAAGACTTATGTCCTGAACTTGCCATGCTCCTAGACGCCTACCTGGAATGAGGAAAATTTCCCAGCTATGTCCCGCCCACAAAACACAGGACAAATCTAACCTGACCTGTTAGTATACCCTTAATCATCAGTGAAGCCCTTGACAGTACTATCAAACAGCATTTGCCAAGGAATAGCCTGTTCTTATGACACATTTGGGTTCTGGTAGGACCACATAGCTTCCAACCTCATTACAGCCCTGATCTGAACATGGACCGGAGGTGAACTGAGAGTGACCGCTCTTCTCGTGAAGCAGCATTTTACTGGGCTTGGAATCAAGAAGTCCTTGCAAAACTGTAGTCAATAGTATTCAGGGACAAAACTCTCTCTTGGATAGACATACCTAACAAAATAGCCGAGATTCTCGGAGATCGATCATCTCAGTCCAAGGACATCACTGCAGGAATACTTCAGGGTAGTTTCTTAGTCCCAACCATCTTCAGCTGCTTCAACATTGACCTTTCCCGCTTAACATCAGAAGTGGGGGCGTTCACTTATGATTGCATAATGTACAGTACTATTCACAACTTTGCAGATACTAAAGCATTCCACGTCCAAATGCAGCAAGAGCTGGATGACATCCAGTACTGGGTTGACAAGTGGCAAGTAACATTCAAACTACACGAGTGTCAGCCAATAACCAACTCCAACAATAGAGAACCTAATCATCAACCTTTGAAATGAGGCAAAATTTCCACACTGTCAGCTTGATGGGAGAGGATAGAAGGTCTGGATCAAGAGGCCTATCTGCAGTGAAACCAGCAGCAGAGTTATATTATGACGTGTGCACAGGGAAAGAGCTCGAATGGTGAATAGGATTGGTGAATATTTGTACTCTTTCAAGTAGAAGTAAGGTCTTCAGTTTGTGTTTTGGTCTCCATTGCTTTTCTTCTATTTTTAATAAAGTAACTACTTAAGCATTGGATTGATATTGGTGATATTTCTCTTTTTAGCTTATAAAAACAATACATCAGTACAGTGAATTATAAAGAACAGGAAATCTCGAGTAATTAATTTATAAGTTAAACCAAACACAATAGAAATGGCAGAATGGGTGATGTTTGCTACTGCAACACGGGGAAGCAAATGGGCACCGATATGATCTAGAACTAACACATCTCCAGCTAGTATTTGCAAATGGAGGAATGTCAGATCCGAGTTGAGGAGCTGAAATCTGAGCTGCACACATTGCATCACATCAGTGAAGGGAAAACTTACTTGGACACTTTGCTCCAGAGGACAGTCACACCCCTCAGATTAAGTCACTCAAAACTGGTCTGTGAACGGTGTCAGAAAGGTGTGACTGTGGGTGAGGCAGGTATGAGGACCTAGGGGGTTTAAAATTGAGAAGCTTTGGCCCCTGCATTTGCCGAGCAGTTCCAGGGTTCTTGCAAGCTGTGTGAACAAGAATGTGGACTGCAGGGAAGATTAGCAAACTGACCATAGCACCTTGGCATTCAAGTTGGGGAAAGGAACAGGAATCTAGTTGTGATCAGGGACAATATAATTAGGGTGAGAGAAACTGTTTTCTGCAGCCGTGAGCAGGAGTCCCGAGTGTTGTGTTAACTGCCCATTGCCCGGGTTAAGGATGTCTCCAAATAGTTGAAGAAGAATTGGGAGAGGGAAGGGAGGGAGGCATTGGTAGGACTGGAAAAGAGGTTTTGCTGAAAGACTATGAAAAGTTAGGAACTAAATTCGAAAGCAGTATCTCCAAGGTAATAATTCCTGGATTATTAACTGAGTCACAGGGTAAATAAAGTCAAGGAGCTAATGCTTAGCTCCTAGGTAAGTGAGCATGGAAAAGATTTCAGTTTATGGCCACTGGGGTAGCAGGGAACTGTTCTGGTGGGATGGGTTTCACTTGAATGATGTTGAGACCAGTGTCCTGACAAATTCAATAAATCAGGTTGCTAATCTGGGGGGGAAGAGGGAATTTGGCATAGGGGAAATGTAGGCTTGCAAGAAGGTATGGCAGCATTGCAGGGGAGATATTTGGATAACAATACCCAGGGTGAGGGGGGAAGGGACAGAGTATACAAACAGAAAAACAGCAATTGACAGGGTCAAAAGGGTAAAAAATGCAAAATCAATGGCTCTTTACTTGAGTGTGCATAGTATTCAGAACAGAATAGATGAATTAACGACACAAATACAAGTTAACATGTATGATCTCACCGCCATGGTTACAAAGAGATCAAAGCTGGGAACTAAATATTCAGGGGTATGTGACTTTTTGAAAGGACAGTCAGAAAGGAAATGGCAGTAGGGTGGCATTGTTGTAACGGGATGGACTGAGTGGTGGGAGTGTCTATAGATTCTGTAACAGTAGCTATATGTGAGACAAAGAATAACTCAGGAGATAATGACAGCATGGAACAAAGGCAATGAGAAGAATTCATAAAGTGTATTTGAGACAGGTTCCTAGGTCAATACAGGTTTAATAAATGATGTCAGAGAAAAAGATCCTCTAGGAAATAGTGACCATAACACGCCACAATTAAGATTTCAGTTTGAGACTGATGAACTTAGCTCAGAAACAACTGCACTAAACTTGAGAGTGATTTCCAAATTCATTAATTCATTTCCAAATTCATTAACTCAATCAACACGAAGATTAAGGTCACCCATAATTACTTCTCTATTCTTTTTACATGCTTTTATTTTTTGCTGCCTTTCCTATAAAGTTGCTACTGTTTGGGGATCTGCACTCTGTTCCTACCAATATCTTCTTCCCCTTGCATGTGAATCAACATCATCCCAAGCCTAGATTGTCTCTCAAAAATTGTCCTCATTTCATCTCTTATTAACAGCGCTACCCCACCACCTTTTGCATCCCTTCTGACTTTTTGAAAAGTCAAATATCTTTGAATGTTAAGTTCCCAGTTTTATTCTCATTGTAACCATCTTTCCATAATGGCTGAGCTCATACTCATCAATTTGCGCCATCAGTTTGTCTACCATACTGAAAATGCTTTGTGCATTAAGATATAAAACTGTTCAGTCCATTCTACTACCAAATTTCCCTACACTTTTATGGCTCATTGGCTCAATATGACAGTGACACATTCTGTCCCTTCCTTTTATTTTCTGGTAATAAGACATAGGAGCAGAAATTAGGCCTTTCGGCCCATCGAGTTTGCTCTGCCATTCAATCATGGCTGATAAGTTCCTCAACCCCATTCTCCCGCTTTCTCCTTGTAACCCTTGTTCCCCTTGAGAACATATCTATCTCAGTCTTAAATGTACTCAATGACCTGGCCTCCACAGCCTTCTGTGGCAGTGAATTCCATAGATTCACCACTCCCTGGCTGAAGAAGTTTCTCTTATCTCCGTTCTAAAAGGTCTTCCCTTTACTGTAAGGCTGTGCCCTTGGGTCCTAGTCTCTCCTACCAATGGAAGCATCTTCCCAACATCCACTCTGTCCAGGCCATTTGATATTCTGTAAGTTTCAATTAGATCCCCCCTCATCCTTCTAAACTCCAATGAGTATAGTCCTAGAGTCCTCAAACGTTCCTCATATGATAAGCTTTCCATTCCTAGGACCGTTCTCGTGAACCTCCTCTGAACCCGCTCCAGAGTCAGTACATCCTTCCTGAGATATGGGGATGAAAGTAACTACAGACATTGCCTATGCAATGGCATCAATCATCCAGGAATCTTAGATTTCAGAATGTCCCAGGAAACTGGAAAACTTCCAACATGAATCTTTAAATAAAGGTGGAAGGAGACAAAGAATAGATTATATAGACCAGTTTGCTTAAATAAAAAAACCCAAAAGAACCACAGATGCAAACAGAAATTGGTGGAAGAACTCACCAGGTGTTGCAGTATCTGTGGAGGGAAATCAGTTAACACTTCGGGTCCAGTGACCCTCCTTCGGAGCTGATAATAGGTAGGAAAAGTTGGTTTTTATGCGGTGAGTGGCAAGGAATAAACAATAGCTGCAGATAGAACCCAAAGGGAGAGAACAGTCAGACAGACAAAGGAATGGATAACTATCAGCCTAGGAGAACGAATAGCTACTAGTGGGGACTGTTTGCAGCTAACAATGGATAGTGTGTAATAGTAGACCACATGCTAACAAGGCCTGGTGTGTGGGGATTGGGGTAAGGAGAAAGGTCATTGGACCCAAAATGTTAACCCAACTAGTTTAATGTCTATCATCAAGAAAATGTTCAGAGTTTACTGTAAAGGACATAATAGTAGACTATTTGAAAATACATTATATAATTAAGCAGAGTCAGCATGTCTCTATGACATAAAATCATGGCTGACAAATTTACTCAAAATCTTTGAGGTGGTATCAAGCAGAATAGATAAAGGGAAAGTGACTGTAGCACAATGGATATTTAATTTTCAATAAGGTATCACATGTTAGGCCACTTAATAAGATAACAGCCATGGTGGTGGAAGTTGTATATGAGCATGGACAGAGGATTGGTTAACTAATAAAAGACAGAATTGGGACAAGGGGGGCTATTTTTAGGATAGCAGATCCTGTAAGTAATGGTGTGACAATGGGATCAGTGCTGTGGAGCCACAAATGTTTACAGTGCATATTTCATGACTTTGAACACAAATATACTGCAGCCAAGTTTGCAGGTATCACAAAAATAGGTGGGAAGGCCAGTACTGAGAATGATACAGAGAGACTGCAGAGAGACACACAGACTGGTCTCAAATGGGTAAAAACTTGGCAGATGGAACATAATTTGGAAAAATGTGAGGCTATGCACTTTGGCAGGAAGAATAAGTGAGCTGAATATTATTTAAATGGAAAAAGGCCATAGAGAGCAACGTAACAATGAAATTTGGGAGTCCTCATCCATGAATCACAAGAACCTAGCAATCAAATTCAGCACATAATAGGTAAGGCAAATGAAATGTTTTGCAAATGGACAGCATTAGTCAGACAACAACTAGAGTACTGTTTTGACCTTCTTCATCATCCTCCCCTTCATCAGCTTAAAATCCATCAAATTTCATCTCCCTTTATCATGAAGTCATAAAGCCACTCAAAACAGTATTTCACTTTCTCAATCCACAAATGCTTACAGACCAGAGTCTTTCCATCACTTCCAGTTTATACTTCAAACTTTAGCCGAGATTGGCTGTAATGTTCCTGCAGTCATCAGTTGGCTGGACAGCTGGTTTGTGATGCCAACAGTGTGGATTCAAATCCCACACCAACTGAGGTTACCCTGAAGGACTCTCCTTCTCAATCTCTCCCCTCGCCTGAGGCATGGTGACCCTCAAGTTAAACCACCACCAGTCATCTCTCCCTAATGATCTGTACCTTTTCCTAAACTTTAGTAGACTTACGGCGAAGAAAGCGAGAAACCAGCTCTCCAGGGAATATATATATATTTTTAAAAACTGACAGGAAGCAGTGGAAGCTCTAAGCTTCGATCAGCATAATGCTGATGGAGGATTTGTAACGGCTGATGAACAGATTCTGTGGGAGTGTAAAACGGAAAAGGGACCGAAGGGAACACTGACCATTCATGGTATCCCTCATCAGCCTGAATTCCGCGTACATTCCTGCCTTGAAATACCGATATAAACAGTAACACATGAAGTCCGCGATCCAGCCGTTTGCCACCTCCACCATCTGCAAGAAATCATCGTCCACACACAGGCCTCTGTTTCTGATACGCCGAGCATCCTCTCCGCAATCCTCAACCTCCATCTTCCTTCGCCCCACTTCCCGTGGTGCAAGCCCAAACACCTTCCCCATTCCTTTCCCACCCGGTGCAACACCAAACACCTTCCCCGCTCCTTTCC
>NC_063335.1:25277694-25310170 GCF_021869965.1 Rhincodon typus
CTTCCCCGCTCCTTTCCCACCCGGTGCAACACCAAACACCTTCCCCGATCCAACCCTAAATTGTGAGTTCAAGCCAGAGCACCTCTCCTGAAAGGCAAAGTGCATTATAGCTGGAACAAGTGGTGTAAGCCATTATAAAAGTGATTTTGACCTGGGAAAGTCACCATGATAGCACAACATAGCTGAGAGCTCGCTGAGGAGATGCAGCGGAAGAGAGATGCATATATCCATAGTGGACCAGGAGGTCCTCCAGACAGATTCATGGAAGACACTGGGACTAGGTATCTGTAGTATATCCACGGTGGTGAATGCCAAAAGTTTCGTCCCAAAGGTCTGATAATCCTGCACCAAGAGGTTCAATAACCTCAATGATAAAGGTCAATGACTGCACATTCAAATGCCATAATCAACCAACTGCACTCACTAGCTTCATACACTGCTCAATTCACCACATCTCCATCCATCTATCTATCAATCAATCATGAATCATTTCTAAGGTAGCTTCATCTCACTGTCACAGACATGTTGTTTCTCCACACAAATCTTGCAAGAGTTAGCTATTCAACTGTGCCAGTCACTTTGTGCAAATACATTGCCTGAGCGCTCTCAGTTTCTCACAACTTCATCCTCTTTCTCACATTTTCCTCATTCCACAAACTATTCTGATTTAAAGGTCACACATGGTTTAAGTGTGCTCATTATGATTACTGCCAACCCCCTTCACCATAATGAAAACAAGTTGCTGGAAAAGCTCTGACGGCATCTGTGAAATCAATGTTAATGTTTCGGGTCTAGTGACTCTATCTCAGAACCTTCCCCTTCACCATAATCTTTGTGAGTTTATTTTTTCCGGATACCCTAGATCTGCAACCTGGCCAGGTATCAGCAGTACAGTGGTTCAGGCGTGGCACAGTGGCTCATTAGTTAGCATTGCTACCTGACAGCGCCAGGGACCCGAGTTCGAAACCAGCCTCGGGCAATTGTCTGTATGGAGTTGCACATTCTTCCCATGTCTGCGTACTCTGGTTTCCTTCCACAGTTCAAAGATGTGCAGGTTAGGTGGATTGTCCATGCTTAAATTACCCAACTTACCAGAGATGTGCAGGCTAGGTGGCTTTGCCATGGCAAAGGCAGGATTACAGGGATAGGTAATGGGATGGGCTGAATGGCCTGCTTCCACACTGTAGGGATTCTAATGGTTGACTAAAGAGTTGGAAAGACAGGAAGTCAGTAATGTTGAAGAAGAGCTATCACTCACTGTCGAACTCATAGGCAGTAGCTCAGACATCAACACAGTGTGTACTTTGGAAGAAAACTTAGAGACTGAAATTTATATGCGATGAGACTAGTGTGCTGCAGCCAAGCTATTTAAGAAGGATGGTGAAGGTTCCAGTGTTCCAGAGGGTGAAGTCACAAGTTCTGAAGAGGGCCCAGATGAGGGCTTTTACAGGGTGATGTATAGATGAAATCTGATTGGAATGTACATTGAAATGTTTGGTATATTGAAGTCTGTGGTCATTGTCAAGGAATGTGGAAGAGTCAGACACTTGCTTTGCTCAAGGCTTTGTTGACAACTTGGAACATATCATTGTAGGTTTCTATTCTCACTTGCCCTGGTCTGTTGGGTTTACTTTGGATATCAACAACAGAAGTCAATTCTACCCAATGTTCTTTATTAAAGCAAAATATACGACAGAAGCCTTACCAATACAATGCCTTTTTTATTGTTCCTCTGTTCAACCTGTATGGCCTCAACTGATGATCCTTTCGACACCATATCCATTCACATGGTCATGATTATTTCTTTATCTGATATTGTGACCAACTTATTTTAACATGCTCTCTATCCCATCTGGAAGTCTTGTTTTCATGTATTTAAGCTGTCATTGTTTTGGTACCATTGGAATCAGTATGAACTGTGACATCTGGTTATTCAGTCCCACCTCACTCAGAAAGTTCTGCAGCTTTTTAGTTTGACCCTGGCATCTGTGAGGCAATGTACCATGCAGCAGGAAAAAGCTGTAAAACTGGTAAGTGAAATGCATTTGTTTTGACTCACCTTGCATACTTCAGAGTCCAGGATCAGTATACCCAGTGCTTTCATGTCTAATTATTGCTGTTTTTTTTCTTACTGGTTTTTCCCTCTGGCATCCTGGAGTCATGGCTGAAGCCACAAAAGCATCAGTTTGTTTCCCTAAATGTTAAATCTCTGGTTTCTGCTGCTTTCTTGACCTTTCAATCTTCCCCAATTTTCTCACCTCCCTAACTTTCTAACACCATACAGCTCAACCATCCATGATCCATTCAGGCATCCATGATCCATGGTGTGGTGGCCTTGGTTTTGGTTGTATTCCCCGAGGAGCTATCATTCTCACAAGCATTTGTATTGAATATTGGTTTGAGACAGAGATGCACTCGGTGAGCTCCTACACTATCTGCCTGACTCTCCTTGACTGCCTGGTGGGTACATGTTCCCTCATTGTCTGCATGCACTCAAGTTGCTGGGTGACCTCATACAGATATTTGCTATCTGCCTAACTCTTGTTCTCACAGCTGGTCTTCAGTGGTGACCCTTCCTTAACCAGGAAGTTCCCATGGGATACAAGATATGTTTTCAATGGGACTGAGGTGCACTGTCATGCCTCTTTATTATTTAACTGTATAAACTTACCAGGAAAGTAAAATGAACACTTACAAATCCTTAAACAGTTTAAAATTTACCATTTTCTGCCCTTAATCTCTAGAAAAGCTTTGGAAGTTGGCATACTTGGAGTCACCTTGGTTGTGAGCATGTGCACAATGGCTGTAGAAATCTATCTTATTTTACTTGATGAGTTGTCACCCTGATCTATTATTATACTGCTTGATTACTTTCCTTGAAAAATGTAGGTAGTTTCTAATCAACCTGTTCAGAGGTGTTATTATACACCTCTGAAGCAGGTGGGACTTGAACTCAGGCCTCTTGCCAAATACATGCTGCCAGTGTTCGTCCTCCTTTTCAGGTCCTACCTAATCCATTGGAATCTGGAAGAAACTGCAAGAGAATTTGTTTCAAACTAAGACACAGCCTAAAAGCTTGTATTCATTTTAGAAAAAGCTTTTGGTATAAGTTACATGGCAGATAAATCACCCTTTGCTCTTTCTTAGCTCCCTCAGGTGGTATAGACAGCATGTTGCAGGAAACTGCAAACTGTGAAGCTGTCCCTCAGCTCGATGGTTGTTTTTACTTGGATGTTAAGTAGGACTATTTGATTGTCAAATTATTTATTTTTGATCGTAAATCATTAAGCATTATTCATCCTTAAGTCGATAAACTGTGAACTGTCTTTGACACTTGGCAATTTACATCCAAGTGAGTGAAAGTTAACATTTTAAATTTGTCACAGTTGATCCTGAAATGAACCTCTGGCATCACATTTGTGCCATGACTATAAGGCTGCCTTTTTCCACCTCGTTCAACTTCAACCTTGTCTAAGTTTATCTGTTGTTGAAACCCTCATCCTACCAATGTTACCTCTAGATTTGACTACTTCCTTGAGTTCCTGGTTGGTCTCCCATGTTCGAGCTTCTGTAAATAGAAGTTACGAAAATTCAGCTGCTCGCGTCTCCCACTCCTATCTCCTAGTCACCTCTGTGCTCACTGATGTACATTGGTTCCTGGTCAAGCAATGACTTGATTTTAAAATTCTGATCCTTGTTTTCAAATTTCTTTTATTCATTCACGGGATGAGGGCATCACTGGCTAGGCCAGCATTTATTGCCCATCCCTAGATGGCAATTAAGAGTCAATCACATTGCTGTGGGTCTGGATTCACATGTAGTCCAGACCAGGTAAGGAAGGCACTTTCCTTCCCTAAAGGACATTTATAAACCAGATAGGTTTTTCCGACAATTGACAACGGTTTCATGGCCATCACTAGGTTCTTAATTACAGATTTTTTTTATTCAATTCAAATTCAACCATCTGCCGTGGTAGGATTCGGACCCGCGTCCTCAGAACATTACCCGGGTCTCTAGCTAATCAGTCCAACGATAATACCACAAGGCCGTCACCTCCCCCTGCTATCACTAGGTCTTCACCTCCCCTATGGCCTCCCTCTCTCCTAAGTTCCTCCATGGCTTTGCCTCTCCAACCCAATAATTCTCCAAGATATCTGCACTCCACTAATAAGAACATAAGGACATAAGAACTAGGAGCAGGAGTAGGCCATCTGGCCCCTCGAGCCTGCCCCGCCATTTAATAAGATCATGGCTGATCTTTTTGAGACTCAGGTCCACTTACCCGCCTGCTCACCATAACCCTTAATTCCTTTACTGTTCAAAAATTTACGTAGCCTTGCCTTAAAAACATTCAGCGAGGTAGCTTCAACCGCTTCACTGGGCAGGGAATTCCGCAGATTCACAACCCTTTGGGTGAAGAAGTTCCTCCTGACCTCAGTCCTACATCTGCTTTCCTTTATTTTGAGGCGATGCCGTCTAGTCCTAGTTTCACCTGCTAGCGGAAACAACCTCCCTGCCTCCACCTTATCTATTCCCTTCATAATCTTATATGTTTCTATAAGATCTTCCCTCATTCTTCTGAATTCCAATGAGTATAATCCCAGTCTACTCAATCTCTCCTCATAATCCAACCCTCTCAACTCTGGAATCAACCGAGTGAATCTTGTCTGCACCCCCTCCAGTGCTAGTATATCTCTTCTCAAGTAAGGAGACCAAAACTGCACACAGTACTCCAGGTGTAGCTTAAACTCCATCCCTCTAGCAATGGCAGACAAAATTTCATTTGCCTTTTTAATTACCTGCTGCACCTGCAATCCTACTTTTAGCGATTCATGCACAAGGACACCCAAGTCCCTCTGCACAGCAGCGTGCTGCAATTTTTTACCATTTAAAACCTAGTCCATTTTGCTGTTATTCCTACCAAAATGGATGACCTCACACTTATCAACATTGTACTCCATCTGCCAGACCTTTGCCTACTCACTTAGACTATCTATATCCCTCTGCAGACTTTCAGTGTCTTTGCTCTACCACTCACCTTACTGTCATCTGCAAATTTTGACACACCACACTTAAACACCCATTTATCCCTACTCTTTGCTTTCTACTGGTCAACCAATCCTCTATCCATGCCAATTCATTACCTGTAATACCGTGCAACTTTATCTTATGTAGCAGCCTTTGGTGTGGCACCTTGTCAAATGCCTTTTGGAAATCCAGATACACCACATCCACAGGTTCCCCATTGTCCACCATGCAAGTAATGTCCTCAAAGAATTCCACCAAATTAGTTAAACATGACCTACCCTTCATGAACCCATGTTGGGTGTTCCCAATGGGACAATTTATATCCAGATGTCTTGCTATTTCTTCCTTAATACTGGACTCTTGTGCATTTGACAATCATAATTGCCCCACCATTGGTGGCCATGCCTTCAGTTACCTTGTTTGTAAGCACTGAAATTTCTTCCTTAAACCTATCCTCCTCTGTGCTTCACTTTCCCCCTTTAAGAGGCTTAGAACCAACTTCTTCCACCAAGTTTATGGTCATATGATCTAATTCACCTAATATGGCTTTGAGTTATAGTTTTTTGCTAAGGCTCCTCTGAAATTTTTTTATTATTCATTAATGGGATGAGGGCGTTGCTGCCAGGCAGCATTTATTGTCCAGAGGGCAGTTAAGAGTCAACCACATTGCTGTGGGTCTGGAGTCACATGTAGGGCAGACCAGGTAAGGATGGCAGTTTTTGTTCCTAAAAGACATTATCGAACCAGATGGGTTTATTCTGACAATTGACAATGGATTCATGGTCATCAGTAGGATCTTAATTCAAGATATTTTTTATTGAATACAAATTCTACCATCTGCGGTGGTGGGATTCGAACTCAGGTCCCCAGTACATTGTCTGGGTCTCTGGATTAACAGTCCAGCAATACTACCACTAGGGAATTGCCTCCCCTAATGCCTTGGAATATTTCATTATGTTAAAAGCATTATAAAAATACATGTTGTTGTTATCCTCTGTGCTGAAGTGTGGTAAGTAAAAACAACTTGCATCCTAAACATAGTTATTTTGGTAAACTGTCCTAAATTAAGATTAAAATTCCTCTATTTGATATGAATTTTATATTTCTCTAAAGCAAAAAGCTTTTTCTTCCCCCTGTGTGAAGCCATACCATCTTTATTAGAGTGGCTACACATTGCTGACTGCAGTATGAAGCAAGTTGCACTGTCACAATTCACCTAGGTGACTTCAATATCACTTTCCACACTCATAACCTCTGACACCCAAAAGGACATGGACATCGATAGATGGGAACACCCCCCTCTCAAAGCCACACAGAACCCTGACTTGGAACTATATCTGTGTTCCTTCACTGTCACTGGCTCAGTAGTTTAGGATTCTCTTCCAAACAATAATGTGGAAGTACTCTTCAGATGACCTATATCATTTCAATAAAAAATAGCTTACACCATGTTCTTAAGGGTAACTAGGAATGGGCGTCAATGCTGCAATGCAAACGTTATGAGTAAAAGTAAAGTTTAGTGTCGATTCCCTGAAGACAAACAAAAACAGACATTTGACACAGAACTGCAGATGCATGAAATCTGAAACAAAAACAGACATTGTTGGAGAATTAACATTTTGTGACCATAATCCTCTTCAGAACCATAAGATCACAAGATGTGGAGCAGATTTAGGCCATTTGGACCATCGAGTCTGCTCTGCCATGTAATCATGGCTGATATGTTTCTCAACCCCATTCTCCTGCCTTCTCCCCATAACCATTGATCTCCTTACCAATCAAGAACCTATCTATCTCTGTCTTAAACACATTCAATGACTTGGCCTCTACAGCCTTGTGGAAACATTGATTTCCACAGATTTACCACCCTCTAGCCAAGAAATTCTTCCTCATCAATTATAGAGTCATAGAGTCATTTACAGCACTGAAACAAACCTTTCGGTCCAACTCTTTCGTGCCAACTAGGTAACCTAAACTGAACTAGCTGCTTTTGTCTGTGTTTAGCCCATATTCATCTGAACCTTTCCTATTCATAAACCTGTCCAAATGTCTTTTAAGTGTTGCAATTGTACCTACCTCCACCACTTCCTCTGGCAGCTCATTCCATACACGCACTACCCTCTGTGTGAAAAGTTGCTCCTCAAGTCCCTTTTAAATCTTTCCCCTCTCACCTTAAACCTATGCCCTCTTGTTTTGGGCTCCCCTACCCTGGGGAAAAAGACCTTGGCTATTCAGTTTATCTATACCCCTCATGATTTATAAACCTCTGTAAGGTCACCCCTTAGCCTCCGACCCTCCAGGTAAAAATGTCCCAAGCTACCCAGCCTCTCCTTGTAACTCACACCTCAGTCCCGGCAAGATTCTTGTAAAATTTTTTTCTGAACCCTTTCTAGTTTAACAACACCCTCCCAAAGGATCATCTGTTCTCTCTGAGGCTGTGCTGTCTGGTCCAAATCTCTCCTAACAGTGGAAACATGTTCTCCATGTGCACTCTATCCAGTCCTCTCAGTATTCTGTAAGTTTCAGTCAGATCCCCCAATCCTTCTAAACTCCATTGAGTACACACCCAGAGTCCTAAGCCACTCCTCATATGACATCCCTGGGATCATACTTGTAAACCACCTCTGGACCATCTCCAATGCCAGCACATCTTTCCTTAGATACAGGGCCCAAAACTGCTCACAATATTCCAAATGTGGTCTGACCAGAGCCACATATGGCCTCAGCAGCCCATCCCTGTTTTTGTATTCCAGCCCTCTTGAAATGACCGCTCACATTGCATTTGTCTTCCTAGCTGCCAACTGAACCTGCATGTTAACCCTAAGAGAATCCTGAACTAGGACTCCCAAATCCCTTTATGCTTCAGATTACCCGTTTAGAAAATGGTCTACTCCTCTATTCTTCCTATTCAAGAGTATAGCCTCTTTCCCACATTGTATTCAATCTACCACTTCTTTGCCCACTTTCCTAGAAAGATTGTAGAAGAAATTTACAAGGATGTTGCCAGAACTCAAGGGATTGAGTTATAGGGAGAGGTTGGACAAGCTAGGACTTTTTTCTTTCGAGTGCAGGAGACTGAGGGGGGATCTTATAGAAGTGTATAAGATCATGAAAGGGTGAATGCACTCGGTATTTTTCCCAGGGTTGGGGAATCAAGGATGAGAGGGCATCAGTTTAAGGTAAGAGAGGAAAGAATACATGGGAACCTGAGGGGCAACTTTTTTACACAGAGGTTGATACGCATATGGAATAAGTTGCCAGCGGAAGTGGTTGAGGCGGGTACATTAACAACATTTAAAAGGTATTTGGATGAATACACGGATAGGAAAGGTTTAGAAGGATATGGGCCAAGTGCAGGGAAATGGGCTTAGCATGGATGGACATTTTGGTCAGCACGGACCAGTTTGGGCCGAAAGGCATGTCTCCGTGCTGTAGGAAACTATGACTGTTTGATTTCTAGCCTGTCCAAGTTTTTCTGCTACCTCTCCACTTCCTCAACACTACCTTTTCCTTAGCAACAATGTTCCTCAGGGTTTTCTTAAGTTCTAAAGAAGAGTCATTGGACTTGAAGCGTTAACTCTGCTTTCTGTCCACAGATGCTGCCAGCTCAAAAGGCATTAGATGTTCCAAATACACATCATAAATTAGGAGAGAAGAACAGAACATGACAGAGACCAGGCTTCATTGGCTGTCTTCACTGCAGGTACAATAACCAGCTGTCCTGACTGCTATTGAGTGACCATGCATTCTCCAGGACTCAGATAGACACATGCAGATTATTGATGGAGCATCTGTCAGATAAACCATTTGTGAATGTCGATCTCACTATACCATGTTTGACAGGGAAATAAATTTAATTTTGAAAAATGATCCCTTGTGAAATAGAAACCAATATTGCCTGTTTGGCAAGCCTGCCATGAGATAGGTGTTAAAGATGGGCATTAGAGATGATGCTGAAATGGCTATCTGAAGTCTATACATTAACTGCAATATGCACGGTGACAGGACACAGAGGGACAGAAAGATGGAGGATTTGTAGAGCTGCATTGAAATGGGTTAGAATTTTGGGAAACTGTAGTCTCAGCAGCTATTTGTGCAGCATCAGTGTGAAACAAATTGTCCCGGTTCTCCTCCTTCCTATTCTCCACATCTACTGCATCCTTCTGTGTTGCTAGTAAAGACAGAGGAGGAGCGTCATCTGATTGAACCATTCTTGAAACAACACATCTTTGAAAATTCACTCAATCTCAGCTTCACTTTTTTAAGACCATATTTCAAGTGTTTAATGATCATCACAGACAAGAGTGGAAAAAATTTGCAGCAGAGGTAGAAGTCGCATGACTATGCAAAGTCACTGCTAGTATACATCGTGCAAGTACATTTCTCCAAACAATTAATATTCACCCATTTTGAAGAAAGCTCACTGTTCTGTAAATGTTAACTCTGCTTTCTCTCCACAGATGCTACCAGACCTGCTGAGTTTCTCCAGCAATTTCTGATTTTATTTCAGATGTTCAGCATCCGCAGTTCTTTGTTTTATTTTAATTGATATTTACTTCATGTCAGTGCACTGGAGCAGGATGTCTACAAAGCTAATATTATTACTGTGCATTGCACTTGGAACCAGAACCAGAACCAGAAATTGGAACTGGAACCAAAAGTCTTGTACTTCTTGTTGCTGCTTTACCGTCACCTCCCTAATCTCCACTCGCCATGCTACATTGCTGCCTTCACCAGCCCACCCTGTGCACAACTGCGCCAACCAGCTTGACACCCGACTGCAACTGTCATCCTATGTGTTGCCCTATTCTCCATTCCTGTAGCCTGGTGCTTCCCTTCTCTCGCCGTCCTGTTCTTCTTTTTCCCTCACTGATCACACATCCATAAATTTTGTAGAGTGCAGAATGCAGGTCAATTGATTTCCTCAACGCGGTTTCTCAGTGTGAACAGTTGTGGTGTTCACCTCCGAGCTGTTGTTATAAGGTTTCTAATGAACTGCAGTGACAGCACAGGGTGCAGACTGCATGCTTTTGCTATTTTTGAAGAGAAATGACACCTGCTACCACAATTGTCAAGTCATGCAGCTAAAATATTCAAACAGTCGACTTAAGGCAGGTGCAATTTTGATTTATTGTCAGAATGGTTGGTGGGAACTGCTTATGTTCTTATTATCTTGCCAATAGAACACATCCAACATTTTGATGATTGGCACATCATCTGGCAGATGTCAGCGCTATTGAAATTTAACTTGCGTTTCAGAACACATGGAGAACTTACTCTAACTTACTCTTTGAATTCTAGTCACTTACTCCACAACTGCACCACTTTTGCACCAGATACTGGCAGCTGAGTTTCCCAAGGTCATCAGCTGCTATGCTGCCATAGGTATGGCAGAAAATCAAAAAAAACTAGGTACATATAAAAACAAATCGAATGGTTGTTAAATATTTGACTGATTATCATGTTATGGTACAGTATGAAGTGCTGGGGATCCTCTTATATATGAACATACAGATTAGGAGCAATAGTCCATTCAGCCCCTTGAGCCTGCTCTTCCATTTAATAAGATCAAGGCTAATCTGATTGCAAAGTCAAATCTGCACTTACGTCTGGCCCTGATGACCTTTCAGCCTATTGCTTAATAAGAATCTATCCAACTCTGCCTTAAAAGTATTCAACATGTCTGCTTCCACCACCTCTTCAGGAAGGGAATTGCAAAGTCCCATGATCCTCTGAGCGAAAAAGATTCACCTCATCTTTTCTTTAAATAGGCAAACCCTAACTTTTAAATAGTGACTCCTAGTTATAGTTTTATTTCTTATGTAAATATAATCAGATGACCTTTAACTCCAGGAGTAACCAGTGACTGCTATAGTCATATGTGAATGTTTTGCAGATTGTACAGTGTATGCTAGATAGACAGTATGATTTGTAAACGCATTTATTAAATATCCTGTTTATGCGAATAGTTGTGATGACGAACAGTACTGTTACTCTTTACATACATTTTGACTTAAATTAAACAGGTATTCTGATGTCACATGAGTTTTATAGACAACTACATGCACATAAATAGATGATTTGTACAGAAAGACTTTGCAGTTCAGTAAAACCTAGTCATACAAAAGTACATAATAGCAGTTTTAACAAAGTAAAATGCAGGACTGTAGAAGCTGTCAGTTCAAATTGATTGAAAGGAGCTAATTTATGATTTAAAAACAGAGAAAAGAAGATGGGTTCACAAAATCATTCAACTTCCCTGGCCTGTAACAAGCCTTCCTTTACAAAAAAAACATACAATCCCTACAGTGTGGGAGTAGGCCATTTGGCCCATTAAGTTTACACCAACCCTTCAAAGAGCAGCTCACCCAGTCCCCCACTCTGTCCCTGCGTTTCCTACAGCCAATTCACCTAGCCTGTACCTCCCTGGACACTACAGGCAATTTCCCATGGCTGATCCACCTAATCTGCACAGCTTTAGACTTTGGGGGGAAACCGGAGCACCTGGAGGAAATCCATACAGACACAAGGAAAGCATGCAAACTCCATACAGACAGTTGGCCGAGGGTGGAATTGAACCCACATCTCTGGTACTGTGAGGCAGAAGTGCTAACCACTGAGCCACCGTGCCACCCATAAATAGAAATCATTAATTCAATTACTCTTTATGAGCTAAATGTTTTGTGTTGCAATTGGTAGAAAAATTTAAATTAGACGAAAATGACAAGATTTAGATCAAGTACTTTAATCCTTTGGCAATATGGTAACTTACACCAAACAAAAACATTCTACATTGCTCATTTTAACTGAAAACTGTAAGATTAAAAATCTCTTGTGGCTGCACCTATCTTCATATCATAATGTTGCAACTCAAATTTTCACTGATAGTAGGCTAGAATGTGTGGGGCTAATGAATGTCTTTTCCACTGGTCAGAGAACTGGTAGGGTACACCCTCAATTACATCAAGGAGACCTGATGGAATTAAATCAGGCACCTCATGGTCCTTGGGATGGAGATCCCTAGCAGCAGAAAACTGCTGGAAACCACTGGCAAATCAGAGAATGATGACCAGATGGGTATCGTAAGAAGGTGCCTGATCCCAAAGGACACTGGCAAACCTAACAGTTTGATCGATGGGCCTTCTGAAGATTCTAGAATGCTGTGCTTTTCCGATTAGGTTCCTGAGGCACCACCAAATTGTGGTGGCCTTGTGGATAATGGGTGTTGACTGGCTCATTAAGGGGCTTTACTGCACTAACCCCTTTTGCCTCTGACTTGTTTGTCGAAGATTTTGCTGCTATTGATAGACTGATATGGGCCTCTCTCATGATGAGGTGGCCCAGCCACCATGATTCTCACTGCCCTGGTCTAAACTAGATACAGCCCAGTAACTTCCTTTGACATAAAGTGTCTGTCTTTGAAATCTATGCAGTAAATTCCTTCCTCAAGTATTTAGTACATACTATATTTTCCACTTTGCTGATATAACTTGTGCACGATTACTAAAGGTGTCGTTCGTTTTCTTAAAATGGTTTTGCATTGAAGTATACAGATGCATTGTTCCTTTGGCATCTTCATCTAGAACAATTAGCCTGCACGTTAATCGGAAAGAACTATATCTTAAAATAAATAAAATATAACAATAAAGATGAATCATAAATAATATCAACATTAGAGCATATTTTTGTAGAAAACGATGATGAAATAAAAGACATTCAACTGACTGGCCTGCTGTGTTCCTCCAGTTCCACACTTTGTTATCTCTGACTCCAGCATCTGCAGTTCTTGCTATCTCAAGATTTCAGCTGGTTTTGTTTTCTGTAAGTGTGCTCCTATAGTCTGTAGATAGTT
This sequence comes from Rhincodon typus, assembly GCF_021869965.1. Lineage (NCBI taxonomy): Eukaryota > Metazoa > Chordata > Chondrichthyes > Orectolobiformes > Rhincodontidae > Rhincodon > Rhincodon typus. Next base: position 25,290,575 of record NC_063335.1, read on the forward strand.
GAGAACCTTTAATTGCTTCATTTAAATTGGTTTTAAATACATTTAATATACGATTGTGATATTGCAATCAGTCAACAAAAGTAAATATTACAGTAAAGTCATGATTACAGGGATTAATAACAATCAAAACAAACTTTATTAAAACCTTAACGTATGCAGAGAAGTAGTTGACTGGTATTAGCAAGCACACTCTTAACAACATCTTGTACAGCTTTCAGATCAGGAAATGAAACAGGAAGGTACACTTATTTATGCGGGAAGTGAAATGTCAGTTTCCTGACCATTCAATGGAAGTTGGGGAATAAATTGGCAATGGGTGAAAGGCAAATCATGTTTATGCGAGTTAAGCATACTCATTAAACCACATGGTCACTGCAGTAAATTTTACCTTTGCTATTAAGTTGGCAGCAAATGAGAGAAACATGCCTTCAGATTCACAACTGGTTAATGGTAGCATGAACAGAACAAAGCAGTCTTCCTGGTGGATTTGCAGAAAGTAGGAGCTGCTTTTCTTGGATGGGGAAATTTGTTGGACAGGAGGAGAAGAGGCTGAGGTATTGCATTAAACTCAGGTGGTGGCTGTTCAAGCAGGTCGGGATATAGTGACTCGAAGAAAAGGAAGCTGGATTGTGGCTATCCTAAGAAGCATTGTGGGGAGCAGAGGGAGGGAGCGGGGTGATAAGGAGAGGTCAATCTCGGCTGAAGGCAACATAAACATGATTGGGGTAGATTGAAAGAAATTGAGGACAGGTCACTGGTGAGGCTGGGAAATGACGAGTAACTTAGGACATGTAAAGGATGATAGAGAGATTCAAGAATAAGCTGGTCAGGTCAAGAGTGCTGCAGGAGTGGGGAAGGGGAAGCTCAATGGTGATGTTCAGCACCTATAGATTGACAGTTCATCGAGGGTTATGGTGGGAGATTCAACAGTCACAATAACAGGTCAAGACAGAGGGAGGATTGAGTGTGATGGAGGAAAGATCAAAGGTGACGGAGGGTTCCCTCACTGCACAATTGGCTGTGTCCCACCCACAACTGTGCATAATAATTGTAGTCAATTGTTCCATCTCTGAGTGGATGATGCTTGCACTTTTTTTTAATTCACTCGTGGGACGTGGGCATCGTTGGCTGGGGCAGCACTTAATGCCCGTCTCTAGTTGCACCTTGAGGAGGTGGTGGTGAGCTGTCTTCTTAAACTGCTGCAATCCTCATGCTGTGGGTTGACCCACAATGCCCATAGGGAGGGAATTCCAGAATTTTGACCCAACGAAACTGAAGGAACGGCATAAATTTCCAAGTCAAAATGGTGAGCAGCTTGGAGGGGAACTTGCAGGTGGTGGTGTTTCCATGTATCTGCCACCCTTGTCTTCCTAGATGGAAGTGGCTGTGGTTTTAAAAGGTGCTGTCTGAGGATCTTTGGTGAATTTCTGCAGTGCATTTTGTAGATAGTACATACTCCTCCTATTCAGTGTCGGTGGTGGAGGGAGTGACTGTGGATGCAGTGCCAATCAAACTGTCTGTTTTGTCCCGGGTTGTGTCAAGCTTCTTGAGTGTTGTTGGAGCTTCACTTATCCAGGCAAGTGGGGAATATTCCATCACACTCCTGACTTGTGCTTTGTAGATGGTGGACAGGCTTTGGAGAATCAGGAAGTGTGTTACTCGCCGCAGTATTCCTAGCCTCTTACCCGCTCTTGTAGCCACTGTATTTATATGGTGAGTCCAATTGAATTGCTGGTCAACGGTAACCCCCAGGATGTTGATAGTGGGTATTCAGTGATTGGAACACCATTGAATGTCAAGGGGCAGTGGTTAGATTGCCTCTTATTGGTGATGGCCATTACCTGGCATTTATGTGGCTTGAATGTTACTTGCCATTTGTTAGCCCTAGTCTGGATATTGTCCAGATCTTGTTGCATTTGAACATGGACTGCTTCAGTATCTGAGGAGTCACAAATGGTGCTGAACATTGTGCAATCATCGGCGAACATCCCCACTTCTGACCATACGATGGAGGGAAGGTCATTGATGAAACAGCTGGGGCATTCACTGCTGTAGCATCAGTCTGTAATTGTATTGCACTATGTATTTTTGAAAGTATTTGCATACAATCCTTTTCACATGTACTGAATGTCTTCTGCCTTATTTAGTTCAGTCATGTTGAATGGCAAAGAATAACAAGTGTTGAATCGCAAAGTAATAATACTTCAGAACCCATAAACTTTTGGTCTGCAAATAAGCTACTGTAACTTAATAAAAAAACAAACTGAAATGTGAAAATTGTGGTGTCTTGCAGGTGAACAGCATTATGTTTCAAAATGTCGATTGTCAATGATCAAATTCAGTACCAGACACAAAAACAGTTAAGATATGCGATGAAAAGCAAAACAATATAATTATCCTTAAAACCCATCAGAAGATGTTTTTGCCCACGTTACCAGGTTAAATATCTGACGTAGTAAACGAAATTGGGCCTATCCCAGTAGAATAATAATCTACTTTAGTGTTAATGTTCAAAGTCAGTTAATTACTTGGGTATACTGGAAAGCAAAGTAATTTTAATTGTTGTAATTCGTATTTGCTGTGCTGCAGCACTATTTATGTACATAGTGCTTTTGTGAAAGATAAAGAACCAATAGATTGGGAACAAGAAATGTTGTACTTTTATAAGCCATGTAAAATAACCATTCTCTGGTGTGTTCAGGTGGCCATGAGCTGGCCAAATGCAAAATCCTAATTCTCCAAAAAAATAGAATACTTTAACTGATGACACTAAATCAGAATATTAACATCTTATTTAAACTCTGCCTGATTGTAATCTTGACAGATTTTCAATTTAAATGGACATGGCAACCTAGGAACTGTGGTCTTCCTACCACCTCATGTTTCTGCAGGTAGTTTAATCTGATCTTAATCAGCAGAAAGGCACTAGGGAAAAGGTCCTAGATGAAGATGTAGATTGGACACCATTAATGTATTCTTGATATTAACTAGATGGTAATAGGAGCAGGGCCAGAGGTATTGTATAATTAAATTTATGTTTGTTTGGTTTCTTTGTGGGCCAGAGGAACACAAGTACTCCAGAGGGCAATAATTAGTAAATAAAATAATACTTGAAAATGCATGTGGAAGACAAGACTGTGGAGGAGATGCTAAACTTATACAAGTCACTTAGGAGACCTCAGGTGATGTATTGTGTGCCATTCTGGATGCTGCACTACGTGAATGCATTGGAGATAGGGCAGAAGGGATTCACACAAATCGTTACAGGAATGAGAAGTTTCAGTCACGAGGATAGATTGGACGGGTTGGAACTATTCTCCTTGGAGAGAAGAAGGCTAAAAGGAGATCTGATCGAGGACTTCAAAATCATGAGGGGGCGGGATAGAGTAGATAGAAAGGGTGAAACTGTTCCTACTTGTAAAAGGATAAAGAATGAGAGTGCATAGATTTAAAGTGATCTGCAAAAGAATGAAATGTGATGTGAGGAAATACTTTTGAATACAAGTGTTTGGGTTTGGAATTCACTGCCTGGAAGTATGGGGAGACATTCAAGAGTATATTGAATGTTTAAATAGAAACAACAGGCTAAATCTTACCACATTTTGTCAGTGTCATTTCTCCATCAGACCTATCAAATTTTCTCAAACTATCATCTCAAACCTGCCTCATTAACTACCTACTATACCCCTGTGGAACCTCTCTTGTTGGATGCTAGTCTGATTCTACTATCTTATTATTGTCAGAAGACTTACTACTGCCAGATATTCCCAGTATAGGCTACCATCATTGCCACCATTATCATCTCGAAAAGGCCATTACATACCCAGACTAGTGCTGCCAGTGTGGAATACCCTGCACGGTTACTGACATTTACCCCAGACTTGGCAGAGAAGGGGAAATTGGTGCCCTACTTTGCAGAGAGGGACTTGGAAGTCATACTGAGGTGCAGAGGCATGATGTCTACTATCTCCAGGACACCAGGCTCTGGTCTGAGGTCACCTTTTAGGTTTTGTGCGGTCTCAGCCACAGGGACACACGCTCAGCAACAAAGGTCAATGACCTTTTCCACTCTGCCAGCAGGAGGGTCTTCTCTCTGTTACCTCACACGGACTCTATCTCTGCAGTACCCTCCTTCACTAAGGTGCCTGATGTCTATTACACGCAACATCTTTCTTCACTCGCTCTCAGCCACCATTCCCTCACCTGCACCAGCACTAACATCTGTTCCACTCACTTTCATTTGATTCAATCCCTCCTTTTTGCTCAGTGCTGGAGAAAACAGCCCATCACAGGACAGAAAGAGCCAAGATGAGTGGTGGGACACCCCACTTTCGGCTGCTCACCCCCTGTGAGCAGGACGATCTGGATCTTAGCCTGGAAGTGAGTTCCAGATGCAAGAGGTGTGGGCAAGGTGGGGGATGGAATGCTATTTTGAGACTGATTACCCCAGAAGGAGCTTATTCCTTAAGTTATTAATTGATAACTGTTTGTTTCCTGCCCACAGTTAGCCTAAATGACAGGCTAGAAGCCTGTTGGGTGGAGAGGCCTGTCATACCTGTCAGGATATCAATTCTCTCCCTTGATGTGACTGAGTGACACTCCCCTTTGACTTTGTGCCATAGCTATTTGGTTGAAGCACATGCAATGTGCCATCTGCGCCATCTGCTGGCACATGGTGCTGGTGTAAGACTGACAGAGCATGGTAACACGCACCCATTTGACTGGTGAATGCAGACAAACATGGCAAGCTTCTTGGCTTTGCATCTGCGTTAAAAGGTAAGGCAGGGCAATGCAAATATGCTAGGAACATCCAGGTAGGCACAAGGTGAATGAGTGCTAGGAGGGCAAGCGAGCAATCTCAAGATGCAGCCTAGTCAGCTGGCTGTCTGTCCTGCACATGTTATCATTTCAGCAGCATCGCAATGAAAGATACTAGTATGGTCCAAAGTGCAGCATGGCAGTGCAGAAGTGCAGTGTACATAGATTGGAGATGCGCTATGAGGGTGTGGAGAGGCTGGCACGTGTCAGATACCAAAGACAGTGGATGTGAGGTGTGTGTAGTAGCTGCCCCAAAACATGCCCTGAGATGTTAATACCGGGTGTCCAACATGGAGGTCTGGATGAGTAAGCAGTGAGTTAAAGTCTTGAGTTCTCAAATTGGGAACTGTTGGCATCTAGTTTCTGTCCTGCTCATGGTAGAAGAGGGAGATTTACTATTAATAAGGGTGATAATGAGCAAAAATTCCTGTTAATAGGCAAGAATCTTGTACCAACGCCTGGAACTCTTTTGGAAAATGCAACTTCTTGCTTCTGACTTTGAGAAAGGCCTTGATGGACTTCTTACATGATTCTCCCAGATGTCTCGCTCATTAGCCTAAATTGTTTTAATGTTTAAACCCACTCAATTTGGAGTTAAGAGTCAGCTATTTATGCCACTCTGACCTTAGGTTTCATTTGCAATATCAACATGGCTTAAAGTCAGGTTTGTGTTTTATAATGCATGTTGCAGAAATAACTTAGCTTTGTCATAAAAATAATATGGACCTATCAGCATGTTACAAGTTATACTGCAAACCTGATATTATTGATTTACAAATGGACACTTGAATAATTGTGACAACATGAATTCCCTTAAGATTGGATTAGTTATTTGGGACACTCTTATAAAAATATTATTAGTGCCAGAAAGTGCATTCTGATCTATTCTTTCTCATTTAAACTTTATAATTTAACAGTTCTTTCTTAATTTGTTTGATTACACCACATGTTAGTGACCTGTCAGCATTTAAGATGATGTTTTGACTGTCATATGAATAATTTTTGCATTAAGAGGAAATCAGAAAATCCCACCTGTTCGCATTCAACATATTTCTTCTCTGGAACAGGAACAATCAGATGTTAATTGTTTTTCATCACTTTTCCTTTTGATGGTACAGCCCATTCCCTGAAAACACTTCCATTCGGAGGGCTGTGGTATTTTCATTTCATCAAAAGAAACTGCAAAAGCCTGTTTCAGTCTCATATGTTACTGATTCAAGTATCTTTCACACTCTATTGATGCCTTTATAACAATGACTGTAGCAATGGAATAATCACATTTAAAGTTTGCTTCAATTATTTGAAAAAAAAGTATTCTGCAGTGTTATTAGTCAGTAATAAGCAAAAATGATATTATTTGCTCAATGAGAAAGAAGCATGAGATTATTTTTTCACAACTTAAAGGTGCAAACTCACAGATTGAACACAGAATAAAGCCGTTACAGTATGCTTCCAATGTGTTAGAATGTACTGACATGTATAAAAAGAGTTCAACAATTCAGGCAACAATTTTCTGACTGGTATTACTTCAGTTCATTAGAATTTTTTCCTATCAAGACTGTAAATAAAATTTACTGATTAAAACAAGTTAAAAGATTTGTTTCTCTCATCAATTAATGGTACAGAAGTGTTCACAGTAAAGCACTTAAACAGTGACATTAACTAAAGTGCAAACGAAATATGTGAAATTTTACTTATTAGCAAATACAGTATCTGAACAGCAATAAGAACTTAACTATCCCTTGTTTGGTTTTCTATTGTACTATGTGTAAAAGAACTGTAAACAGTTTTTGTACGATTTTGTTACACATAATTCAGTGAGGAATTTTTCCAATACGATGAGAATTAATGACCATACACCAGGAATCTTTAGAACAAACTTAGATGGCTTCTTAAGAAAATGTCCACTAGGTAATTTAAATTCTGACTAGAGATCAGTCATCAGTTTTAAGTGAAATATGTATTTAGTTATTTTTCTTGTATTGGACATTAACTTAGACAGACACCAAACATTAATATTGGAGTCAGCAAAGTTTAGAAGGACATCAATACATAATTATTCCCCTGAAAACCCTTTAAACCTTTGTGGTAGTCTTGGGTCCTTCAAAATACACAAATATATTATTCAAATAACCCATAAAAATATAATTCTGACAAGAAAAATACAGTTTATCCATTTGTCATGACTATTTGGCAAGTATCAATACAAGATAAATCAATGAGAGACTAACACTATGCATTCTGATTCCTGGTCATTAAGTCCTCCCCAATCTTTCAAAACCCAGGTGTAACAAAAATATATTAAACTAACAGATTTATGAAAATCCCAATTGTGATAATCTCTTATGACAAATAAATATAGCTTAAGTAAAATAGTTTCTGCCGTTTTTTTTAAACAAACATATACCTAATCAGGATATAATGAAATATGTCCTGAAATTTCCTCCAATTCGTCAGTGTGGTATTCGACAATGCATCAGCATGGTTGAGGTGAAATTACACCCAAATCTCCATGCAAGCTAATAAGCATAAGCCTTCATGTAAAATTTCACATGAATTAGCGCAAACAACTGTGCAATTGATGGGGTCTCATCACATTACCAATAGGATGGGGTAAATAACAAGTGAGGAGAAGATTTTCGCTTTCAGAATTGCTGGAAACAAGATAGTCAGTTCTGAGGAAGGGTCACCAGACCTGAAACGTTAACTGTGATCTTTTATCCGCAGTTTTTGCCAGACCTGCTGAGTTTTTCCAGCAATTTCTGTTTTTGTTCCTGATTTACAGCATCCTCAGTTCTTTTGGTTTTTACAAGATAGTCAGTATTTATTTCTCTATTGCATTAACTTCACAATGATTAATTAAGTGATTTTGCATGAAAGCTGAAGCATTTCTAATTTTTCCCTCTTAGAGGAATAGCCAGAAAATAGGCCACTTTTCAATTGATTTATTTCAATAATGCATGATTTCTGCCACAGTGCAGCAGGCTTGAGGTTTTACTTCATTCTTGGCCAGTCAGCTGATTGGCAATGGATCTGTACGGCCTTGCACGGATATGTAACTGAGAATTTGGATATAATGCAATGAATTACCCCGTCCCTGGGAAAGCACAATTGGAGCTAACCCATATGTTCTGATTCTAGGGTACAGCTAATTTTATGAGTGGAGATTCACTTAAGTGCAAAGTTCAAAAGTCATACTTAAAAGATTGCAGAGAATTGGGCATGTTACAGCTGTGAGTGTAAGTCACTGAAAAATGAATTTTAGCAACCATACACAGTACTTAATATATTTGCACCTGATTATCTGTGCACAAAAGAGGAGGAAACTCCAAATCAACGTCATTTCTGTTTACATGTTGCAACAAGACCTTCGAAACCTCCTCCAGATATTGTGCTATGAAGGAAAAAAATAACTGTGCATCAGAATAATTGTTTTCTATGAATGCTTTGTTTTATGAATTCTTGGCATTCTCCCCAACTATTTACAAATAATTACATTTACAGGGTCTAAGCATATCTCTTTCACATTGGTTTCCAATTCATGCACGTACATTCTGTCCTCCCTTTGTGCAAAACCTAAAATATTCCAGTGTAGTGAACTTGCAGTAGCATAAAATGATTCTAGTCTTGTAACTGGAAAGATGAAAACATCTCTAAATTTTACAGCACTTGGGCTCTACATGGAACCCTAAGTTTTGCCACACTGTTGTCAAATCCCTTATCTGCAGGAAAGCAGTCTGACATTTTGAGCCAAACAGCGGCTGGATTAAAAGATTCATCATGCCATGCAAAAATATCATAGGCACATGAACTATGCCACTTTATTTTGTTAATAGCAGGCATCATCCAACTAGCAGTTTTAAAGAATCAGAAAAGTTAATATTATTTTATCCGTGGTCACATGCTGGTTTCGCATGAGGAAGAAAAACTGCCTTCCCCAGGTGTCACATGAATTTCTGGTGTGAACATGTGATTTTCCATTTTGTATCCAGCGTGGCTATCATCTTTACTGCCATCTCCTGCTGCAGTGTGTGTGCAGTTTTGACTGCTGTATTTTGGAGAAACAGCATCTGCCACAGACACATCTTTGATGTGGTTTTCATTCTTGTTGTGCTTATCATGCTCCCCACAGGAGCTGTTCTCCTGCTGGTTATTGTGATGTGCCTCTTCTTTTACCAGTAACTCTTCACCTTCACCGCTGTCTACATCATCACAGCCCTTTGTTCCTGGTGTTTGGAATGCAAAATATCTCTGCTCAGGCAGTGGTTGTGGTGATTCTTCACTGGATGTCTTATGGGAAACTGGTATATCGGTTCCCAAGGGTAGCCTCTGATCCTCAGAAGAATTCTCCTCTAGCAGAGTGGTACTGATATCCTTAGGTGTAGATAATAAATCTGTTACTATTACTGGTAAAGGTCTAGCTGTACTTGATGGTGTCTGAGGAGTATCACTTTTCATTTCCATAAAATTCACTTTGAGTGGCCTGGATTTCATAGGATTCCTACCTTTCAGTGAGCTCTTGGGGCTTTCCAATGTGCGATTGAAATTGGAGCACCCTGGCTGCTCTACACCTAAACTATAAGTTTCATTCGCATTTGGTTCACAAGTTCCATCTATGAGCTTGGTGTTTTCCCTGGTAATGAAAGACTGATGCTCATTCAGGGAACCAGGACAAGCCATCCATCTCAAGTGCACTGTCTCAGTCATTTTTGAAGGGTGTGAAAACCTATCAGCTTCAGTAAAGTCAGCGGTACAACTTGCAAAGCTATCAATGCTAGAGATACTCCGCATGTCCAATATTGGTTCTGCGGGAGCAGTGAGCAATGGGTCGTTGGAGTACGGAACTTCTTCCATTTCTAGTTCTTCTTCATGTATGGGTGATTTAATGGGCTGCTCTATCTTGCTGCTGTTAATATTTGTCTGAGATGGTGTCTTTGTCATTTGATTATATATTTCCTCCAGCTTTAGTGCATTCAGATGCTGTGGGCTACGAATGGGGTTATTTAACTGCTCACTTGAGTTATGCCTGCTTAGCTCCTGATATTTAGACTCAAAAGACTTATTAGGGCTTGTTTCAGACATTCTCCACCTCCAGTTGCTTGGTGAAAGGTGATTGTCCATGGGCTTTTCTTGTTTAATTGCATTATCCTTTCCTTTCTCAACCACAATATCCATAAGTTCTATACTGCGAGCAAATGCATCTTTCAAGTTCATTGAGACAATACTTCCATTCCTTTTGGCTCTTTCAAGGGCTTCTCGTCTCTTAATTGCTTTCTCTTGCCTTTTCTGTTCTTTGTAGAACTCTGAGAAGTTGTTTACAATGATTGGTATTGGCAAAGCTATCACTAGTACTCCAGCAATGCAACAAAGACCCCCAACTATTTTCCCTAACAGTGTTTTAGGATATATATCCCCATATCCGACTGTTGTCATGGTGATAGTGGCCCACCAAAAAGATGCAGGAATGCTTGTAAACTTTGTGGCATCTTCATCCTTCTCAGCAAAAAATACCAAGCTTGAAAATATCATAATGCCCATAGCCAAAAACAATATTAGCAAACCTAGTTCGTTATAGCTCCTTCTGAGAGTAAAACCTAGTGACTGTAGACCTGTTGAATGTCGGGCCAGTTTAAGAATTCGTAGTATTCGCATGATCCGGAAAATTTGAACTACTCGTCTAACATTCTGGAATTGGAGCACACTCTTGTTTGACTCAGTGAGAAAAATTGTGATATAATATGGCAAGACAGCTAAAAGATCAATGACATTTAGTGGACCTTTGAAAAACTTCCACTTATTTGGTGATGATAAGAAGCGCAAAAGGTATTCCATTGTGAACCATGCAATACACACTGCTTCAACATGGGCAAGTTGTGGATTGTCATTGGGGTGTCCAAACTCATCTTTGTCCTGAAGTTCAGGAAGTGTGTTGAGAGACAAAGCAATAGTTGACAAGACGATGAATAAGATGGATATGATAGCCAAGATCTGCAAGATAGAACAAACCACAAAGAAATGTTTAGTTTTTTAAATATCTGGTAAGGATGTGTTGCTGAAAGATTGCAGCTATATTACAATGTTTTACAGGGGTTAATAAAACAGGGAAATAACATTCTGAAAGAGAAAGCTTGGTTTTCAAGACAACAATGAAGACAACATTGTTAATGTTTATTTTCAAAATTTTACTATTTGACACAAGTTCACAGAGACTTAATTAATAATGAGTGATTTAAGAAATTACACTTCCGGCAGGTGATAGCACATATCAGAAAAGCACAAGTGCACTTCTCTTAAGTTTCTATCAATTAATTATCAATTAATAATCGAGGTTCTATTAATGAATAGTAAATCATAACAAGTCAGGAATGCACATTTTAAACTAATTCTACCAAATTGACTCCTAAAGAAATACAAAATTGTTATTAAACTCATTTGTTATTTACTTATAATAGTATCTCCAGAAGAATCCTCTGGACAGGAATAATAGGAAGTGCCCATTATTAAGAATTACAGCATATTCTGCATTATAACACTTTAGCAGCACTTAACTCCAAGTAATAAATTAATAACAATGCTGTGCACTTAATGGATGAATGTACCTACTTATTTTGCTTTCTTTGTTAATGGAAACATGCATCTCAAGGAACATTAGAGGTCGAGAATGCAATGGTGGGTGCCACAATTCTGTGAAATGGATTGCTTCTTGTTCAATAAATATTCAGTACAGAGCCCAAGGCCTTATAGTATGTTTAGGTTATCAATGCATCCCAATCAGGGAACAAAATAATATTTTTTTTGGAGGGCTGTCTTAAGATTTTCTTGATGACCACTTTTTGATTTTTGGACGCTACCTTTTGGTTTTCAGGGGCTCATTTTTTTCATTCTCATGAACTCAATGGTCAATAACAAACTTTGGGGTGTTGATAGTGGGACATTCAGTGATGGTAACACCATTGAATGTCAAGGGGCGGTGGCTAGATTGCCTAGCATTTGTGTGGCAGTAATGTTACTTGCCACTTTTCAATATCCAGGCTTGGGCTGAATCCCACTCCTAATAAGAGACAATGCAAAAAGCCTTAAACACTATTCCCATGGACTACTGAGGTCATGTAGTAAAATATTTGCGTGCTTGTCTCTAATACAATCACTGAACCTTAAGTAATTCACAGCACGTGAGATACTTTGAGATGTGATAACACAAATGCAAATCTTTAAGAAATATAACTGCTCAGTATTAAACCATTACAATAGCATTTGTTATTCTTTTGTTGAGTTTTAAACTTTGCAGCTTTCCATGTTGTAGTTCCCCCTCTCTCCCCTTTGCAGCCTGCCTCCCCCTTTGCAATTCCTCTCCTGTAATTTGCAATCCTTCTTCTCACCTTTGCAACCCTTCTCCCCTTTGCAGATCCTCTCCCTCTTTTACAGCCTCACTCCACCCCACTCCCCAGCCAGTAGGCTTGCACGCAGATTTTGGCCTAGTCCTAGCTTGTCCCCCTATTACCATCTCTGCCCTCCAGCTTCCTGTCTTACTTTTTCTGGCTTTGGCAGCATACTACACTGGCACGACTCACATTCTTGCTCTTCTTCCAATTATGGACGGTTTCTCTCTTGCGTTTACTGCTGGCGTAAGCTCATAGTGAATCTATCAACATTTTCTCCTATACATTGTCCAATGATTGAAATTTTCTGGGCACTGTACATACTTGTGGGTTAATTTGCCCTTTGCTACCCCCCCCCCCCCCCCCCTGTATACTTTGAATTTTGAATCCAATGCTGACAGAAAGGACCAGGGAGTAGATTCTGAGGCAGAAATTGGACCCCAGGCACTTAAAGCCACTGAACTCTGTGCAAATGGGATGGCTGTGCTTAACTGTGGAGACATTCTGGGCAGTATTCCATTCACACAGAGACAATTTGAGAAACATAGGAACAGCAGGGGATGCTGAAAAATCAATTTTATTTAAAGATTGGGACATCTGCACTTTCCTAGTGACTCTATGTGCTCCTACTGTTCCCCTTAGCTCATCAGCCACTTACTCCCTCTACTCCAGGAAAGTGTGTAATGCACTACAGCAGGCAGCAGTTCTTCACAACATGTTAGCACTTGGGAATATATTTCTGGGAGCATCATGAGAAACCAGTAAATTACGCAATGACTAATGTGCTTTATGCAGGAAATAGCCAGATTTAGCAACTGCATTGGCCTGGTATAATGTCTGAATCAGATCATTAATACTGATAGATAATTCTCTAATTTGGTGTAATTTGGTGTAATTTGCTTGCTGAGAAGAACACGTCAGCAATTCACATGCATATTACACAAAGGTTGAAAAAAAATGCATAGCATGTACATGCATTTCCAATATGTGCCACTGTCAGATATAGATCCAATTGCTAGTATAAGGTTGAAAAAATGACCCAAAGTTTTACACTGCACTCCCAAGACGTGGAATTTAGCCATGGTGACGTTGGTCCCACCATCAGTTGGAGAATTCACAATTCTGAGGCAATCAGAAACTTAGCATAACCACATAAGTCTTCCAAGGAATTAAGGCCATAGTGAAGTAGCAATCCTGTCCGGGGAACTGCTGGACAATTAGAAGCCAGCACTCTCCAGCTGCCAGTGTAGGAGCATAGGATTCAGGAGCAATAATAGGTCATCTGAATCTGTTCTGTCATTTAATAAGATCAGAGTTGACCTGGCTGTGGTCAAACTTCTGTTGGACTCCTATAACACTTGACTCCGTTGGCTATCAAAAGTCAATTAATCTCTGCCTCGCATAAATACAACAGTTAGAATTTTCATTCGTGACCCTGAGTGTGGAGATGGGCCTAAAAGGGGAGGCACTTCCGCTCAGGAGTGGAGTGGGTTTACCCATGCAAATTACCTCCTTCTCAGTTTATTATATATTCAAGCATAGTTAAAACACCACGTTTTAGTGGAGGAAGTTCTGGTCCCGTTCGAACTTCCAGGCCTCAATGTTTGGGTGCCCTTTTTAAAAGGCACCCGGACAGTAATACAATCCAGGAGCATCACTCAAACGATCACCCATTTCTACCACTGGAGATGTCAGAGACATGCCTGAAGACAGCCCCACATTTTAGTGATGCCTCCCTCGAAGTGCCTCTGCAAGATGTCTGTGAAATAAGAGATGGCCACAAGAGGCCAGTCTGAATCACCAAGGTAACCTGGGTGGAAATGGCTGCAGAGGTCAGTAGTTTGAGGTAAGACTGAATATGATGCCACAAGGGAATGAATGATTAGCTGTAAACCACCAGTGTAAGTGCCACTGTCTACTCAATGAATTGCAATATTGCCAATGCAGGGGATTGTTACACAAAAGATTGGGATGCCAGGTATCTAAAACATGTGCCCTATTTGCAATCAAAGCCTGTCACTTATTTGCACCTAACAATATTGCATTACCAGCACCACAGTGCTGTTGCTTCTCACACATGCTGCAGGGTTCTCTGTTAAAACACAGAAGTAGCTACAACACTCAGCAGTTCACTCACCACATGTTCATTGGCCTGTCTTCACTACTAGGAGAACATACAGGTCACACAGCTTCGCATCGGGTAAGAACACATCCAGAAAGTATGTCTTTGGGACAAACACTTCACACAAATATCAAACAAATATCATTAGACCTTTATTGATTTCCATCAGCGTTTTGGCCACACAGGCCTTACATTCAGAAGCCTTTATCTCTCAACTTCCCTCAGACCTTATTCTTCTTGAAAGTTATGCACATGGATAACAGCAGCTCTGGGGATTCACATCCTCCTCTATGTCAATCATTACAGGCACTTTGATCATTGTGCTCATGTACTCATGCTGGTGTGGCTTAATGCTTCTTGCCTTCCAGTGAAGAAGAAGCAACAGAAGTGTGCACAGACAGTGAGGGGACTGCCTGACATAAAGCTGTTTGCCACTTTAGAGAAGCAGGCTGGTAGGGAACCAAATGGACCAGCCAGTACTGAAGGAGAGATTGGATATATACAGTTATCTAGTCAGAAAACCTACAAACAGCTACTCACCCATCAAGCGGTAATGTATTAATGAAAGCTTGGGTAGGGGTGCTGTCTTGTGCCACTAAAAAAAAATCTGTGTTATTCTCTGCAGCCCAGAATTCACAGAGCCAAGCATAGGGCCAGAAGAGGAAGAACGCTAGCTCCCAGGCCCATTTCTCCCAGCCTCACACAGCACACCCCTGAGGATGAACAGCCAGGACTCAGAGGAAGCACCAGCAAGACCTCTGACCTCATCCTCCTCCTGAGAGAGATATTCCCCTCAGTAGGCAATCTCGCTAGAGTTGCTCAATGTCACATTTCTGATGAGTACAGCATTGGCACAGGCTTGCAGCTACAGGAGTAAGAAATGGCTGAGGCCTCCAATGTTCTGATGGAGAACAAATACATATGAACTTGAACCTTCACTCCATTGCTTGAGCCATGGATGTATTATTCACTGGCTAAGTGAACAGGGGCTGAGGGACCTTGACCTTAACCTCTGGGGTGAGGAAGGTGACATTGTGTCCTTACAGGGAATTGGAGTGACACCCAGGGAGGGTTCTCTCAGGACACTCCAGAGGTGCCCTGCCAGATCATCTCCCCTCTGCCAGGAGCCCAGACCTCTCTATCAATTAGGGGAGGCAATGGCCTGGTGGTATTATCACTGGACTGTTAACCCAGAGGCCCAGCTAACATTCTGGGGATGTGGGTTCGAATCCTGCTATGGCAGATGGTGGAATTTGAATTTAATAAATATCTGGAATGAAGAATCTAATGATGACCGTGAATCCATTGTCTATTGTCGGCAAAACCCATCTGGTTCACTAATGTCCTTTAGAGAAGGAAACTGACATTACCTGGTCTGGTCTACATGTGACTCCAGGCTCACAGCAATTGGCTGACTCTTAACTGCCCTCTGGGCAATTAGGGATGGGCAATAAATGCTGCCTAGCCAGTGACACCTTCATGCGGTGAATGAAGAAAAGAAAAAGAAAATTAAGTCAGCTGAGGAACAGCAGAAGACCCCAAGCAAGCCAGAGGCCATTACTCCCATTTTTACAATTTTCCCACACTCTCTTCCATATGCCAACATTTTGCCCACTAGCCGATCCTGTCAATATCTCTTTGCATTCACACCATTTGCCTACCCACCTATTTTTGTGTCATCTACAAACATTGCTATAGTACATTCAACTTAAGTACAATGATTTCCTACAATTTCCAGCATATTGTGGTGACTTTGGCAAATTTAGCTGCCATACATTCAGTCCCTTCATTTCTTTCTCCCAGGTCAATAACATCTAAGATTCTTGAGTAGATTTGTAGCTTGGGTTGTGGATGCTGTGGTTGGTTTGTTCACTGAGCTGGTTCATTAGTTTGCAGATGTTTCATTACCCTGCCAGGTAACATCATCAGTGCAGCCTCTGATGAATCGTTGTGGTATTTTCCCATCTAGTATTTAAACTCTGGGGTCCATTGGAGTTGATTACCTTATTTCCGGTTTTTCTTTGCAGTGGTGTTTATATAGTTTCTAAGTCTATGTGTTTATTGACGGTCTTCTTAGTGGAGAACGAGGCCTCTAGAAATTCCCATGCTTGTCTCTGTTTGGCCTGTCCTAGGATCCTGATGTTGTCGCAGTCAAACTGTGGTCCTCTTTGTCTGTATGTATGGAGACAAGTGTGTATAGGTCATGTCTTTTTGTTGCTAGTTGGTGTTCATGTATTCTCGTAGCCAGTTTCCTTCTTGTCTGTCCAATGTAATGTTTGTCGCAGTCCTTGCGTGGGACCTTGTATATTACATTGGTTCTGTCCATAGTGGGTAATGGGTCTTTGGTTCTTGTTAGCAGTTGACGTACGTTTGATGTAGGTTTGTGTGCTATTCTGATGCCCAGTTGCCGTAGGACTCTTGCGGTCAGTCCAGATAAGTTCTTGATGTACGATAACGTGACAAGTGTGTCAGGGCGTATTGTATCTTCTTGTTGTTTGTGTGACAGGCATCGTTGGACCCAGCTGTTCGGGTATCCGTTGTCTCTAAATACTTGGTGGAGGTATTCTTCTTCATTTTGACGTAGTTCTGGGTTGCTGCAGCGTGTTGTAGCTCGTTTGAACTGTGTTTTTACACAACTCTGTTTGTGGGTGTTGTGGTGGTTACTGTTGAAGTTTAGGACTTGATCCATGTGTGTGGCCTTTCTGTATACTCTCGTCAGAAATTCCCTGTTGGCCCTGTGTTCTAACGTCATGTCCAGGAATGGGAGCTGTTTGTTCTTTTCTTCTTCTCTGGTGAATTTGATGCCGGTGAAAATGCTGCTTATAAGTTGGTGTATTTCTTCTAGTTTAGTCCATTTGATGATGACGAAAGTGTCGTCCATATATCAGATCCATAATTTGGGTTGGATCAGTGGAAGGACCATGCTTTTGAGTCTCTGCATCACTGCTTCTGCAATTAGTCCAGAGATGGGTGACCCCATACGGGTCATTGATTTGTTCGTAGATCTGGCCATTAAAGGTAAAGTGGGTCATGAGGCATAGGTCCAGAAATTTCAGCCCGTTGTCTGTGGAGATGATGTTACTTTGGTCCAGTCCTTTCAGTAGTGATGCTAGTGTTTCCCTTGCTAGTGGTATGTCGATCGATGTGAATAGGACGGTAATGTCGAAGGACACCATGGTCTCGTTCTCGTCTACTCTAATGTTTTTGAGGCTTTTGAGGAACTCCTGGGCTGAATGGATTGAGTAAGTTGAGTTGTTGATGAGGTGCTTTAGTCTTCGTTGTAATTCCTTGGCTAACCTGTGTGTAGGTGTGCCTGGGAGAGAGGCTATGGGTCTAAGGGGTACTTCTGGTTTGTGTAACTTTGCGTGGCCATAGAATCGGGCATGGGTAGGGGTATATGTCCCTTCAGGTTTTATTTTTAGGTAGTCTGTTTTGTTGATTTGTCCGGTCTGTTTGAGACGCCTTAGTGTGTAGATGATTTTATTTCCCGGTTGCAGTGTCAGGTCTGTTTCCACTTGTTGGTATATATTTGTGCCCACTGGTAACGTCTGTGCTTTAGTGCTTCAGACTCAATTACAACCACAGAGATGCTAACAAGACAGAATTCCCAGCCACACTAGAATCTACACCGAAGACCAATGGCATCAATGAGGAAACACAACAAGGCATAAGACAGGCAGCGGCCCCCACCAGAAGGAACAAACTTAAACTCTCAACACGTCAGAAAGGAAGGCCCTAAAAGGACTGAAAAAAACCCAAAAACAGCATATTCCTACCAGTGGACAAAGGGTGCATGACAGTAAAACTTAACAAACGAGACTACCTCACTGAAAATAACTATTTATGCTATTCTCTTCTTCCCATTAACTTTCCACTCCTAATTCATGATAATATGTTACATCCTACACCATGTGCTCTTATCTTGTATAATAAACTTTCATGTGGTACCTTATCAAATTCTTTTTGGAAATCTACATATGTTAGATCCAAAGTTTCTACTTTATCCAGCTTGATTGTTACTTCTTAAATCACTCAGATGAAATTCCAGAAAATATTACCTTTAAGGTTCTATTTTTAATTTAGCCCCTATTTGCTGATAATCCTCAAGGAAAACTTCTCTCCTAATCATACCTATGTTGTTAGCGCCCACACGGATCATGACAAGTGTATCCTCCCCTGGCAATGGGTAACAACATAGCTTTCTGGGTTCTCACTGTTATCTGCAGAGTTTGTCCCCCTTACTATGGTACAACCATGACATTCCTATTTATGCCACTCATTCCTTCCACCCAAGACTTAATCAGAAGGAGGCAGGAAGTTGGTGTGAACTCCATCTTGCAGTCTCCCACCAAATGATTCAGCTACCCACCATCTCTGAATCTACCTCTGGGGTGTCATTACATTTTGACTAATATATTAGCTCCTAGCACTAATGATGCACGGACAACACTATCAACTTGTCATTAATGTATAATTTCCCTGGAATTATATAAGCAATTGTTTTATGACTAACAGTTCAAATATAGAAATGGTAATATGGCAGGTGAATGAATGCATTCAATTAAGTGGCAATTTTCTTGCTTTCTCTCTTATTTAATATTTGATGGCATTCTATTTAAAATTCAGTATCCTAAAATGTATTGAAATGGAAATAAAAAGCTTAGCCTGTCTTTCTCTGTGAAACTAGTGAGGAGGCAATAACTGTCAGTTGTAAAATGACTTTATCACTTTCTGCTGGGAGTACAGTGAAATAATCTGATGTTCTATAATGTTAATTGATAAATAAAAACAATAATTTGATACAATTACATATGTGTGAGTTAAATAGATTCACTGCTATTTCTATGTGAATAGTAACATGAAGGTATATGAATAGTTACAGATTTCATACAATAAAAGTGGCATTGAATGATTAATTAACATCAACAATAGTTACAGTTGTGAGATAACAAGGTGTAGAGCTGGATGAACACAGCAGGCCAAGCAGCATCAGAGGAGCAGGAAGGCTGACGTTTCGGGCCTAGACCCTTCTTCAGAAATGGGGGAGGGGAAGGGGGTTCTGAAATAAATAGGGAGAGAGGGGGAGGCGGATAGAAGAGGGATAGAGGAGAAGATAGGTGGAGAGGAGACAGACAGGTCAAAGAGGCAGGGGTGGAGCCAGTAAAGGTGAGTGTAGGTGGGGAGTTAAGGAGGAGATAGGTCAGTCCAGGGAGGACGGACAGGTCAAGGGGGCGGAGGAGATGGGGTTGGGGCTTGAGGTGGGAGGAAGGGATAGGT
>NC_063335.1:25310570-25390326 GCF_021869965.1 Rhincodon typus
CTTGACCTGTCCGTCCTCCCTGGACTGACCTATCTACTCCCTAACTCCCCACCTACACTCACCTTTACTGGTTCCATCCCCACCTCTTTGACCTGTCTGTCTCCTCTCCACCTATCTTCTCCTCTATCCGTCTTCTATCCGCCTCCCCCTCTCTCCCTATTTATTTCAGAACCCCCTTCCCCTCCCCCATTTCTGAAGAAGGGTCTAGGCCTGAAACGTCAATCTTCCTGCTCCTCTGATGCTGCTTGGCCTGCTGTGTTCATCCAGCTCTTACACCTTGTTATCTCAGATTCTCCAGCATCTGCAGTTCCTACTATCTCTGAAACAATAGTTACAGTTGTTTTGTTTTTACTTTTTTCTCTTTTTACTTCTCTTTCTGTATCTGGTTTGATAGAATATTCACCTACTGCTGCCATACATTCAGTCCCTTCATTTCTTTCATCCAAGTCAATGACATAGATTGCATATAGTTGAGGTCCCAACTGATCTCTATTACACTCCACTTGTCACAGTTTGCCAACCTGAAAATAACCACTTATGCTAATCTCTGCTTCCTGTTAGCTTTCCAATCCTTGATTTATGCCAATATGTTAGATCCTACACCATGTGCTCTTATCTTTCGGTATAAATTTTTGTGTGGTACCTTATCAAATATCTTTTGGAAATCCACACACCTAGTTACCAACCTAATGCAAGAACCAGTCTAACGGTAGGCATTATTACATTCACTATTAAAGCAAATTAGGACACTACTGGGCTTTAAAACAAAGTAACGTGATCATTTCTAACCTCCAAGTGATTATGCTTGGGACAAGTGAAGGGAACAGTGAGCACACATACACTGTATTGATTTAAATAGATGTGGAATTAAGTCTGTGATTATAACTTATATAACAATGGCTGTGCATTTTCTCTGCATTGCTCTATCTTTTTAGGGATGCTGTTCCTATTTATTAGAGACCTTTCAGGAAAATAAACAAACCAGAGAAAAGGGATAACTTAAACATTGTCTTGTTTTCTTTTGTTCATTTATTTTTGCACAGCAAAAAATGTTGGAAATGCACAATTATTTGACATCAGAATGTGGAGAGATAAGTGAATGTTTCAAGTGGAGAATTGCTTTGCCAAGCATTAAAACCATTTCCTCCCTATTCACATGCTATCAAATGTGTTTTGTGATTCTGATACCTTTCTATTTTATTTTGTATATTTTCTTTGTGTACTTCCAATGTTCACAGTTTTCAGATGAACTTTGTCAGTAAAGGGTATTAAGGGATATGAAGGAAAGGCAGGTAAATAACGTAAGTTACAGATATGCTGTGATCTAATGGAATGGCAAAACATGCTTGAGGAATTTTATAGCCTACTCCAATTTCTATGTGTCAACTTTACGTGTTCCCAGGTCAGACGTGCCTATCCAGTTGAAGAATAAAGGTGCTACTACTCTGCCTACATTTTTGTACCTTTGCAGAGTGGTTTACTGCAACACTGGTTTGAAATTTCATTTTTTCACAAAGGCTGTCCTTGCGATTTCCAAATGAGATTCCGACTTACTCATAATGACTGCGCAAACTTCATTATCGTAAATGCCTCATGGTTAGCCAGGGCAGAAAAGAAACTTTCATCCTATTAGATTGAGCTGAATGTGATATGTCAGTTCCCAGAGTGCTAATTTACTGAGCAACCAAGTTTCTCCTTGCCATTCTCCATTATATTGTATTTTTAACTGGCATTAAAGAGGTACAAATGATGAAGCTGCCTCTTTTCAGGAGATTTTGATATAATCTTGAGAAAGTTGCATTAAATATTAACCTTACAATAAAAAGTAAATGCCATGGCAACTGATGGAATGCACTCTAGTTTTAAACATTCAAAAGCTTTTACAGCACTTCTCAGAAGCACATTAGTGCAAAATTGCTTTATTGCTTATGCCTGCTGTACCATTGCAGCAACTGCTGTGTATTTTTGTTCCTCTCAGATGTTAAATTGTATGACAGTACAATCAATACATTTAGCGGCAGGAATAAAGACAGCTTCACTCAGTTCATATTCATGTAGATTTTGAATGACAAACAATGACTTTGTTGAGTATGTGCAGATTCATGCTTTTGACAGGTAACGAGAATCATTTTAAAGATCAAAAACTCAAATAATTCTCATTAGATTTAAAAGTCTTGAATTTTCTTTTACTTTCACTATATACTTTAGGTATCAAAGATCCTTGAGTCAAACAAGATGGTGTCTTCAGCTGCAATGCCTGTGTAGCCTACTTTTAGTACAAGGTACTATCTTGATAGAGTAGTTGAGGTGTGCACTAGGAATAGGTATCCTAAAACAGGTGCAGAGAGGCGACATATATATTTCTTGAAAAGTGTCTAGTTTAGCAAGCATTGGCACATCTAAGTCATGAGAATCACTGCTTAACCCCAAGAGAAAGTTAAAATAACTTTCAAAACAAGTACACCTTGTCAGCAAAACTCACACATAATTTCCATTTTCACACCTTTCTTGGAAGTAACCCCTTGGCTTTCTATGAGATAGTCAAGACAATCAATGAAGGAATAAGTAGGAACTGCAGATGCTGGAGAATCTGAGATAACAAGGTGTAGAGCTGGTTGAACATAGCAGAAAAAATTCTGAAGAAGGGTCCAGACCCGAAATGTCACCTTTCCTGCTCCTCTGATGCTGTTTGGCCTGCTATGTTCAACCAGCTCTACACCTTGTTATCTCAATCAATGAAGGAATGTTGGATTTGATCGTGTAGAAGGAACTCAATTCATGCAGGTACAGGCAAGGATACTGTACCAATACATGTTGAATTACAATAGAATACACAGGGTCTGATTTTCTGCTCCCAGGAGAGGTGAGAATAATGGAGGTGTGATGATTTAATCAGGTGATAGACCAAAATCAGATTCTTTCTGTCGAGATAAAGTTTAAAAATTAAGCTGTCCCTTCTCATTTGGACTTGGACTTCTTGCCATTAGGTGGAAAGAACTTAATATGCATGCATTTGCACCTGATTATTTGGACAATTCATTAAAATTATCTTGTCTTCCAAATTCAATCAATATTTTCAAGGCATCAGATACTTGACCACTTATAGCAAACTTGTACCTGGTAACAAAAACAAAAATTGCAGGTCTGGCAGCATCTGTGAAAAGAAAGCAGAGTTAATGTTTCGGGTTCAACAACCCTTCTTCAGAACAGGTCTCCAGAACAGCAGTTAACCGTGATTACTCTCAACAGATGTTGCCAAAGCTGCTGAGTTTTTCCAGCAATTTTTGTTTTTGTTTCCAACTTCCAGCAATCACAGTTTTTTGTACCTGTTGACTTTGTCTTTGACTTCCAGTCTGGGTAAACTCTTTGCATCTTCTCTCTCCGATAAGAATTGTAAATCTGCATTGTCTTCATTTTCGCTGTAAACACTACAACTGTAGTAGGCAGGATGTGTCCTGGCTCATAAACAAAGCTTTTCATTGTACTTAGGTACACATGACAATAAATAAATCAAATCAAATCAGAACCAAATTGGACAGTGTCATTGATGTAGCTTGTGTCTCTCAGGAATAGGTTAGCACAGAAGGTGACACAGTGGCATGTGGCTGTCAGGCACAGTGAAGGATCAATGTGAAAAGACGGGTACATGTGGTTGAATGGCACATGTCAGCATCAATGTAAGTGGTGCTCCATGGGAGTGCATTGTACATGGCAAACACAGTGGATGTGCATGAAAAGCATGGCAATGCATGCAAGGAAAAGGAAAAGGAAATAATGAGGGTAGGGTACTCTCCTCTTAGCCAGGGGCTACAGCCACAAGTCAGTTCAAGGGAATAGGTCGTTTCTCGTCCAGGGGCTGGTCATGGTCAGTGGAAACTAAAAATCTACAAAAGAATGTACAACCTGGTCAAGAGTTAGTTAAGAAGAAAGTGCCAAAGCTCTTTAAAGAGTTTACTTGTGTGGTAAGGTTTTTCTCATATATGCCAGGAGGAGTGGGTAAAAACATTAAGTTTTTACAATATATGGGACTAAGTCAATCTTTGATGGTGAGAGAGGAGGAGATATGTAA
The DNA here is from genome assembly GCF_021869965.1 of Rhincodon typus. Classification (NCBI taxonomy): domain Eukaryota; kingdom Metazoa; phylum Chordata; class Chondrichthyes; order Orectolobiformes; family Rhincodontidae; genus Rhincodon; species Rhincodon typus. The sequence continues at coordinate 25,314,640 of NC_063335.1, forward strand.
TTCAGAAGGAGTATTGCCAGAAAAAGTGAAAATATGTGGAATTCACGGTGAGAAGAGCAGTATTCCATGATATAAAGTGAGGTCGGAGAGTCCAGTGAAAAGTGGTGAAGCAGTGGTCGGAATAATAGAGAAATTTTCAGTTCCAGAAATATGTTTATCCTTGGTAATGATATAGCTGAATTACAGGTGGGAATAATGCCTACTGTCCTTAAAAATCCAGTCGAAAATCAGGCAACTGAGGTGTCACAGGAAGTATATCCTGGGATTTTTCCTGACTGTGTGATAACAAGATCACAAAGGTGGATACAGGAGGAGAAATCAAAGAATAAAGATATGGAAGGTAAAGTTCAATGATCAGAGATTATGTTTGATCAAATGGTTGAATAAAAAACAAGAACAGGTGGAAGACAAACTAGATAATTTTAGTTCAGGGAAATTAGCAGAATTACAACAGAAAGATGCAAAACTACAACAGAAAGATGAAAAACTACAACTGAAAGATGAAAAACCAAAACAGATGTATTAGAAGCCTACACAGAAGAAGAATCTGAGTGTCTCCCAGTATGCTCCTATCTTAAAAATGAAGTTTTGATGAGGAAATGGAGAAAATCACATATTCCGTTGGATAAAAAATTGGGCAGAAGTTCATCAAGTTGTATTACCAGTGAGATAAAGAAAGGATGTGTTGCGGGTAGCACATGAGTTACCAGCAGGTGGTCATTTGGGAGTGAGATGAATTCCAGCCAAAATACAAGAATGTTTTTATTGGCCTGGACTGCATAAGGATGTGGTTGACTTTTGCTGGACATGTCATACGTGTCAGGTAATAGGAAAACCTCAGGCAGTGATAAAACCAGCACCCTTAATATCCATTCCCACGTTTGAGGAACCTTTCACAATTGTCTCAATTGATTGCATAAGACAACTACCTAAATTAGAAAATGGGAGTCAATATTTGTTGACCATAATGGATGTACGTACTAAATTTCCAGAGGCCATTCCATTCCATAGTATCACGGCTAAAAGGAGTGTATAAGAGTTACTCAATGTTTTTTACTAGATATGGACTACTCACAGAAATACAATTGGATCAAGAGTCTAATTTTACAAAGTTATTCGAGGAAGTTATGGATAGCTTAGGAATAAAACAATTCAAATCCACTGCACACCATCCAGAATCGCTGGGAGTATTAGAACAGTGGCATCAAACTTTAAATATCATGTGGAGGGCTTATGGTCAAGACTATCCAGAGGATTAGGATAAAGGAATTCTATTTGAAGTTTTTGCAATTAGGGATGCACCTAATGAATCAACTAAAATCAGTCCACTTGAATTAATTTTTAGGCATAAGGTGACAGAAGCACTGAAATGAATTAAGGAGAAATTTGTGAGTCAGAGTTCAGAGACCATACATTTGGACTATATGTCAAATTTTAGGAAAAGATTAAATAAAGCGGGTGAATTTGCTAGACTGCATTTGAAAGCAGCACAGCATGTGATGAAACAGGTAGCAGACAAGAAATCAAAAATTCATAACTTTGCTAGTGGAAATAAGATTTAGTGTTACTCTCAATAGTAAGTGAACCTTTAAAGGCAAGGTTTCGTGGGCTTTAACAAATTGAAAGGAAAATGAGTGACATGAATTTTGATAACAATACCAGATAGAAAGAAATCTCACAGTGTGTAATATGAATATGCTCAAAAGGTATATTGATAGGGAAGGAAAGCAAAACCAATACAGTTTGAAGAACTAAGTTCAGACAATTCTGAATTAGATGCTCCTCAAATTAAATTGGACGGTGAGGAAGTTCTCAAAAATTGGGATAAATTATTGCGTTACCTTCTAGAGGAAAATTGAAATGACCTGAAATCACACGGGGAATAAGTTGGGAAGTATTAATCTGATTGTGCACAATGTGGATATTGCAAATACTGTTCCAATTAAGCAACATCCTTATAGACTTAACCCTCTAAAGTTGGCACAGGTTAAAAAAGAGGTTGAATGCTCAAAGACAATGTGAACAAAGTGAGTTGCAGTGAATGGAGCTTACCCATAGTAATGGCACCAAAACCAAATGGTACCCAATGATTAGCCATGGTGAATACCTGGAAGACTGGAGGGTAGCGAATGTTGTGCTCTTATTCAAGAAGGGCTGCAAAGGGAATCTTGGAAATAATAGACCAGCTTAGCATCTGTGATAGGTAAGTTACTTGAGAAGATTCTGAGGGATAAGGTATACGTACATTTGGAAAGACAGGGTTTGATTAGGAGTAGTCAGCATGGCTTTGTGTGTGGGAAATCATGCCTCACAAGCGTGTTAGAGTTCTTTGATGAAGTGACCAGGAAGATTGATGAGGGCAGGGAGATAGATGTAGTCTATATGGATTTCAGTAAGGCCTTTGATATGGTTCCATATGGTAGGCTGCTCTGGAAGGTTAGATTACATGGAATCCAGGGAGACCTGGCAAATTAGATACACAATTGGCTTGATGGTAGGAAGCAGAAGGTAATACTGGAAGGATGCGTGTGTGACTGGAGGCTTCGGCTAGTGGCGTACCTCAGGGATCGGTGCTGGGCCCATTACTCTTTGTTATCTATATCGATGATTTGGATGAGAATGTACAAGGCATGATTAGTAAGTTTGTGGATGAGCCTAAAATAGGCGGTATCGTGGACAGTGATGAAGTTTATCAGAAATTGCAGCAGGATCTTGATCAGCTGGGGAAGTGGGCAAATGAAGTTTAATATAGATAAGTGTGAGGTGTTGTATTTTGGAAAGACAAATCAAGGTAGGAATTTAATGGTGAATCATAGGGCCTTAAGGAGTGTAATGAAAGAGAGGGACCTTGGAGTTCAGGTGCACCGTTCTCTGAAAGTGGAGTCACAGGTAGACAGGACAGTGAAGAAGGCTTTCAACATACTGGCCTTCATCAGCCAGGGTAATGAGTATAGAAGTTGGGAAGTTATAATGCAGTTGTACATGACTTTGGTGAGACCGCACTTGAAGTATTGTGTTCAGTTTTGGTCACCTTGCTATAGGAAGGATATTATTAAACTGGAAAGAGTGCAGAAGCAATTTACAAGGATGTTGCCAGGACTCAAGGAGCTGAGTTATAGGGAGAGGTTGGACAAGCTAGGACTTTTTTCTTTAGAGCGTAGGAAAGTGACGGGGGATTTTATAGAAGCATATAAGATCATGAGAGGCATAAATAAGGTGAATGCACTCAGTCTTTTCCCCAGGGTTGGGGAATCGAGGACTAGAGGGCATCAGTTTAAGGTAAGAGGCGAAAGAATACATGGGAACCTGAGGGGCAACTTTTTTTTTTAACAGTGGGTGGTATGCATATGGAATGAGCTGCCAGTGCAAGTGATTGAGGTGGGTACGTTAACAACATTTAAAAGGCATTTGGACAAATACATGCATAGGGAAGGTTTAGAAGGATATGGGTCAAGTGCAGGGAAATGGGCTAAGCATGGATGAACATTTTGGTTGGCATGGATAAGTTTGGGCCAAAAGGGCCTGTCTCTGTGCTGTAGGACTCTATGACTCTAATTACACGTGGAATATTGTAAAGAAATTGTGAAATCTGATTCATTTCCAATTCCACATTTGGAAGATTGTATTGAGAGGTTGGGAAAAGCAACTTTTATTTCTAAGTTGGACTTACTCATAGGATACTGGCGGGTAACTTTATCTGAAAGAGCAAAGCAAATTTTGGCTTTCCTGATGCTGAATAGACTGTACCAGTTTAAAGTCATGCCATTTGGTATAAAAATTTGCCAGCCACATTTCAAAGACTGACTAATAAAATCATTTCGGGATTACACAATTGTGAGTTGTATATCGATGATCTGGTGACTTTTAGTCATACGTGGAAAGAACATTTGCAGCATCTATTGGAATTGTTCGATCGATTTCAGGAGGTGGGCTTGGTGATAAGATTGAATTCGCAAAAGCCCAAGTTATCCTTGGGCCATGTTGTTGGACATGGACAAATGACCCACAATGTCACTGGGGAGTTTCCCATACCATTGACGAAGAGGGAAGTACTATGATCCATGGGACTGAGTGGTTTTTATTGGATGTTCCTACCAAATTTTAGCAGTGTGGTTACTCTACTGACTGACTTGTTGTAGAAATGCAGAAAGTTTCAGTGGATGGTGGAATGTCAGAAGATTGTTTCAGCCTGAAAGTTGTGTTGACCACTGCCCCAGTGTCAGCCACATCTAATTACACAAAGCCATTCAAGGTGGCTATCGATGCAAGTTACGTGGGTGTCAGTGCTGTGCTCTGTAAAATGATGATGAGACGATAGAAAGACCTATTGGGTATTTTTCCAGAAAACTTAATAATCATCAACAGAAATATTCCACAATTGAGAAGGAGACCTTGAGTCTGATGTTGGCATTGCAACATTTCAACATTTATATTGTCAATAATGTTTCTGAGACAATTGTATATACTGATCATAACCTCTTAAAGTTTTTCGGAAAGTTTATGGATAAAAGCATCAGACTGTTTAGATGCAAGTTATTATGGAAGCCATTCAATTTTAAAATTATGCATGTTGCAGAGTGAGAGAATGTAATTGCCGATATGCTGTTGCGACTTTGATGAAGGAAGACAGAGACATTCGGTGGCAGGAAATATCAAACTGAAATGGACTGTAGTAGTAAATGTTTACATACTAATGGTGTAAGAGTGAAGCTTTTTTTTAAATTGAAGCCATCTTTGTATATTTTAAGGAGGCAGGTGTGATGATACTATGGTTTTAAGAGGTGTATTTTGTCCTGGTTTTTTAAAAGAAAGGTTGAGACAGTGATGATGAGCCGACTGCTCAAAGTCAACAAAGTAAACAGCTTGTGACAACATAAGAAATAAGAGCAGGAGTAGGCCATCTGGCCCATCGAACCTGCTTCACTATTCAATAAGATCATGGTTGATCTGTTCGTTGACTCAGCCTTACTTACCCACCTGCTCACCATAACCCTTAATTCCTTTGCTGTTCAAAAATATATCTATTTTTGCCTTAAAAATATTCAACAAGGTAGCCTCACCTGCTTCACTGGGCAGGGAATTCCACAGATTCACAACCCTTTGGGTGAAGAAGTTCCTCCTCAACTCAGTCCTAAATCTGCTCCCCCTTATTTTGAGGCTATGCCCTCTCGTTCTAGTTTCACCACCATTGGAAACAACCTTGCTGCTTCTTTTCTATCTATTCCCTTTATAATTTTATATATTTCAATAAAATCCTCCCATATTCTTATAAATTCCAATGGGTACAGTCCCAGTCTATTCCATGTTTCCTCATAAGCCAACCCTCTCAATTCCAGAATCAACCTAGTGGATCTCCTCTACACCCTCTCCAGTGCTAGTACATCCTTTCTCAAGTAAGAAGATCAAAACTGCACACAGTATTCCAGGTGTGGCGTCACCAGCACCTACCAGCACCTTATGCAGCTGCAGCATAGCCTCCCTGCTTTTAAACACCATCCCTCTAGCAATGAAGGACAATATTCTACTTACCTTCTTAATTACCTGTTGCACATGCAAACCAACCTTTTGTGATTCATGTACAAGGACACCCAGGTGTCTCTGCACAACAGCATGCTTCAATTTTTCACCCTTTAAATAATAGTCTATTTTTCTGTTATTCCTACCAAAATGGATGATCTCACATTTACCTACATTGTATTACATCTGCCAGCCTGTTGCCCACTCACCTAATCTATCTATATCCCTCTGCAGACTTCAGTGTCCTCTGCACACTTTGCTCTACCACCCATTTTAGTGTCATCTGTGAACTTTGACACACTACACTTGGTCCCCAACTCTAAATCATCTATGTAAGTTGTAAACAATTGTAGCCCCAACACTGATTCCTGAGGCACACCACTAGCCACTAATCACCAACCAGAAAAACACCCATTTATATGTTCATTTGGAACAATAGAAGAAGCAGGGTGCGGTCAAGCTCCTACAGAACCAAAATTTTTAGGTTTACCTTTCTCCAGTTGTTGCTGTCTTTAAGCATGCATGTTGAAGATCCTGTTTCTCTCTCTGTTACAGCCAAAAGCTGGAATTCTCTTCCCGCTGCGAGAACTGCATGTGAGACAATCTATTTTACTGAATTTGTCTTTGCCAAGGGTGTGTTTATGGGAGATTACTATATTGGAACAGTTAATTAGTATTAGTTAATATATTATTTTGTTAAGCATTTTTATAGAGTTACAGTTAAGTCAATTCTGTTTTGTAAATTTTTATTTTAGTCTGTTTTTTAACTGTAGTATAAAAATAAAGTGTGTTTTGCTTAAAATTGAGTAGTCTGACCAATCGAAATGCATCTGGAAACTAACGCCTTACACTTACCTTTAAAATAAGCTTACTTAGAAGAATGAGGGAAGAGTCTTATAAAGAACATATAAAATTATGAAGGGAATAGGTAGGATAGAAGCAGGGAGGTTGTTTCCACTGGTGGGTGTAACTAGAACTAGGGGGCATAGCCTCAAAATAAGGGGGACCAGATTTAGGCCTGAGTTGAAGAAGAAATTCTTTACCCAAAAAGTTGTGAATCTGTGGAATTCCCTGCCCAGTGAAGCAGTTGAAGCTACCTCATTGAATATTTTCAAGGCAAAGATAGATATATTTTTGAACAATAAAGGAATTAAAGGACTATGGTGAGCGGGTGATAAAAATGATAATAAAATTATGATGAGATGATAAAAATGATCACCTGCAAGTTGCCCTCCAAACCACACACATTCTAACCACAAACTATTTGCTGTTCTTTCACTGTACCTCGATTAAAATCCTGGAACACCCTTCCCAGCAATGCCATGGGTGACCCTGCACCAGATGTACTGCATTGATTCAAAAAAGATCATCGCACCATCTTTTACAGGGAATGTGGAAATGGGCAAAAATATCGACATTCCACAAAATCATATCAAATCAAAAATTGTAATTTATAAGGGTCAGTTTGTTTTTTACTTTTCTGTTTTACTCAACTGTTGTTCAGCGACAGACAGGCTATCGGGTTTAAACGCTGTGCGTTTGAACTCAATGAAAAACCAGAGTCCCTGGCTCTTTACCTTAAATACATCTGTCTTCTTGGAAGTGAGGAATATTGGAACCATTACATAAATCTGGCAGCTAAGGTTATTATTTCAGCAACTGGACTCTGGGTAAATGTATCACTGTAACCTGTGCTTTATACCCACTGCTGGGTTGGACAGCAACATCCACAGGCATTTGTGTCTGGCCCCTGGCAGAATTTAATTGCAGGTTTCATCTGAAACCTGCTAATTAGCTGCTCCACCATGTCCAGCAAAATGCATCTGCTGCTATATTTAGTGGAGCTGGGGTGAGGTGCAGGGCTGTGGGTGATTTTTTTTTCACGCTTAATAAATTTCTTAATACGAATTACCTGAACTTTCCAAGTGGACACTGGAAGATTGCTTATGCTCCCTAGCAAGTGAAATGTAAAAGTAAGATTTAATGAATTAGTCAGAGGCAGCAGTATTTTAAGTTGTGAGCTTTAAGCATAGTCTCAGCACATTTTCCAACCCAGGTCTAAAATTCCGATATGATATGCTTCTTATGGCTGCTGCCAAAAATTTACTAAATTATACAGTCCGAATGATCACCAAAGCAATGAATGCAGTTAATCAATGTCATAAGTTATTTTCCTTAAGAATTTAAGTGCTGTTTGAGATTTAAAAGCAATACATTAAATGTTTGCCTGTATGCCAAATGACTGACTCCATTGATAAAATTGCTTCACCAATTCAATTTTCAGATACTTAAAAATATTAGAAATTAAAGTCCAAATCTTTATGTAAATAAAAGTTAAGCTTCAAAAGTTCACAGGAAAGGTATTGACCATTAAAATATTAGAATAGTTGTGGCACAGACAAAGATTATTCAGCCCATCATCTGCACACCAGTCCTCTGTAAAAGATACTCAGGACCACACCCTGTCCTTTCCCCAGTTGCTTGAAAATGTTTTCTTTTTAATTACTGCACACCCTTTTCAAAGCCACCCATTGAAATCTGTGTTTTCTTAGGTTTTGGAGTAAACTTGGCCAAGGGGGCAGTGGTGGTGACGGAGTGTGGCAACCGAGTGCTTCCGTAGGACTGCGCCCAGTGCGGGGAAGAGTGAGCCAGAACCCAGCGTGGAGCAGCTGAAGTCCCACGGCTTAAGAAAGGATTGTAATGTTTGACTTTTTAACTTATTTCTTTATTTTTCTATTGCAGTACCAAAGATTTTGTACCTAGGTACCTTTGTACCTAAGGTGGCACCGTAAATGATGACTTCGTACACTTTTCACTTACTGTTGTACCTCTGTATTTGAATACACGTGACAATAACCTAAATGAAATCAAACTATGCTCTCAAAGTAGGCCTTTGCAGATCTAAACCACTTATTTTGTGAAATGGTTTTTGCCAATCACCTTAAATCGATGTCTTGACCCTTTCACCAACAAGAAAATTCCCCTACTCACTCTATTCAGACTCCTAAAACAACAATCAATTCTCTATATAGAATTTCTTTTCTTTATCAGCTCAGTGAGTTACAACATTCCCTGCGGTAGATATTAAGCAGGGTTTGTGGTACAATTGGTTCATATTGACTGTAATATTATGTTTGAAATATAAAATGCAGTAGTCAACCATGTGAAAATCTGTATTTGTTGCTAACTCTGACCATTACTGCAAAGCCTCCACTGAATCACTGAAGATTACAAACTGTGGTAATTATCTATTAATGTAAAGCAATACATTTTGACATATTCCATCTACAGGATATTAATTCAAACCCCCTTCCACCACTCACCATTCACATCAAGAATATTTTTAATTTGCTCTTTCCTGAGCTACTGAGATCTCCTTTAATAAGAACATTACTCAACTTCTCATTTTTTTTTACACAGCTGTTAAACTAGACCCATGTCCTTGTTAACAATTACATTTTCACAGACTTCTTTGAAAAGTTCCCTGACTGTCATCATTGATGTTTCATGCCTCAACCCACAGATGATCAGTGAACCATCTTGTTCTCCTGCGCCATGTGCAGTTTAACATAGCCACACAATGCACTTTCAGGTTAGCACCTTTGGTGTTTCTGTAGCAACTGAGGCCAAACTTTCCTGCATTTCTGTCCAGACTTGCTGGCTTTCTTTCTCATGATCATACTGGTTGAAATGAGGTTCCCCCATGCTGTGTGTTCTTTGAGCTAACATGTATTAGAGCAAGCTCAAGGATCTATGCTTTGGTTCCCAAACCTATCTCTCAACTGAGGCTGTTTTTCACCTTCTGTCTTGAAGCATTCTAGCTGCAGCCCAGTTTGCCACCCAGATTCCTCTTCCATTGAGGCACTTCCTCACCTATAAGCCAACTTCCAACCATGTTATTTAACTCTCAGCAAAACAATCCTAAACCCATACAAGCTATGACCTACTGGATCACCGCTAACACTCTCCTTTCCATCTCTGTTTTTTGTCTTCTGCCTTTTCCCTATTTACATCAGCTCATTCATTTCCATTCACACTACCACTGTTTGCCTTACTGCTATTCCTCCAATTTTGCTTGCTGCTCTCCTTTACCTTCTCCTCTCCCTTCTAAAACACCAAAACATATCTTTTTTACTTACTCTTCCATGCAGACATCTCCTTCCTTCCTTTTTGCTTGTCTTTCTGTTTATTCTTGACCTCCTCTACCTCACTCTCTCTTGCACCTCCCACATCTCTTCCTTTCCCACCCTTCTCTCTTCTTGACTGCCTGTCGTATTACTTGCCCCTTCTCCTCTTCTGTCTCCCTTTCCTCATTGTCCCACCCTCCTCTCTCCTCTCCATCCTCTCCCTTCTCCCATGCTCTAGGCTTCCCTCCTCTATCCTTTCCCAACTTTCTCTTTCTACTCTACCTCTCTGTTTTTCAGTTCCCTGGAACTTACTCTCTCTTGCTCCATCTCTTCTCTTCTCTCCTCTCTTGAATGACCATTTCTGTCTGTTCTTTTCTTCTGTTTTCCTTCTCCCCACCTCTTTTCCATGCTCCTCTCTCTCCCAGTACCTATCTTCCCTTTTGTGTAACAGCAACAGCTACAATGGATTGGATTTGTGTCCAGACAGTTAAAAAGATGGCGCACCATCCAATGTAGGCACTGGGATCTGGAGAAGAAATATATAGTGTTTCTAGCTTGTATTTGGGTCAAAGTAGTCTCAGATGTATATCAATCCTGACAATAAGCTGACTAAATAGGCTTCCTCCTTTCTGAACATCATAATAACATGCTGTCATGATGAGCAGGAATCCTTGCATGGAATAAAACTTTTATAGTGGTTACAAATTAACCATAATTTAATTAGACTTTTTGCTGAGGAGGCTCGTCATGAGCAGCTTCTTCATTTATGTATTAGAATGAAGCTATCTTATTATAATGATTAGATTAAACGGCCAACAATATAAGAGGTTGGCAACAATCCTTTCATCATAATTATAATTAAACAATTTAATAAATGGTACTTGATAACGTGACCAAAGCGCTCTGATTCCAAGTTAAATGTACCAGAAATGATAAAATTCAATGTGAAACTGACTGACATGGAGAAAATACAAAGAAAAATTCATTTGTTAAGGCATTTTGTAAAACAAGACATTACAGGATTGTTTATCTTGAGCCTCATTTCCTGGATATACCATACATTAGAAAAGGACATATGAATTTTTGCCTTCTTTCTGTTTTCTTGGGTTATTTGGGGTTTCAAATGAGCGAAAATGAGGAGCAGGTTACCTGTAGCTACAGCTATTTGGCACATTAATGAAACAGTTTCGAGTATTTCCAACCCTGATGCCTTATTATCCACCTTCAATACTGTAACGGTTCATATTTTAAAGGTACCTGTAAAAAATTAAAACCTACACCCAATCCCATCCAACTGGAGAATCAGATACAGGCAGGGGGCTGAAGACAGCATAGTCTAAGATAGAAACCAAAAGAACTGCGGAAGCTGTAAATCAGGAGCAAAAACAGAAGTTGCTGGAAAAACTCAGCAGGTTTGGCAGCATCGGTGAAGAGAAATCACATTTGAGTTAACATTTCGGGTCCGGTGACCATTTCTCAGAACTGATGGTAGCCAGGAAAATGTCAGTTTATATGCAGAAGATAGGGTGGGGGGAGGGGGTAAGGAGTAGCTGTTAATGGAGACTGTTAGTGGCTAACAATAGGTAGTGACCCTGCAGCCCTCTGGACTTCTGAAATGAATGGGCAACAGAGGAATTGATTGCAATTGCTTTAAGGTGTGCTAATTGAACGTGTACATTTCGCTAGAGTACTATATGTTTTTCAAGAGTCTTTGATTGGTGCAAACAGTTTCAACAAGAACTTGGGTGCATACAGATCTCTTAATATCCCAAAACATCCCATGGTGCTGCAATGATTGAGAGGCTAATACATCTAGAATTTAGAAAGGTTTATGGTTATGACCAAGAATGCAGACTGAGAAGAATTTGAAGATGAGGAGAATGTGCAAGACCAGTTAGTTTACTTGGGGAATTCCTGATGATGACTGAAAACTCTGTATTAATTGTGAATGATAGCATTGTGTAATACAGCAGTGCAAGGACATAATCTGGAATTTAAGACTGGAGAAAGTTGCAGAATTAACAAGTCTAAAAGCATGGAGAGATTTGTGAAGGAGTCTGAGTATTTTAAAATAAATATGCTGGAGGAATGAATAATCTGTGGAGACTGGTGAGGACATGTCCCTGAAGGTGCTGAACATGTAGGTAATGTTGTTAAGAGGTGCTTGGGATATCTGGTTTTATTAGCTGAAGCATGGAACATAACAGCAAGGGAGATTATGGTGGAATTGTAGTATACACTAGATAGGCCATAGCCGGAGTACTGTGTGCAGTTCTGCTTACCACACTATAGGATATATAGAAAGGATAGAGAGGAGATTTAAAATGATATTGGCTAGAATGAAGAACTTTACTCATGAAGAAAGATTGGATAGACTAAAGTTTTCTTTGCACAAAGGAGGCTGAGGGAAGACCTAAATGAAGTGTATAAAATTATGATTAGTCCCGTTAGAATAGCTAGGAAGGCCCTAATCCTCTTAGTTAAGGGATCCTTACCAATGGAATCATAGTTTAAAGGTAAGTGCTAGGAAGTTTGGAAAAAATTTGAAAGGAAATTTCATCAGTGAGAGGGTGGTGGGAATCTAGAATTCACTGTCTGCCTGGATGATAGGCAAGGTGGCACAGTGGTTAGCACTGCTGCCTCACAGCGCCAGGGACCCGGGTTCGATTCCAGCCTCAGGCGACTGTCTGTGTGAAGTTTGCACATTCTCCCCGTGTCTGCGTGGGTTTCCTCTGGGTGCTCCGGTTTCCTCCCACAGTCCAAAGATGTGCAGGTTAGGTGGATTGGCCATGCAAAATTGCCCATAGTGTTCAGGGAAGTGTAGATTAGGTGGGTTCTAGGGGGATGGGTCTGGGTGGGATGATCTGAGGTTCGGTGTGGACTTGTTGGGCCGAAGGGCCTGTTTCCACAATGTAGGGATTCTATTCTATAAATCCACACAATATTTAAAAAAAACTTGGAGGCACACTTAAAGGTTACAGACTAAAAGCAGAAATTGGGAATGACTGGATGGCTCCTTGTTAGCTAACAAGGAGAAGGTGGGCTGAATGGTCTTCTTCTAGGCTATACATTTCTGTAATTCTGCAAGTTTGGGCAAGGAATGCAGGGATGATGTGAATCCTAACATATATCTCCTTCAAGGTTTCCAAAGGCCAAACAGCAGCCTTCATCATGGAATGAAATTCTTTGCAGATAAACTGGTTCAATAACCATTGTCAGTAGGTCCTGCAGGTGTGTAGTCAAGGCACCTAGCTACGTTTATATTTCCATGTTTTATAACTATTCACTCCCCCAGTGTGGCTTCAATAATGGATTCTTGGTGGCCAGCAGTGTTCCCACTCGGTTCATAGTAATGCATCTGTTTTGAAGTCCACACATGATGATTGCCAACGCCATTTGTAGCACTTCTGGTTCTGAAGATAACTTGGAGGTGCGCATGGAAGAAAAAGAAAATTAGCGGTACTTTGGTGACAAGGACTACTCATTAAAGAAATGGTCACTGGCACCAGTGAGAAATCAATGACAGATTGGGACAACATAATTGAGCAGACCATAGGCCTCCTCTAGCTGAGGACTTAGATGTCAGAGTCATTCTGGTGGCACACTTCAATACTTCCAGCAAGAATCTCATGGTTTGTAGTGATCTGTTGGAATTTGCACAACATGACAGTGCAGAGGAGGCAGTCCCTGGCCATTGGAAGATAGCAGAGTATGAGGCATCCTCAGAAACACAGGATAATGAGGAATTTGATGATAACTGTAGCATCCTGAAAAATACGAAGTACCACAATGATGTAGGTGAAAGAGAAGCTTGGGATGCACTTACATATAGATGATTTAGATGAGCCTTCCCCCATCATTTCTCCAGCCAAATAATGGTCCATTTTCACCCTTCAGTTTTGCTGTGTACCTCAGCTCTAAACCCAGATATTCCTGCGCTTTCAGAGGGCCCCCACCAACAGCTGGAAAAGTCGAGAGAGCAAATAACAGATTGAAAATAGCCAGTTGCACACACAAACAATGACAATCCATCTTCACAACCTATTGATCTGGCAAGCCCAATTGCAACTAATGTGTTTCCTTAAATCATCTAATCTCCTTTTGCCTGCAACCATTGTGGAGGCAGTTGGTGATCTTGCTACCCGGTAGCCTGGGGTGATCTTGGCAGCCATTCTCTGGCTACTTGATTCCTGGCCGGCTCTGGGTGATGAGGGACTCTGGCAAAGGTACAAGAGCCTCCTCTGTCACTACAGCAACTTGAGGCACTGGTGAGACTGGCAAAGAGGTTGAGGAGTCACTGTCTACACTTGGAGCTTCCTTAGAGGAACTAACTCCATGTGCAGCACTGCCCCTCCCTCACAAGGCACACTTGTATCTTGAATGAATAAATGCATGATTTTATTGTCACAAGTATTTTACAGTAACAATCTTGGAAATACAGTGAAGATCTTTTATTTGTTGCCATGATTCAGTGCCATTTTGAATAATTTAAAATAAGGAAAAAAGGATATAGCTAGAAGAGAGCCTATCAGTGCTGAGCCAGGTCATTATCAATGATGCCTGCGCTGCCATCCCTCCTCCACCGTCATCTACACTGGACCAAGCAACGTCAGAGTCGCATCTCTCGTGATGGAACGGGACCAAATGGAGATCTCATCTATCCTCAGCCTTCCTACTCTTCCACTGACAGTGCATTGACTTGCAGGTTTCTATGCATCCCTGATATCCGTTGATCAGTCCGCTGGATCTGGTTCCCCATGGGAGTCACCCATCTCTCTGTCCATGGAAGAGGCCATGAGGGCAGACAAGAGAAAAAACCTCACTGTCACACATCTCACCTGCACAACACTGACAACTCCGGGGGCCTTCTTGTATCTGACCATCCTGATAAACAAGGCTCACCATCACCAGGTCAAAGTTCATCACCCCTGAACCAAGCTGGATCCACTTCTTAAAGGGGAGTAGCTGATGCCATTGTTATTCAGATGGTAAACTTTTCCTCCTTAGCAGCCACACTATCACACTTATCCACATCATATGAGAATGAAGGTGTAGGCTACACAACTTGGCAGAACAGAGAAAGTCATTTACAACTTTCTGGCACTTTAACTACATTCTCCAGATGATCCCATTGCCATGACCCACATCACCACCTCCATCCAAGTTGCTTGCTTAGGCAGGGAGCTCTCTTCCTTCAATCTCTAGAGAAGAGGACCTTGGAAATAGAATGCAGAAGAGAACATGCAGTGTGTTGTCACTGGAATTTGTTGTCACTTGGGATCTCCTTCCTTCCAAGATCCTTCTCCTGCTGACTTTCACAATGCCTGCCTCAGACACCTCTTGCTTTCTGACACTGGTAGAGCTGCTGTTCCGGTTGGATCTTCAGCAGATGGTGACTTGACTGTAGGAGTGCTTTGTCTACACTCTGCAACTTTCAGGATGGTGGCAGCACATCAATCAATGGCAGCTTACAGTGGAGCCACTGCTGAAATACCCACCACCAAGTGCTGGCTGGAAAGTGGTTGGTAGAGGGAGATATTGGTACAATTGGAGGTCAGGTTAGGAGTGTCAGAGCAACTCTTTTCTGACTCTGAGTTCCATTCTTCAGCTCTCCACGTCAAATCCCGGCCAATGACTCTGGGATAAATGACACAGATGAGAAAGTCTCAGTATGGAATAGGATGCTGGTGGTGGAACTCAGATAATACAATCATACGGGACAGAAAAGGCACTTCAGCCCATTGAGTCTGACTGACAAAAGCAACAAAATCTACAGTTTCTCACTTTCCAGCACTTCACCTGTAGCCTTGAATGTTATGCCATTTCAAGTGTTCACCCAAGTGCTTTTTAAAGATTATGAGGTTTCCTGTCTCAACTACCTTCCCTCCACCATTGATGCTCAGTAGCAGCAATGTGCACTATCTACAAATGTACTGCAGAAATGCAGCAAAGCTTCTCAGACAGCACCTTCCAAACCCACGACCTCTTCTATCTGAAAGGACAAGAGCAGCAGATATATGGGAACATCACGACCTGCAAATTCCCCTCCTAGCCATTCACCATCCTGACTTTGAAATATATTGCTGTTCCTTCACTGTCACTGGGTCAAACCCCTGGAACTCCCTCACTAAGGATATTGTGGGTCAACCTACAGCACGTGGACTGCAGCAGGTCAAGAAGGCAGCTCACCACCACCTTTACAAGGACAACTAGGGATGGGCAATAAATGCTGGCCCAGGCAGTGATGCCCAGTGAGTGAATAAAAATAGCTTTTCAGGGTTAAGTTCCATCTGCCATTGATCTGCCCACCTGACCAATATATCTAGATCCTTCTATAACGTAAGTCTGTCTTCTTCACTGTCAACCACCCACTCGATCTTTGTGTCATCTCAAACTTCCTTATCAATTCCAACATTTTCTTCTACATTGTTTATTTCCATTTTGAGCAAAAAACTGGTTAGGGGCTCGAGGAAGAGGTTAAAGTACTTCTTTGTGTTTAATATAGTCATCACTGAATAGATCACAGGTGTTGAATTTCACTGTTGATCTATATTCCTGTGGCATTGACTAGCATGAGAAAATTAGACAGGTTGAAAATACAATTACATTTGTCATATGGCCATAGGAGAATGTTACAAGTGTTGCGAAGTTGGGTAGAGTATTTGTGGATTGGAAAACAGGATGTTAAAGTATTTGATGTTTGTAAAATGATACAGGGAGGGTGGGGGGAGGGGGGAAAGAGTGCATGGTCCCTTTAAACGATGGTGTTTTTTCTAGGCTTGGAGATTTTTTAAAAATTGGCACGTGTACAGACAGCTCCTCAAATTGAAACATTGTATCAAAGGCTGTGTGGTTAACAATCCAGGCAGTGATTGGTTTTGTTGTTAAGACAACCAGTTTGGAAATCAGCCAATTAATTTAAACCAGGCACTTAGAAACTAAAAACCAATTAAATTTAAATCTGGTGGTTTTGACAACCTAGAACCAATCCTATTGTAAGAAATTAATAGGTCATCCAGGGTGTAAAAGAAGAGGGCATTTGAAAAATTGGTGTGAGAGCAACTGCCATCTAAATTGAGTTAACAATCAGCAGCTCTAAATAGAAAAATCACTGGTTCTCACAGAATTCTCTAAGCTCTCAGAAACTAAAGGTACAGCGGCATTCCTAGTTAACATTGCGGACATAAGAATTTGATGAAGAAATGTGCTACTGAATGAAGAACAGTGGAGAAGGCACAGAACATTCCAGAAGATGTATCATGGCTGTAATTTTGAGAGATTAATTTAGTTTATTATAATTTTGGTTTATATAAGCGTGACTTCTATTTATTGGAACAGCATACTATTAGAACTTTGTTTTATTCAGGAATAGTTATCAATTAAGGGGGAATTGTTTGGTTTGTTAGTAGTTCTGTTAATATGTTCACTGTTAGATAAATAAATTGTTACTTATTTATACAGCGACTATCAGGAGTTCATTTCATTTTACCTCTTCTTTATAACAGATTGTGGGGGGGGGGGGGTGTGTGTGACATGCAGGTTATACTACTTTTCAACTTCCTTTAACAGATTATAATCTAGGTGTTTTGGTTTTAGTTATCAGAGGGTTGGTTGACCTCCGCTTCATAACTCAAGGAGCTTTATTTTCCTTGCTCTGTTCCGCTTTTTTTGCATTATTTCTGTTCATCACCCATCTGCCAATAGGAATCTTAAGTACCTTCTTCATTAGGCAATGAAAGAAAACAAAAGGCAGATGTGGAGGCACAGATTCCTCAGCAGTAGTGAAAGGTCTCTGTTAAAACTGCAAGACATATTGTTTTAAATAGAAAACTCACGCGTCACAACCTACCTATGTGAAAGACCTCTGTGGGGAATTTGATAGGACTGATTATGCGACAGTAAAGAATTTTCAGAACATTTTGAAAAAAAGGTTAAATGGTGTACAGATTAATCAGAATTTTTGTGGTGTATTTTATTTCTTTGACAATTACACTACACCTCTGTTTAGATAATAATAAGCACATCATGAAGCAATGTCATTTTAGCGATCAACTGGGTTCAATTATGTTAATGTTACTAGAGTTTCATGTTGAAATTAAAATATCAAGTGAATATCACATCTCTTTTCTGTGCCACAAGATAAGCTTGACTAATACATTAATTTGTTCAAATGTTATTTGAGGCCTCCAATCCATGTTCCGAATTATTTCCATAACACTTGGGCAAAAGTTTCCATCATGGAGTCTAAGTATGGTGCTTGAGATCGTCACCTCCACTTAGGGCCAGGGTGAGGTGCCTAGTCCAATCACATGATTTTCTGCTCATTACTAATGCATGAGAGTTGTTTCAAAGATGAATCTTGTGGGGCAGGGACAGGAACGTGTTTTTGGTCCAGCTGGTAACTTCTAGGATTGAAAGTCCAGGAGCCATATTTAAAGGTTGCTCGAAAAGCACTTCATTCACTGCAAAACCGCAGCATCATTCAGTGTCCGTTGGCCATCCCCGACTCCCTCTTTGGAGGTGTCTGACACTAAGCAGTCCCGAGGTTCAGCAATGGTTCATAAGAGATTCTGGTGTAGACTACCACGAAAGAAGGGAGTAAAAAAAAGAACTGCGGATGCTGTAAATCAGGAACAAAAACAAAGTTGCTGGAAAAGCTCAGCAGGTCTGGCAGCATCTGTGAAGGAAAAAACTGAGTTAAAATTTCAGGTCCGGTGACCCTTCCTCAGAACTGATGGTGGCTGGAAAAACGTCGGTTTATATGCAGAAAATAGGGAGGTGAGTGGGGTAGAGAGTAAACAATAGGATAGAGCCCAAAGAGAAAGACAGCTGGATAGACAAAGGAGTTGCTAACAATCAGGCTGGGAGGGTGAATAATTGTTAATGGCGACTGTTAGTGACTAATAACAGGGGGTGTGTAATGGCAGACATGGGAGAGTTTCGGCCCTAAAATTATTGAACTCAATATTGAGTCCGGAGGGCTGTAGGGTCCCCAAGCAGAAAATGAGGTGTTGTTCCTCCAGCTTGCGTTGGGCTTTGCTGGAACACTGCAGCAAGCCAGAGACAGAGATGTTGGCCAGGGAGCAGGGTGGTGCATTGAAGTGGCAGGCAACAGGTAGTTCAGGGTCTTTTTGCGAGCAGAACGTAGATGTTCTGCGAAGCAGTCGCCAAGTCTACGTTTCATCTCCCCAGTGTATAGGGGACCACATTGTGAGCAGCGAATGCAATAGACTAGATTCTGGGAAGTGCAGGTGAAGTGTTGCTTCACCTGGAAGATATGTTTGGGCCCTTGGATACTGGGGAGGGAGGGGGTAAATGGGCAGGTGTTGCACCTTCGCCAGTTACAGGGGAAGGTGCCGTAGGGCTGTGGAGAACTGTTGGGGGTGAAGGAAGTGTGGACCAGGGTGTCCCGGAGGGAATGGTCCCTGCGGAAGGCGGACAAGGGAGGGAACGGGAATATGAGTCTGGTGGTGGCATCTCGCTGGAGGTGGCGGAAATGGCATCTGATGATCTTCTGGATGTGGATGCTGGTGGGATGGTAGGTGAGGATAAGGGAAACCCTATCGCTGTTGTGGGAGGGAAGAGAAGGGGTGAGGGCAGAAGTGCTGGAGATGGGTCAGACCTGGTTGAGGGCCCTGTCGACAACAGACCTGGGGAATCCTCGGTTGAGGAAGAAGGTGGACATTTCGGAGGCTCCCTTGTCGAAGTTGGCCTCATTTGAACATATGCGACGGAGACGGAGGAACTGAGAGAATGGGATGGAGTCTTTACAGGAAGTGGGGTGTGAGGATGTGTAGTCCAGGTAGCTGTGGGAGTCAGTGGGTTTGTAGTGGAAAGAAGAGAGATTCTCTTCCCAGAGATGGCAGCAGGAAGCCCTCCCATCAAATCCAGGCAGCCTCTAGTAAGATCGCAGCACAGGTCAACCCCAGTACCCACAAAAGAACCCGGATTTAGAGCAGGGAGAGAATATTCTCCTGTGTTCCATGACAGTAATTAGTGCCAAATAATCATTGCAAACTGGCACTGACAGGCATCACTTGGTCTAAGTTCCACTTGCCACTGATCTGACCAATCCATCTATATCCTTCTGTAACCTAAGGCATTCTTCCTCACTGTCAACCATCCAGTCAATTTTCGTGTCATATGCAAACTTTCCTAACAAATCCAACATTTTCTTCTATATCGTTAGATGTGTCAGAGTTGATGCTTGTTTCCATTTTCAAAAAGGAGCTGGTTACAACTACCATGCAGTTAAGCACCATGTGGAATATGTTCACTGAATGACTAACAGGAACTTCATACTGTCAGTGTTCTATGAGTGCACTTCCTATTCACTTACTGGGGATGTCTCAGGACATGGCATGGCTATGCATGCTCCTAAAGTCATCACACACCCTTTCTAATCATCCTCAATGCTTCTGTAGCTCTGCCTGCACAAGAAGATTACCCCTCACAGGAGGGAATGGATCCAGTTTGGTGGTGGGGTGCTGGACATATAGATGGTTAACTTTAGTCATAATGCTGTAACTTACCAGCTCACAATTGCCAATATCATCATAAGTACTGAAAGTTGTCCCGAATTTGGTGATAGCAGAGAAAAGCTGTCTTCGCTAACTTGTCAAGGTCCATCTTTAAATTGAGGTTAAAGATGTGTCCTCCTGTCCATGATAGCATTAGATTTAAGGACAGCAAAGCGTGTTCTTGGTTGGTGATAAACAGCTTTGTTGCTGAAATTGGCAATCTGCATGGATACCCTTCCTTTTTCTCCCGCTGTGATGAGGGCAGCTCCCAGAGTTACACAAAGTGGCAGCTCTGCTACATGTGACACATGATACTCTAGCAAGACCTCAATGTCGACCAGTTGAAGACAGCTGGGAAATAACCTTCCAGACTAGTCATAAAGTCATAAATAGATAAGGTGATTAGCAAGGGTCTTTTCTCTAGGGCAGGTAAATTTAAAACTAGGGGGCATAATTTTAAGCCGAGAGGAGAAAGTTTTAAAAGGGTCATGAAGGGCAACCTTTTTAACAGAGCAGTTCATGTGTTGAATGAACTGCCAGAGAAAGTGGTGGATGCAGGTTCGGTTACAACATTTAAAAGACATTTGGATAAGAACATGAATAGGAAAAGTTTGGAGGGATATGAGCCAAACTCAGGCAGGTGGGTCTAGTTCAGTTTGGGAACATGGTCGGCATGGGACTAGTTGGGCCAAAGGGTCTGTTTCCATGTTATATGACTATTTTCATAATTACCGCTGATAAAACTTATGGATTTGAAAAACTCCTCCCATACTTGTAGAACGACAAATCTCTGTTAAGGGAAATTCCATTTTTTTAATAAAGTTCTGCCATCATCTCATCTGTATGTCTAAATTTTGTTATCTATAAAATATACTAAAATGTGGAGGATTATTATCCTAATTTTCTGGATTGATGGACATAAGAATTCACTGACATGATTAGCTGATTATCCTGCCTCATGATATCACTAGTCCTGCTGCCTCAGAATTCCCAGCTTTAAATTAATGTTTGAATGATTGAAATCTTCTCCACCGAGATCATTGGATCTGTGTGACCAGATTCCTTGGACAGTCAGTGATCATACTTTGCTGTTGATTGGGAAATCTGGGCTCATTATGTCTTCAAGGCTTTGAACTTGATTCCTAGCCATTAGCTACCTCCTGTTTCCTGACCACTATTTCAGATGACTCACTTTTGTACAAGAAGTGTCCTAACATGTGCTCTTTTGGCAGTGTCATTTTTTGTCTATTCAACATTACACAAAAAATGATTTAAATACCAACTATTATTTCTTTTGAGGTTTTTGTACACTCCTGAATATTGTCTAATTGAACCAAAAGACCAGCAGTTAAGATCTCAAAGCATTAGATAGATAATTCTAATTTCAATCAGTTTCAACAAAACCAATAAATCATTCAAAAACACTGGAGGGCAAAATTCACACTATAAATGTCCATTTCAGCATTGGGTATACCTAGTTGCAGATAACATAAGGAATGTCATTAACAACTTTATCTAAAAATCATATATTACAGATGTAATTAGTCTCTTGTTGCTTTGAGGTTTCAAATTAACATCTGGGTTTGTAACCTGAGTTAATTAGTAATGAGAAGTATATATAGCGAGATTAGAATTCTTCCTTTCCATTCAGGGTTATTCTATTCTTGATAAAATAGCTATTGTCTGTGAAACCATTCCATTTGTGTGGAAAATAATTTGATCTTTGCATCTGTGGCACTGGCAAGGCTGCGTTTGCTTGCAACACGTAGCTCCCCTGAAGGTGGTGGTGAACCTTCTCTTTGAACTGCTTTAATCTTTGTGCTGATGGTGTTTTCCTGGTGTTAGGTATGGAATTACAGGATTTTGACACATGCTAAAGAAATGGTACTTCATGTCCAAATTTCCATATACTAATATTTGACTTTGTGGTAGAAATCATTAAACTGATTAATGCTTTTGGATTAAGTTTGGCAATTTGTTGCAGTTCATCTCATGTAGGGTTCAAAAACAAACGAGGAGATAAGTTGCAAAGTACTTCCCACTTGCCATGATCTTGTGGCCCTCGTACTGATGTTGCCGTCCCTGTTAAGTTTCATCTTATTGCAATCCCCAGGAGTTGGTACTGCAGGACTCATACAACATGACACCATTGAAAGGCAGAGGGAGTAGTTGCACTTTTTTGTAGGTGGTCACTGCCTCAGATTTTTGTGACAAAATGTTTTCTGAATATATAAGGCCAAGTCTTGAATTCTGATCAGGTCACGTCAGAGGCTGTTTGGGGCTGATTCGGAGGAGCTGGAATGAGACTGCACGCTGTGGTATCATCATTGAACAAACTTAGCAATTATAATGACATAGGGAGGGCTATTAACAAGGCAGCTGAAGATGGTTGGACCAAGAATGTTTTATTGAGGAACTGAGGACTCATAACATGGTGATAATGTTCCTAACTTTGCCAGGAGGCTTGGGTTCAAGTTCCACCTGCTCCAGAGGTGTGTAATAATATCCCTAAACAGATTGAGTAGAAAATGTCTGAATTACAAACACTAAAAGGGATTCTCATTGCTGCTCCCTCTAAGCTACATAGAGCAACATAGAAGTTAGCTTACAGTTTAAAGTACTTTACACTTTAAAGTATTGACGAACTGCGTTATAGTTTTTGATTTTCACCTTTATTTGTACCTTATATCATTCAACCTTTCCTCCCAATTTCCATTGGTTTCATAGAGCCATTCTCAAACTAAATGCTGTCTTAACATGGATGGCAGTTAGCTTAATATTTCCTTTGCAAATAGCTTGTATCCATGCCTTAACAAGGTTTACAACCAAATTGCTATGGTGGAACACAACTAAGCATTGGCAACTAAAGTACTGATCAGTCACCCTTATTTTATTTTGATGATTCCTTCCATGTTGATGTTTGGAAGGAGACCCAAAGAAAGTAATTGGGCGGATTACATTTCTCATTTGTTTTTGTGGATAGAAGATATGTTGTAAATGTCACTGTCACAGCTGTAACAGAACTGCTTGGCTAGATGGGCTGGCTAGTTATAATGTACAGACCTTCAGTACTAGAACCAAGATATTGTTAGGGCGCACAAGTTTTCACTGTCCAATGCATTCAGGCACTTCATAACATCATCCCTGTTGCTTGCATTCATATGCTGGGGTGCACTATGGTTAAGGATGGGTAAGTTTATTGTAACATCTTCAACTTGTTTTTTGTTTAATAACTACCTGCATCCTTGATTGGATGCCATTAGGTTGCAGAGCTTGGTTGAAATCTATTCAACTTTATCATTTATTTATTATCATTTGTTGTAATCTAACCTTCATTACAGCCGTGGTCCAATCATAGACAAGATGGCTGAACTCAAGAGAAATGAGGGTGACTGCGCATTGGACAGGGTACAGCATCAAGGAAACAAAGTTAAATTGGATTCAATGGGAATCAAAAGGGAAAACCCTCTGCTTGTTGAAGTCATACCTAGCAGAAGTACTGCTGATTATCCTCCCACCATTGCAATCATCTCAGCACCAGGACAATATTGTAAGTGTTCCTCAGCATAGTGTCCTCTGCCAAACTATTTTCAACAGCTTCACCAGTGACTTTCACTCCATTTTAAAGGTCAGAACTGGGGAAGTTCACTGATGATTGCACAATGATCAGCACTATTTAGAGTTCTTCAGATGCTGAGGAGGATATATGGAAGGATATAAACATTGAGACTTGGACTGATAAGTCGCAAGTAACATTCATGCCACACAAATGTCAGGCAATGGCCATCACCAATAAGACAGTTTAACCATAAACCCTTTACATTCACTAACATTCCCATTTCCGAATAGCTCATATCAACATCATGGTGGTGGTGGTAGGTTTTATAATTAGCCAGAATCTAAACTGAACCAGCTGTATAATATTGAGGCTACAAGAGCAGGTCAGAGGCTGAGATTCCATGGTAAGTAACTTACCTCCAGGTTGCCAAAAGCTTGCCCAGCATCTACAAGGCACAGGTCAGCAACAAGTGACAAATTATCTCACTTGTCCAGATAATTGCAGCTCCAACCGGACTGAAGAAGCTCATCAACAGCCAGGACAAAGTAGCCTATTTGATTGGCACACTAGCTAACACTTTCAACATTCAGTTCCTCCACTAACAATGCACAATTGCAGCAATGTGTACTATCTGCAAGATGCACTGCAATAACATAATAAAGCTCCTCTGAAAGCATGTTTCAAATCTGTGATTTGTGAAAGACAAGAGCAGCAGATATATGCGAACACCATTCCCACTACCCTCAGCTTCCCCCACCCTACCACAACCCCCTAATCCCCTGCAAGTTTTCTTCCAAGACACACACACCATCCTGACTTGGAACTATATCAATATTCCTTCAGTGTTGCTCAGCTAAGACCCTGGAACTCATTTCCTAAGGACATTGTGTTTGTTCCTACACCACATAGATTGTGTTGGTTCAAGAAAGCAGATCAATAGCTCATCACCTCAATGGCAATTGGGAATGGGCAATAAATGCTAGCCTAGCCTTAGCTCCACCTATATTTTTCTCTTTTTGATGTTTTGATGTTTTAATGTTTTAAGCACATTGGCTTGATTGGGATGGTTAGACTACTATTTATTCTGTTACATCTTTCAATATCCTCCATTGATCCAGAATTAGTCTTCCAATTTGATTGTGGTGGGAAAGTGAGGGAATGGTTGGACTATATGTTGATATGTTGTGGTGGTATACAATTTTGCTGCTCTTTATGGCTCAAGGAGATCCATTTTTAGGCTGTTGGATCTACCCTTGGTCTTCTGTCCACTCTCTGATCAACCTGGTTGGGGGTGGGATGGGGATTGCAGAATCTGGGACCAAAGGTATCACTACAATTATAGGTGGTTAGCTGATCAACCTGTGGGTTTGCTCCTGCAATTTATGAATCTGCCACTAAACTTTGAGTACTTTGAAGATCGATCCTGGCAGCTAGAGCTGGAGAACCTGGTCTGAGGCAAAATACGTAGTGGGATGGAGGGGGATTGGGATATGCGATTTGAGAGGAGGATCAGTTATGAGAATACTATCCTCTTGAATGGGTTCAATCTTAGCACAGACCATGGCTTCACCAGGCTTTCTGATAATAGCCAGCATCATTTCCTCCATAGGAAGCAGAACATTGTACGCCTCTGCCCTGTAATTAGTTCCCACTGTCTCTGATTGTGCATCTTCTTCTGTTGCAAGAGAGGAGAAATGTGTTAGTGAATACAATGCAATTTGTTTGGGTGGTGTGTGTCACGGTGGAATAGTTGCAAGTGTAAGCAAATTATGATTTCTGATTGTGAGAGAATTGAGAGATTGCAATAGTGCTAATTGAGAGAGTTGTGCTAACACATGTGAAAATTAGGTATAAGTCCTAGAGATGGTGGTAGGTGATAATGAGGATTTAATGAATTGAGCAGTTGTTGAGGAAGATGGTGTAAGTGCAAAGGTAGTGTATAACTTTGACTACTCATGTCAAGCCATTAAAGCTTCTTGTGACACTTTTTCAAGCCCTCAGGGCTAAACCCTGAGTTTGAATTCCAAATCTCTCTCTTCCCATTGATTGCTTACCATGCTTCAGGATGCCCTCATACTTTTCCTACACATACATAGAGTCATTGAGGTATACATCATGGAACCAGACTCTTCAGTCCAACCTGTCCATTCCAACCAGTTATCCTAAATTAATCTAGTCCCATTTGCCAGCATTTGGCCCATATCCCTCTAAATGCTTCCTATTCATATACCCATCCAGATGCCTTTTAAATGTTATAATTGTACCAGCTTCCACCACTCCCTCTGGCAGCTCTGCATGAAAACGTTGCCCCTTATGACCCTTTTAAATCTTTACCCTCTCACCCTAAACCTATGTCCTCTAGTTTTGGACTCCCACACTCCAGGGAAAAGACCTTGGCTATTTACTCTATCCATGCCTCTCATGATTTTATAAACCTATAAAAGGTCACCTTTTAATCTCTGATGCACCACGGAAAATAGCCCCAGCCTATTCAGCTTCTCCCTATAGTTCAAACCCTCCAACCCTGACAACATTCTTGTAAATCTTTTCTGAACCCTTTCAAGTTTCACAACATCCTTCCCATTGCAGGGAGACCAGAATTGAACGCAGTATACCAAAGTGGCCTAACCAATGTCCTGTACAGCCACAACATGATCTCCCAATGTGTATACTCAATACTGACCAATAAAGGCAAGCATAGCAAATGCCTTCTTCACTATGCTATCTGCCTGTGATTCCACTTTCAATGAACTATAGACATGCACTCCAAGGTCCCCTTGTTCAACAACACTCCCCACGATCTTACCATTAACAGGATAACTCCCTTAATTTCTACTCACTATGTGAATATTTTCAGGGCAGCTTCAGAAAATCTTGGTGCATTCCCTCTCTCATGGTCAGTCGTTATTTTTTGTTCAGAACAATATCAGCACCTTCAGCAGCTCTATACACTTTCCATTTGGAATCAGGACCAACTGGCTGAGCAAGGTCAAGAACTGAATTCAGGCTTGGGTTTCTTTATCACATGCTTTATTGCATATTAAGTCTATAAACTACTGTATGTAGTCTACACAGACACAGCAGACTCTAATCTTACTGCTACGTCATTGAAAAACTATTCTATAATCTCGATTGCCAAATATCAATCCGCCCACTCCACATTCTTCTTTGCATGTATTTCTAACATTTGGACTTCAGGTTTTTGCCTAATGCTCCCTATGATTCTTTCTTTATTTTCTTTAACTCCACCACACTGTGCTATTTATACCCAGTCAGGAGTAGATCCATCATCTTAAAGCCTACTACAACTGTCACCAAGCATCATTCCCTTGTCATTTAAAGTAGTGTCATGGAATTTTTTATAGTCACCCAAGAACAGAGCTTTTAACATCTCCTTGCAAAAGAATCATCTCAAACAATGCAGCAATCCCTCAGTACTGTCCTGGAGGGTCAGCCTAGTTTCTAGGATCAAAACTCTGAATAGCGATTTGAACCCAGAACCTTACAATTAACAAGCCTGAGTGCCACCAACTCAGTAAACAGTTGGCACCCAGCAGCAAATGAACAGCATTATTAGCACAGGCTGTATGTAACAAATCTGATAATGAACAAATAGAATGAAGATGGGCTATTACTGATATTGCATTAAACATGTGCAGAGTAATCACACATTATAGTCTCTGTGCCAGTTTTAGGGTTATCCAATTTGACTTCCTTTCTCTTATCAGATCATTTAAATTCAACGATATAAAGATTTGTGTGTAATAAAAGTGAATTGAGTTGTAAAGGAAAACATAATTTATCAGACAAAACTTGACAGGTCACCAATCTATTCTCATCCTGAAATGATGAATATATAATGCAAAATCATTCAAAATATTTTGGTTAATATTAGAACCTAACAAGTCCAGTTTAAAATCAGAGTGCACCCAATTAATAATCAACTGTCATTGGAGAGGATTTCCTGAAATAATTTTTCTTGCCATGGGAAACTTATCAATCTTCTCTACTGTGACAGGAAACTGTAACTGGGACAGAATTTTGATCCCAAACCTGCCTTTGATGGGAAACTGATTAAAGTCAAGATTTTCAGATGGGCAGGGCCATGGTTGGTATGGAGATAAGTTTTCTCTTAGGCACCCTTGCAAATTTCCTGAGACTTTAGGGCTAAAGGCCTCAATCATAGCATCTCAATCATAGACAGTACATGGTAAGTAACTGAGAAGGAGCTTCATTAATTAAGCGTCCTGTTGACATTTAAGAAGCTGGGCCACCACTGTTGGGGAGTTGTGTGCGTGTAGGGGTGGGAGAGTCTCTTTAGGCATGTGTTGACAGATATGAAGGGTTTGCTGGCCACCCCCAGGAGCAGTGATGTCCCAGGTCTCTGCTAGGTGCTCACCTCCAGATCACCTATTCTATGTCACATCAGGAAACCAGAGAGCAACAGGAAAATCCCTGTTCAGGATGTCTCCCATGGACTCTAATTGCTTTCCTGCCCCATGGTGGGGCAAGGTGATGGCCTTCCTAGGATCTAAACACACAATGGCTAAAATGGGCATGGAAAATTAGACTGGAATTTCCTCCATATACTATATTTCAATGTTTGAATTTGTGTGCTATCTTTAAATAAGCCAAAAAAATTATGATAAAAATTATCCTTTCTTTCAGTATCCACTTAAAATCATACATGCTTGTTTAAAAATCTGGATGCAAATTGCACAAGTTTCCTTTTTGACTTTTTGGCTCAAGTTTCTATTGAAAGTTATTAGCATGATCATAAATCTACAACTTTCAGCGAACCAGCTTTAGAATGTACTTTTTGTTTTCTTTGATACATTTAAGAGCAGGAAGCTGGTGCAATTTTATTCACACAGTTGATCATGGGCCAAACATTCAATTAGAGTTAGTAGGAACTGCAGATGCTGGAGAATCTGAGATAACAAGGTGTAGAGCTGGATGAACACAGCATTAGAGTATTGTCGGGAAGGTGGGTCAAGAGATGTGAGCAGCTTGTGCCTGGTCCCGCTGGTGTAAATTTTTTGCTGTTTCCTGTTTTCAGTGATTGTAGTATAGGATTGATTTGATCTGTGCTTCTGGTTTGCTGAATGCTTAGCCAGAGGCCCCTCAGCACACATTGATAGTATGTGGTGCATTTAGCCTTCTCCTCTTAAAAGGCATGCTTTACTCATTGTAAGAAAGCTGCTGCTGACCCCATGTAAGGATATTATCTATAAGTAAGAGCTGTATAAAGTTCAGTTGTATAAATACCTCATTTTTAAGAAAGTTCACCATTAAGGAATTCATCTGCTGTCCATAAACAATATTGTAACTCTGCCTGGCAGTTAATCCACTTTGGTTTGCAAGCTGCACACACACAGAAGTCGGTTGTTTGCTGTAATATCCACTTCATTGCTTATAATGTGCTTTACTCTTTTAAATAAACTAAGCAATAGGATTAAACAATCTATGATGGGTGACTGTTTATTAGACCATCATTATTAATACAGCATGGGGAACAGTGGTGGGAAACATTCTGCTGATGGGGCTCATCATGCTTTAACTTGTGTGAAGACTGTACCCTTTTTATTTTTATGTATTTTTGACAGTGGATTGAAATAGGGCAAGGGCTGCTTTAAAAACTAAGGATTGTCAAAGACATTTCCTTTTACAAAATGCAGCAGGGTTAAGTGCTGTTGACAGTGCAGTAGGGGGAAAGACTGCAGACAGGGTAGAGCTCTGGGTGTTACAATGGGAGATTGGGCCAGCAATAAGCTGCTGGTAGATCTGTCGAATGGTGACCAATTGTTGATGACAAAGGCCTCTAGCCTGTCAACAATTATATGACTGGCTCCCAAGTAGCTGAACAACTTGTGGATGCAAATGTTTGAGCAGAAGCTATCAGACTCTGAAAAGGAGGGTGCTGCCATTTTTTCTCTGCAGTAAGAAAACCCCTCAAATCTGCAGGAAGCCAGTTTATTTCCCCTTCAACAGTGGCTGTGAATGTTGGCTTTCAACCACTAAGTCAGATAATTTAAGTTGTGAGCCAGTTGCTGTGTGCCTCCTACAGATAAGTGAAAGTACTTGGAGAATGAAAATCAAGGACCATTGACCTGCCTTCCCAGAGTTTCCCTCCACCCATAACACCCAATTTTTTTGGGTCCACATATGCGTGTCTGTATATGCATGTGCATGTGTATGTAGTGGGTGTTTTGTAAGGGGTTTAGAATTTTGAAAAGTAGAATTATTTGTCAACGTGTAGCTAGAATCTATTTATTTATAATACGTAGCAATTCTTGTTACACACAGAAACCTGGTTTGTGTTTTTTGTCAAACAAAGTCTAAAAGATAGGTGAATTGGGGAACTTTGTGCACTCTTGAAATATTAAATTTTTAATTCCAGGAATTGCAGTGATTGACTTCCAGTGTGTTATCCCAGTAAAACATAACAAGTCAACAAGCAAGTTAATCTACTGATAAAACACAGAGTTGTTATCTTAAATTGTGTTAAAGTATATGAGTCAACCCTCAACATTTTTGTTTGTTACAACACACAAACATGTTGATGACCCAGCAAGCTAATAAGTGGACAAACTTCTATTGAGAGCCCAGTATAACTCATTTGGGGAAGACAGTTAAAAGTAGAGTCACCATTGTCTAACCAGACCATGAGTCTACGACAGTTTAGGTAAAGAACATCAGACAGAGAGATGATTGGTAGTGGTTTAACTTGAGGGTCACTATGCCTCAGGTGGAAGAGTTTGAGAAGGCGAATCCTTTATAGTAACCTCAGCTGGTGCAGGAATTGAACCCATGCTGTTGATAGCATAGGATCACAGTCTAGCTGTCCAACTAAGAGTGCTGACCCCAGTAGATAGATAATTAAGGTCTGCACTGGATCTATAACAAGAAAGGAAAAAAAAAATCAAATGTCCTAGCACCAGAATGTCCTAACATAATTCATATTGTTTAAATGGTGTTCAGAGTTATGATTTCTAGATTCAGGTATGTTTGATGCAGAAAACCAAGCCACTGAGTTTTGTTCAGCAACAAAGTCTACACAGACTTAACATTAATATCTGAAGAGCCAAAAGATCCCCAAAAGATACAGACCACATTGGAAAACCAGTATCAAAGTCAGGTACAAGCCTACATAATCCATAGGTCATGTCTTTTAGACAAAAGTCTACATAATCCATAAGTCATCTTCATGAGAAAATGCAGAAATTTTTCAGATGGGGAACCAGCAAACAGAATTGTTGAGTTTCTGCTCTTATTGACCCTCCCCATGGAAGTTTTTTCAACATGGCTTGAGAGACAAATCAAAAACATGCAGCAGCGAAGAAATACTGGAAAATGGGCACAAGGAAAGTTACCATAGTCCTATCAGATCACAGGATTGCTCTCTTGTTAGAGACACAAGATTGTTGTTGGTTTAGCCTGAGGGTCACGACCCCTCAAGTGAGGGGAGAGGTTGAGCAGGAGACTCCTTTGTTCTAACCTCAGCTGCTGCAGAAATAGACCCCATGCTGTTGGCTTCACTCAGCATTGCAAACTGGCCACCAGTCAACTGTAGCAGACGACTCAAGAAGCACCTGTAGTATTGAGTCTGAAAGAATAGAACACTTTGCTTTGTTCCAGAATTGGGGAGCTAAAATCTTAGCTCTCCACTATGGCAAGAAATGTGAAACTTCAAGAAGAAAAGACTTCGCTCCGAACTCAGGATAAATCCAAACTTCAGTACATCATTTTTGAGATGATGAATTCTTTAGGGGATATCTTTGAGCTCACAGATATGAAGGAAGAACTGGAAAAAAAATGGAAAGAGGATGAACAACAAGGTCTGTATATTGATTAAGAGGTGGTGTGGTGCAGTGGTTATGTTACTAGACTGGTAATTCTGAGACCTAGCATGATATCGGTTCCTAAAGGACGTAGCTGCTCGACTGGGTCTGCAGCAGGTGGTGAGGGAACCAACACGAGAGAACAACATCCTCACCGTTGACCTCACCCTTACCAATCTACCAGCTGCAATTGCATCTGTCCATGACAGTATCGGTAAGAGTGACCATCGCACAGTCCTTGTGGAGATGAAGTCCAGCCTTCACATTGAGAATAACTTCCATTGTGTTGTGTGGTACTATCACCATGCTAAATGGACAGGCTTCACGCAGATCTAGCAACTCAAGACTGGGCATCCATGAGGCACTGTGGGCCAAAAGCAGCAAAATTGTAGTCCAGTACAATCTGTAATCTCATGGCCTGGCATCTCCCTCACTCAACCATTACTATTAAGCCAGGGGATCAACCCTACTTCAATGGAGAGTGTTGGAGGGCATGCCAGGAGCAACACCAGACATACCTGAAGATTGCGGTACCAACCTGGTGAAGCCACCAAACAGGACTACTTGCACGCCAAACAGTGAAAGCAGCAAGTTATAGAGCTAAGCAATCCCACAACCAATGGATCAGATCTAAACTCTGCAGTCCTGTCACATCCAGTCGTGCATGGTGGTGGTCAATTAAACAACTCAGTGGGGGAGGAGGATCCACAAATATCCCCATCCTCAATGATGGAAAAGCCCAGCACATCAGTGCAAAAGATAAGGCAATCTTCAGCCAGAAGAGCCGAGTGGATGATCCATCCTCCAGTGGTCCCCAGCATTACAGATACCCAGTTTTCAGCCA
This sequence comes from Rhincodon typus, assembly GCF_021869965.1. Classification (NCBI taxonomy): domain Eukaryota; kingdom Metazoa; phylum Chordata; class Chondrichthyes; order Orectolobiformes; family Rhincodontidae; genus Rhincodon; species Rhincodon typus. The sequence continues at coordinate 25,347,048 of NC_063335.1, forward strand.
ACTCGATTCACTCCACGTGATATCAAGAAACAGTTGGAGACACAGGATACTGCAAAGGCAACAGGCCCTGACAACATTCCAGCAATAGTACTGAAGACTTGTACTCAAGAACTTGCCGCTCCCCTAGCCAAGCTGTTCCAGCACAGTTACAATATTGGTATCTACCCGGCAATGTGGAAAATTGCCCAAATATGTCCTGTACACAAAAAGCAGGACAAGTCCAACCCGGCCAATTACCGCCCCATCAGTCTATTCTCAATCATCAGTAAAGTAATGGAAAGTGTCATCAACAGTGCCATCAAGCAGCACCTGCTCAGCAATAACCTGCTCAGTGATGCCTATTTGGGTTTTGCCAGGACCAATCAGCTCCTGACCACATTACAGCCTTGGTTCAAACATGGACAAAAGAGCTGAATTGTAGAGGTGAGGTGAGAGTGACAGCCCTTGACACCAAGGCCACATTCGATCAAGTATGGCAACAAAGAGCCCTAGCAAAACTGGGATTAATGGGTATTGCGGCAAACTCTCCGGTGGTTAGAGTCTTACCTGACATACAGGAAGATGGTCGTAGTTGTTGGAGGTCAATTATCTCAGCTCCAGGACATCTCTGCAGGAGTTCCTCAGGGTAGTGTCCTCCGCCCAACCATCTTCAGCTGCTTCATAAATGATCTTCCCTCCATCGTAAGTTCAGAAGTGGGGATGTTCACCAATGACCTCACAATGTTCAGCACTATTCATGACTCCTCAGATACTGAAGCAGTCCATGTTCAAATGCAACAAGAGCCGGACAATATTCAGGCTGGGCTGACAAGTGGCAAGTGACATTCACACCACACAAATGCCAGGCTATGACCATCACCAATAAGATATAAAGACACTTTAATCATCACCCCTTCACATTCAATGGTGTTACCATCACTGAATCCCCCACTATCAACATCCTGGAGGTTATCATTGACCAGAAACTCAACTGGACTCACCACATAAACACAGCGGCTACAAGAGCAGGTAAGGAAAAGTGTGGTGAGTAACTCACCTGCTGACTCCTCGAAACCTGTCCACCATCTACAAGGCACAAGTCAGGAGTGTGATGGAATACTCCCCACTTGCCTGGATGAGTGCAACCCCAAAAACACTCAAGAAGCTTGACACCATCCAGGACAAAGCAGCCCGCTTATTGGCATTACATCCACAAGCATCCACTCCCTCCACCACCGATGCACAGTACACATTCCTGCTACTATCTACAAGATGCACTGCAGAAATCCACCAAAGATCCTCAGATAGCACCTTCCAAACCCATGACCACTTCCATCTAGGAGGACGAGGGCAGCAGACATATGGGAACACCACCGCCTCCAAGTTCCCCTCTAAGCTACTCACCATCCTGACTTGGAAATATATTGCTATTCCTTCACTGTCGCTGGGTCAAAATCCTGGAATTCCCTCCCTATGGCATTGTGAGTCAACCTACAGCTGGTGAACTGCAGCAGTTTAAGAAGACAGCTCACCACCACCTTCTCAGGGGAAACTAGGGATGGGCAATAAATGCTGGCCAGCCAGCGATACCCATATCCCACAAATGAATAAAAAAAATGTACTGGTAACATGGGTTTGAATCCCACCAAGGCAGGTGAACATGGAACAGTACAGCACAGGCACAGGCCCTTTGGCCCACTACGTCTGTGCTGACCATGACGCCATTCTAAACTAATCCATCAGTCTCCGCATGGTCCATATTCCTCCATTCTCTGCCTGTTCACGTCTGTCTAACTGCCTCTTAAACGTTGGTTAAATTTAAATTTCAATTGCTGGAATTAAAATCTTTAAATCATTAATCATGATCAATCATTGTAAATCCATCTGGTTCACTGACATCCTTTAGAAAAGGAAATCTGTTGTTCTTTCTTGATTTGTCCTACATGTAACTCCAGACCCGCAACAATGTGGTTAACTCCAAATTGGATCAGCAAGATACTCAGTTGTATTTAATACGACACTCCAAGCAGGTGCTCTACTCCCAGCTCCAAAATGGCAGGCGAGCCCCTGGCGGACAGAGGAAGCACTTCAGTGATACCCTCAAGGCCTCACTGGCCAAGTGCAGCATTTTCACAGACACCTGGGAATCACTGGGCCAAGATCATCCGAAGTGGAGGAGCAGCATCTGGGAAGGCATTGAGCACCTTGAGACTTGCCGTTGGGAAAAAGCAGAAGCCAGGCGATAACAACAAAAGGAGCGCATCGCCACACCAACGCCTCACCCCACCTCTTCCTGTGACCGCTTTCTGTCCCAAGTATAACAGAGACTGCATTGATCTGTACAGATACCTAGGGACTCACTTTGAGAGTGGAAGAGAGTCATCCTCGTCTGCGAGGGACTGTCAATAATGATGATGATGACAATGTTTGCTGCACACTGCTTGGATGTCTTAACATTTGCGAAGCAACATGCTTTCTTGACCTTTCCTATCACAAAAAGAGGTAGCTTTTTGGTACCATTCATGTTGTTGCAAACTATAGCAGTAACGTGCTCCTTGCTCTGCTTTCCACCACTATGTTTCACCATTAAAACATTTGTGAGTGATCTGGTAAAAGACAGTCAAAGAGTCTGGTTTCAACTGTGTTAAGAATGTCTCTTGCACATAATCATTCAGGACATGGGTGAAACCACTTTGCAGCCAAAGATGTTTCAGTGCTGCGATAACTGCCACACCCAAACCATTTATGTGGAGATGATGCCATGCTTTGTTTTGAATTGATCCAGCCATTTATTACTGTACGTAGCCCAGCGTCCTTGCCTTGGCGACTCCCTTTTTCTGCAGGATTGAACCAGAGGTTGGAACACACTCTACTCAAACGGCCTTGAACCACATTAACAGTGCACCTTCAAAGTTGGGAGAGGTAGCTATTCTCATTTCAACTTTGTTTGTCAAACTGTTCCAAAATGTACACAAAGTACATTCAGTATATTTGACTAATTTGATGGTGGAATCTTCCAGTCCTTTGTGATGCCCACTTTTTACTTCACACTATAGGTTTCCACTTGCTGTATCAACTTTACTATCTCTGACAACACATTTAATTTTTTCCTAGATTAAGCCATTTAAACATCCTTTCAAAGGGAGATCTTGATGTCAAATGATGGCTTACCATAATTTTCTGCACTATTGTGGCCTCACTCCTCTGATAGGTAGGTGGGTCATATAACAAGCTTACACATATTCAGCTATTCAGGAGTTATCAACTTGGAATTTCCGCATATCACAAGATCATTCTATTGGATTCGGATTCGTTATTCTGCTGGCAAAGAATTGTCTGACAACTTTGCTGCAACCAGAATTTTGGGGTTATCCAAATTTGACTTCACAATGTCACTATGTCTATGTGATCTCCCACTTCACAGCTGTAAAATTGGGGCTGGAGTTTCCCATACTCTGAAAGCACCTTTGCTGACTACTTGGGAAGCTTGGTCTCACTGAATTTAGTAAAGCAAACTTTTCTACTTTATTTCTGTATGTTCTTCAAAGATAGAAAACAGGCACACTTAGGCAAATCTTTTGTTTGTTAAACTAGATGTTACATATTTTGTCAAGGTAGCATCTCTTAAAGCACTGATATTTGCTATTCTCTGAAAGGAGATGGCAAAGTTTTGACCTAGAGAAATAGGTGCAATGCTGGCTATATTTAAGACTATTTCGTTGCTCCGCAACTCCTTAGATCCTGCTTCCGGAAGTAAAGATTAGGGCTCCCAACAGTTAAATCTGTTGAAGGGCTAACTAGGTTTAAATAAGTGAATGCAGTGTCCCAGAAAGAAATAGAGAGAAAGTGTTCAGGCAAGTGTACACATCTGTATGCTTATGAAAGTGGTGGGGCCAATCCCCTCTATCCTTCAGAAGATAGCATACAATTGGCATCATGAATCCTGGAATTCCAGGATAGATTATTCCAAATTTGCCACTTTAGTAGCATTGATGCTATAAACTCTGAGAATGTAGGCTTGATAAGAATGGTGCATGCTGACAGCAACAATGATATGACACTTCTATGTCAGTCCAGCATCTTTGCATATTTTGAACAATAGCAATAAATCCTAGGGTAACTACTGGGAACAACGATCACCTGTTATTGATGATAACACATGTATGGCAGCCTTAAGCCTCAGACGTACAATGATAACCATGGGAACACCAAGGCAATAATTAACAAGCCATTGTTGTGCTGGAGTAATGATTAAGCTGCCTCAGCAAATCAAGGTGCTTCCTTCAATATTGACACCATTGAGCCTCCTATATTAGTGTTGTCTGCTGATCCTGCATTATACCTTCTTATCTAAAGAGTTAAACAATGAGCCTGAAGCTAAGGAAATGTCCACACAGAGGACGATAAACCCAGGAAAAAGAAACAAAACCAAAACTGCTGCAACAGCTGCATAGCAAGCGGTCAGTGCCATTTGATATGAGCTTGTTGAATTGCTTAAGTACACAATTCTGCAATTCTAAGTCAGTTACTGTCTTCACATCACAAGAAGGCCTGATCTCTCTCTTCTCTCAAAAGTCTCATTTCCAGAAGGAATTTCGAACATTGCTTGACAACTGGTCTAATTCTCAGACTGCAAGAAATATTGCTGTATCTTTGAGTGCTATCCATTTCCACTCAACTTATAGGAAGATAACTGAAGATCAACCACTGGCAGATTCCCAACTGGACATACTTAGATTGAAACTAAATAAAATCCCAGGGTTTAGGGAACACACTTTAACTTATTCCAATAGGAATGACATAAAAAGGGAAAGTATTTCAACAAATAGTACATTGCTGTCTCCGACCTAAGAGGGGAAAAGTAATTCAGTTAAATTTACCCTAATTCTTCTTTGTCCATGACAAATGGCACAAAATGGGAAAGGGCTCCAATATTTTTAGAGGCTGCTTGACAGATCTTGGTGTCTTGGAAAGCAAGGGGAAGGAGACCCTTCAGATACACTGTCAAAAGGCAGTGGGAAAATATAGTCATAAAAATTTCAATGATAAGAACCAACGACGACAAATGCCATAACTCACAAACTGTGTCAATAATCTCAGCAGCTGATCAAACAACTTACTACCATTACTCACTTACTAACGATCTCTATCAATCACAAATCATACCCTACATTCATTTGCTTCACCTTACCCTCACACGCTTAGCACTGCTCCAAGCCTCTAACCCCTGTTTCAAATACACATACTCTGAAGAACGTGAGAAATAGGAGCATGAGTAGCTCTTATGGCCATTCAAGTCTGAAGCACCATTCAACAAGATCATGGCTCATCTTCTACCTGAAACTCAGCTTCCTGCAGTATTCCTATTTCTCTTAATTCTTAGTAGCCAAAAATCTGTTGATGTTCGGATTGAATATAATCAACAAATAAGTACCTACTACTCTTTCCGGTAGAGAACTCTGAAGAGTCACAACCTTCTGTGTGAAGAAAATTCTCTTCATTTAAATCCTAAATGGCTGAATCCTTATTCTAAAACTGTGACCTCATGTTCTAGTTTCCCCAGCTATGGGAAATCTGAAGTAAAGAGCTAGCCTAACGGTGACCATGTAACATTTTTTATTCTCTTGTGGGATGTGGGTGTCACTGACTGGGCCAGCATTGATTGCCCGTCCATTGTTGCTCTTGAGAATGTTGTGTTGAACTGCCTTCTTGAACTACTGTAGTCCATGTAAGTAGACCCACAATGCGCTTAGGGAGGGAATTCCAGTATTTTGACTCAGTAACAATAAAGGAATGGCAATATTTCCAAGTTGGATCATGAGTGATTTGGAGGGGGACTTGGTGGTGTTCCCGTGTATCTGCTGTCCTTATCCTTCCAGATGGAAATGATTGTGGACGTGGACGGTGCTGTCTAAAATCTTTAGTGAATATTTGATTGTCATAAAAACCCATCTGGCTCACTAATATGTTTAAGGGAAGGAAATCTGCTATCCTTACCTAGTGTAGCCTGCAAGTAACTCCAGAAACATGGCAACGTGGTTGACTCTTACTTGCCCCCTGGATAATGAATGCTGGTCTAGCCAGCGATGCCCACATCCTGTGAATGAGGTTTTAAAAACTCTCCTTGTGGATAATCACTTTTCTAAAGAAACCATTTTACTAAACTTGTTTTATTGTTGTTCCCCACAACCGGATCACACTGTGCACACAATCCCACATATGGCCTCAACCACAATAGTACAGCATGGCACTCAGTGACCCAGTTCCCTCTCTGCTTCACAGCAAACCAGTGCACAATCGGGGGAGCAGAAGCTAACCAGAAACCAACAGACACACCTGCATATCCTAACCCCATGCAGCAGACTATTGGCTGCTATTGAAATGATCATTATGAAAAGAGTTAGGAGAAATTAACATTCCTGAACGTTTGGCATTGCATGAACACTTTCCATTAGGCTGGAACAAATTCCCTTTGTTATGGAAATTCTCCAATGATTTGTAGCTAAGCCTATGAGATGCACATTCATCAACTTGCCTCTAAACAGTGAGCTGAAACATAGGGCAAAAGCCACAAATTGAATCAGTGTGCACCTTTGCATGAAGTGCAGCAGGTTAAAGTCACAAATCAAACAGTAATGGCTGATGGATATGCAAACAAAATGCATATTGCCCATGGGCTTTCTGGCAGCTTGCCAATGTTAGGCAGCATAGAAGAGATCTGTGGGTTTTATCCCATTATTAATAATGTCTATTTAAGAAGCCTAGCATGCAGACAAGCTAGTACCTGAATGTCATCACGTGACCACTAACGCTAATCCTAAGCCTAACCCTAACATTGCAGCACCCTAGACAAGAGGGAATGTCTAGAGGTTACACTGTACTGGTTAAGCTCTAAATAAACCCACTCAGAACCTTCAAGCAAACAGAACCCACATACCTTATTTGTGTTAAATATAGAACTTAGAACAGTTCAGCGCAGGAACAGGCCCCTCAGCCGATCATATCTATGCTGACCATGATGCCATTCTGAACTAATTCTATCTGCCTGCACATGGTCCATATCTCTCTATTCCCTGCCAGTTCAGGTGTTTGTCTAAATACCTCTTAAATGTTGCTATTGTATCTGCTCCTACCACCTCCCCTGGCAGTGTTCCAGGAACCTAACATCCTCTCTGTTAAAAAAAAAATCCCCCTCACCTTAAACCTATGCCCCTAGTATTTGAGATTTACACTCTTGGAGAAAAGTCTCTGACTATCCACTTTATCATGCCTCTCATAATTTTACGTAATTCTATCAGGTCACCCCTCAGCCTCTGACACGGTAGCAAAAACATTCCAAGTTTTTCCAATTTCTCCTTATAGCCAATAGGCTCCAGTCCAGGCAACACCCTGACAAACCCCCTTTTCACCCTCTCCAAAGCCTCCACATCCGTCTTATAGTGTGGTGACAGAACTGCACACAATACTCCCTAAGTAAAGTTTTATACAGCTAGCATGCTGCCTATCTTCTTTGCCACCTTATCCACTTGTGTTGAGCCTTTCAAAGAGCTAGGGACTTGTAACCCAAGAGATCTCCAGTATATCAATGATCCTAAGGATCCTGGCATTTAATGTTAATTTCCTCTTGTGTTTGACCTTCCAAAATGCATTAGTTCACTTGTCCAGATTAAACTCCATCTGCTTTTTCTATGACCGACTTTCCAACTGATCTATATCCTGTTGTTTCCCTTGACAACTTTTGTCATTATTCACAACTGCAACAATTTTTGTGTCTTCTGTAAACTTACTAATCAGACCGCCAACACTTTCATCCAAATCATTTATATTTTTACAAACAAAAGAGATCTCAGCACTGATCCTTGCGGAACACCAATGGTCATAGACCTCCAGTCAGAAAACACACCCCTCCATGACTACCCTCTGTCTGCTATGACCAAGCCAATTTTGCATTCAACTTAGCAACTCACTGTGGATCCCATGTGACTTAATCTTCTGGACCAGCCTATCATGAGAGATCTTGTCAAATGCTTCAGTAAAGTCCACGTAAACAGTATCCACTGCCCTACCCTCAATCATCTTCGTCACTTCCTCAAAAAACCCAAATTTGTGACACATGACCTCCCTCACAAAAAGCCATGTTGATTATCCCTATAGTCCATTCCTTTCCATATGTGAGTAAATCCTAATCCTAAGAATCCTCTCCAATAATTTCCCTACCGCTGAGGTAAGGCTCACCGACTTGTAATTATCCCTTTTATCCCTCTTAAACAAAGGAACTACCTTGGCCATTCACCAGTCTTCAGGTATCTCGCCTTTAGCTAAAGAGGATACAATGATCTCTATCAAGGTCCCAGCAATCTCCTCCCTTGCCTCCTCAGTATGCGGAGATAGATCCCATCAAGCCCAGGGGTCTTATCTACCTTAATGTTTTACAAAACATCCAATTCCTCCTGCTTCTTAATAGAGATGCCTGTCCCCAATCTCACTATCATCCATGTCCTTCTCCTTGGTGAATGCCAATGCAAAGTACTCATTAAGCACATCACCTACTTCCTTTGGCACCACACAAATTCCCTCTTTTGTCTATGAGTGGATCTATTCTCGAACTACCCTCTTGCTACTAATATATGTGTAAAATGCCTTGGGATTCTCTTTAATCCTACTTGCCAAGGACATTACATGGCCCTTTCTAGCCCTCTTAATTCCTTGTTTAAGTTCCATCCTGCTTTCTTTGTATTCTTCAAGGCCCTTGTCTGATTTCAGTTATAGAAGTAGCACAGTCACAATCAGCACCAACTTTGCAAAGTGTTTACACAGAGCCTAGATTTCATTCTCGTCTTTATAGAAATGGTAGTAAACTCCCTTTGCAAACTTGTATATTCTACCTGGATATAGCAACTGATGGCCAATGTCTCAGGTTTCATTGCAGCACAAAGAGAAGCCATCCAATGTCTGTGTGCTGCATGGGAAATATACATTGTTGCCATGCAAAGTCAATCTTCTGCTATACAACATAGGCTGCTGCCATCATGCTGTAGATTACTGTGTAAATAGATTTTCAGGTTCATAGCAGACAAACAAATCTTTCTCCAAAAGACTACTCATTGCATCATGGAGGGCCAAGACATGTCTAGGTTTCTTCCATTATTTTTCCTACCTCCTCATCTGTGCTCAACATACAGCTAGTGGTAAGGACTATCTCCTCATGATCGTGAGGATGGTTAATATTCAGTAGACTGCTAGAATCTTGAAAGCCCCTATCCAGAGTGGTGTAGAGAGAGGGTTCGTCAAGAGTTGACCAGGTAATGGAAGAGCTGTTGCAAAACACCAATGATCTGCTTTATCACATTTTGTGTAGCAGCATGATTTCCATTGCATACATGCTGTGGCTACGTGTTTGAACACTTGAGTCAGCCGTGAGGTCAGTGGATAGTTCTGATCAGCCAGCAGTCACGCTTTCATTGGCAGTGGTTCCATAACAGAATGAAGAAAGCTGCCATTAAACTGAGCATTAGTTTGTTGACTTGCTATATCTGGTTATAGATCAGCTAGACTTTGAAAGCGTTGAATCCCTTCCATTTCTGTATATGTTGAAGCAGAGATGTGATGCCTCCAAAGTGACCATTGGTGAGGCAATGGCCTGGTAGTATTACGGCTAGACTACTAATCCAGAAACTCAGCTAATGTTCTGGGGATCTGGGTTTGAATTCTGCTGCTGCAGATGGTGGGATTTGAATTAAATTTAAAAAAAAATGTCTCAATTTTAAAATTTACTGAGACTGTGAAACCATTGCCAATTATTGAAAAAAAGCCATCTGGCTCACTAATGTCTTTCAGGGAAGGAAATCTGCCATCCTTACCTGGTCTGGCCTACATATGACTCCAGATCCACAGTAATGTGGTTGACTCTTAACTACCCTGTGAAATGGCCTAGCAAGTCATTCGGTTCAAGGCAAGCTGAGAATGGACAATAAATGTTTGCCAAGAAGTGATGCCCACATCCACGAGTGACTGAAACAGCTGTGTGCATTCAATGGTCTTCTGCACTGAATGCCTGTCATTCTAATGAAGTCATATGTTCAGTCCACCTGCTTAAATGTCAAGAAAAAATGAAAGCTAGTTGCCTCTCTTTGAATAGACAGGCTCAATGGCCTCCCTTAGGCAACAACGGATGGCAAACTGCAAGATGTTTTAAATACCTGCAGTTTCAGCCTGCAAGCAACCAATCGCACAAATGTTCATTGCTACAATTACCTTCATGTGGTCCCAGCTACTGAGTCACTGAGTCATGGAATCATACAGCATAGAAACAGGTCTGCTTGCAACTGTGGTATATCATAGATTTCAACAAGGATGGCCCTTCAAGAACAGATATCCTACAGTGTTATTTCCCAGGGAAGTTCAAGTGAAATACTCTTTGAAAATTTTGGGAAGATTGATCTCCTACTCTGTGCTCCTCCTCACTCCTTGAGAATTTTGTTCTGCTTTTCATGCACGTTGTTCATTTAGGAATACAGAAGCAGGAGTAACTATTCAGCCCTTTGAGCTGTTACTTTCTTGCTGTGGGTCATGTGATCAGTTGTCAGTGGTTAAGAGAGGGCATGGATGGCATTCTAAGCTTCAAAATTACATGAAGGGATGACTCTTTATAACTGAGACAAGGAGGAATTTCTTCAGCCAGAGAGTAGCAAATTTTCGGAATTCATTGACACTGCAGGCTGTGGAGGCCAAGTCATTGAGTGTGTTCAAGACAAAGATAGATATTAATCAAGAATGTAAGGGGATCAAGGGTTACAGGGAGAAGGCAGGAGAATGGGCTTGAGAAACATATCAGTCATGATCGAATGGTGGAGAAAACTCAATTGGGCATATGGCCTAATTCTGCTCCTATATCTAATGGTCAATCACTGATGTCAAATCAATGTTGTACAACTTGTCTTCCAGTAGATGTTCCCTGCACATGCCTACACTAACATGGTGAACAGCATGATTTGCCTTAAGTGGGCAAAGTGTACCATTTTCAAAGCCTAAGAACACTTAGCGTCCATAAGACAATGCTAATGAGCCCAATTGCCTGCCCCTTTTTAATTCTGGAGAGAACTTTGTATATTTCAACCATATTATTGATTCTTTTCTGCCTCCCCTGGCTAGCATGGGATCTGTCCGAACCAGACATCACGTATCTCTCTAAGATACACCTTAAATTGCTTTATTCTCTCCATCTACCATCTTATTTCAAAACTTTGATGCTCTGCAATACCTTGGAACTTTTGTTGCCTTATGACTATATTTCCATCCTTCTCACTTATCTATCTCCTTAAAATCCCCATAACTTGGCTTTAGCCCACCTGAAGGTACTGAGACTCAACTGGTCAAAGTTAAGAGTATCATCTTGTGTAGCTATCAACAACATAATTTTGTGACATTGGATAGCTTTTTGATGGTGCTTTGGAAACTCAAAGATTCAGGTGAAGAGCAGGTTCTGAATCTATAGTTTTGAGCAGTGGGACTGACTCAGCGATTTTCCCGGAGATGTCCTGGACTGGCTCCACTCCTGCAATCTTGGGTGTTAGTGAACTTTAGGCCAGCAACCAGATGAATAGGTTTACTGCTACATGTATGTTTCTATTGGTTAGTGTTACTGTGCTGCCTATATTAACATTTTAAAATCACCTAAGTGAGGGGCAAGTTAAAACTTGGATCAGTTGACTATCAGCAAAACAGATGTAATTCTATTTAATGTCTGACAGCATGTTCAATTCCTTGGCTGACAGTCTATGAATATCCATGGCTGCTATTGCATCCTAAGTCAGAAATAATGACCTGTTTGACTTAAGGCACAGATAGCTTCCCTACAATTTTTAATAAAATCATTTTCCTTCCAAGACGCAATAGTGCTTACGTCTATCTAATCTAGACTGACATCTGTAGTAACCATGTTATGGAGCCTGCAACTATGAAGTTTATTATTGCTACCAGTATGGATTCAATAGGTATTAACAGACTTTGAATTATGCAATAAAATCATTAGCCTTCCACAAAGGAAAGGTTAGAGGATGAATATTTTGGAAGGAAAATTTGCTGTGTTTCTATATCCATCTAAAAGTCTCACTGGAAGTACGTTTGGAATTTTAGAGGTCCACTGCATTGATTTTGGAACTTTCACAGCATTTCAGAAGAGCTGTATGTCATTGTGCTTATTCAGCCTCTTCTGTCAGCATTTGATTAGTTAACAGCAGGCAATGACATTGTTGTCATGAAAAACTATTTTTAAAGATTACCTTTTTAAAAACAAGATGCTGGCCTTAAAAACATTTTCCAGTGCAGCCGTTTGGAATTGTGGATTTAAGCATTCCTTTATCTCTATAGCAACCATCACACGACACTCCAGGACATGAAAGACACCTCTGAATTCAATAGAAATGCACAAGCATAAAGAGATTCCACCCATGTCGATAACCTTCCATCATGTATTTAATCAAAAAGAAACTTTATGGTGTGAAATACGCATCAATGCAGGAGGGAATAAGACTCCAGATTGTGAAATAAAATTACCATAATACCTTGTTTAGAACAAAGTCAGAAATCACACGACACCAGGTTATAGTCCAACAGGTTTATTTGAAAACCAAAGCTTCAGGTGTTAAGAAGGACTGAGGCTCCGAAAGCTTTTGTTTTCAAATAAACCTGTTGGACTACAACCTGGTGTTGTGTGATTCTGACTTTGTCCACCCCAGTCCAACACTGACACCTCCACTTCATTGTTTAGAACGTGAATCAGCATTTGTCCCAGGGTCACAAAACAGTTGACATCTTCCCTCCCTGTTTAAAAGACAGCAAACTTCTAGAAGCTGGAAGATTGTTGAAGCAGGTAGTGTTCTACCCTAGAGAAAGACAGAGACCAACAAATCCTATTATGGGATTGTTCTAATAAACTAAGTTGTAAAAGGGTCATACTTGCAGTGTCATGAGAAAAATCATTGGTCTCCCTTACATTGTTCCAGTTGCAAGCTACCTAATGAAAACAACCTACAGAGGATCAACTGTGGAAGCTATCACAGCGGCCAAAATTGATTAGTGCAATAAACATCCACATGGCTTCATTTTCAGATAGATGAGAAAGTGAAGGATTAAGGTAGAATCTTCTGGGCTCAAAGGTGGCAGGTCTGGAAGGCAGCTTGATTAGGTGAGGCCTTAAGTGCTCAATTAAACATCACTAAAGGGCCTATCCAATTGGGCTGTAATTATCTCAGCTCCAGGCAAGATCTGAGCAGCAGCCCATTTGATTGTTGAACCAGTGCAAGCTGCGTGGGGGAGACGGGTCCCTTTACCTGCACTAATTCAGGCACATTAGAGGGTATGGGCAAAGGGAAGTAACTGTTAAGAGCCACCTCATGTTCTTTTTCCTAATACCTAGGACTGCATGGTGGCTCAGTGGTTAGCATTGCTGCTTCATAGTAACAAGGACCTGGGGTCAATTCCACCCCCTTAGGCAACTATTTACACCGTGTTTGCACATTTTCCCTACATCTCTGTAGGTTTCTTCCATGTGCTCCAGTTTCCTCCCACAATCCAACAATGTTCAGGTTAGGTGAATTGGTCAGGGTAAATTCAGGGTTGCATGAATAGAGTAAGGGGCTTAGTCTAGGTGGGATGCTCTTTGGAGGGCTAATGTGGATTTGATGGGAGATGACTGATCATCTTCCACAGTGTAGGGATTATATGATTCTTCTGGCTTCCTCTTCCTGTGACCCCAATCCTTCAGACACCAACGTTTGCATATCACTCACTTGACATTTTGGTTGGCTTTCTGGCAGCAGTAACATTAGCTATAAGGAAGGCCTCATTTGTGCTTGATTGGCATTCAATGGGCTGAATGGCCAAATTCTGCTCTTTTAGCTTTATGGCCCTTAAGGTCTCATGGAGGTGATACAGCAGATTTTCTTCTGAAGAGTCAGGAAGAGAGCAAAGGATGTAAAAGAAAAGGTTGTCCCCAGAATTTTCACTGAAGATACAAATTGAGTGAATTGGAACCTGTCATATCATGCAGTCATAAATTGTATAATATTTGAACATCCATTGGAAACCAATACTTTTGTGAACTGAACTCTCTGGCATGTGTTGGTTTTGATGTCCTAGGAAACAAATTCAAGAAAATTACAGCTCCGCTTCAAAGAATGCCAGTTGATATGTAATTGACTGAGCAGGTATCTGTCACCAACAGGTCATTAAGCTGCCTTGAAGGGACCAGTATTATTGCTGTATTAGTAAGTACTACACTGGTTGGGGGTGATTAGGTAGGTGTACGATATCTCTTGTTTCAACCAAAGTTGTTTTGTTGATTTTGAGTTAATTTTTATTAGCTTTTTGTTAGTTGGTTTCAAAAATTACGGTACAGTTGATTTTTGTCAAGCTTAAATCCTGTCAATGGATAAAGGGTGCAAGTACTAGGCAAATTGAATAATTAAGCATTATCTGTGGAGGAGTGATAGGTTTATTCTAGATTTATTGGTATTTGTTAAGAATGAATAAGGGCTGGTTTTATGAAAAATTGTTATCACCTGTTCCCGTGGACCAAATCTGTGCAGCGAACAAGCAGGTGGAGTAGGTGAAACATTTTGTAATTTAATGCATTGATGCAAACCACATTTGCCATGATTGCCAGCATAACTGAGACTTTGTGATATTCAAAGAGTGCAAGTTGTCGCTGTTCCTAAGGAAAAATATATTTTCACAACCTCTTCATTAAATAACCTTTGGTGCAATATAGTTAAAGTAGATATTGTTATGAAAGAAGATGTTATTTTACAACATTAGTTAGATCGAGCTATGTCATATTCAAAGTGGACATGAGTACATTTGGATAGTTTGCTATTTGCATAATGAAATATTTATTTTTAAAAGTTTTTGGGAGAAACTATGACCAGTTCCCAGTTTGAGTTCAATGCACAGACTTGAAGTAAAATAAAGGAGGAATCATGTCTGCAATTCCAAATGGAAATCCTGCAGTTCAGATTAGAGGTTCCAAACAAGTGGATCTTGGTCAAGAGGTCAGACAGTGGATTTTGGTCCCAGTGTTCCCGTTCAAGCTTAAAACAACCAGCTTTTAAAAACAGTTCAAAGGGAAAGGTTTGAAATATCAATTAAAAATATAGTACCCCAGCATTTATCCATCCAAATATGATGTTTCATTACGATGTTGAGAATAAAGGAATCACTGAAGCAATTTTCTGCCAAAGCCTCATGAGGACCGCTAAATGTTAATGCATATTACAGATTAGTGAACCATTGCATTCCTATTGGGTGAGACAGCAGCTATTAATAAGCAGTAAAAGTCTGAGTTCCGTTAGAGCTAATATCCACGGTTCAATGACTACATTATTATTTATCTACTGAATGTCAGAATTAATATTCTAACATGCTTAAGCTAAGAAGGAGTACTCTAAGGTAAGGCTGAAATTGAAGGCTTCTCTACGGAATACTTGTATGGTAATCTTGAAAGTGGTGATGAAACTCAGGAGTCAGAGACACTCAAGGGCACTAAACACATGTCACATGATCAGGAGTTAATTTTTTTGAGGGGACATCTGAGATTTTATTGTCTATGTTTCATTAGGTTTACAGTCATGTAGTAACAATACCTAGTTTTAAGTTGACAATACGGTGTATTTAGAATCACAGAAGTAGAATTACAAATTTAATCAATATCCTCAATAGTGATCAACCCTTCATTAAGATTAAAGCCACAACACACAAGGCAAGCATTACTTTCAAAGACATTACTAGTATTTGATTGGCACAAGACAGCAAGTTAGCAGCAAAAAAATTTTCTTTTCCAAAATAACAAGCAATTATTCATGCCTGCAAATAAAAAGCCATTATACAATCTGTAGACTGGTGAAGTCACAGCCAGTGTTCCCTAATTTTCTTTCTGGCTGCGTGAGCCCCTGAGATCCGTATGTGGCAGCAACTTCCCGAATTGCAATTTAATGCTACAATTGATATCGCATCATTGATCACCATGCATTGAATGTTGGAGTGGCTGTGCACATGCTGCCATGCAGCTGAGAGGGAATAGTGGTCACCACTTCCATTGCATATGCATAAAGCTAGAACATTTTAATATGGTCATTACAACCCTTTTCACTGCATCTCAGATCTCAATCTCCAATTTAAATTTAACAATTGACACACTATTCATTAGAGTAGCACCCATTTTGTTTTTGTTCTCTGCCAAGTAGCTCATGTATTTGTGCAGCCTCAAGCTTGAGATTTCACATTAATTTGCAAGGATTTCAGTCAATGCAAATTTTCTTGGTTCTCAGTGAGCTGATTATTCATTTGTTGACATGTTTAAAATATTCCCTCTCCTTTGTACCCTCCCTGAGCACCTCTTCCACTGTTTCCCTTGCAGCATCTCTCTCCCTGACCTCTTCATACTTTCTGCTTCTCCACATAGTCACAGCCACCCCTCCTACCCTCTCTTGTAGCTTCTTTCTCCCCACTAACCATCTCCTAGCCTCCTTCTCCCTACCCTCATTCACCTTCCTCAACCCTAGCCCCAACAAAAAGCACTGTGTTGGCAAAATGCCCCAACTGAGACTTGGCAAAACACTACCCCGCAAAAGGAGTCCCCTAGCCTCAGCAAAACCTGGGCTGAACTACAGCAAACGACAACTCCTCTGGTCCTAGCAGAAATAAAAACACAACCCTGTCCTCAGCAAAAAAAAAATACCTTTCTGTCCCCACCACTGGTATAAAGCAAGCCCCAGCCTGGCAACAGACGACCACATCAGCCACAGTAAATGCAACCAAAGTGATTCACTCACTGCTACCACCTCCCCCAGTTGCTCATTGTCTTTCTATCACAGACTGCTTTTCTCTAAGTTTATACCAGCTCCAGGAAGGGCAAGAAACAGCCCATGATTGGAAGATTAGCTGTTCACCAGACCCGTCAATTCTACTTATGGAAATGATCTTTCTCTAATATGTTGCCTTGTGATTGAATTTTCCTGTTTGTTTTGCAATATAACTTCAGTCCAGTTTGAAGATATATTTTTGAGTAGGTAACCAACCTGTTCATTTACTTGGAAATTCCTCAAACTTTATAGTGAATATTTTGAATTAAAAAGTAAATATTAGAAAGATTTGAGCTACGTGTACGTGTCTGGTTAGATTTGTTTTGCTGCTTTAATCAACATTGAACAGGATGCAAATAGGTTAAGAAAATTGTCATCTGATTGGGTTAACCATTAGGTTTTAGGCCATGTTAGAAACAAACAAATGACCATTATCAGATTTAATTATTGCTGACTATCTCTTTCCGACAGCATTTTCTTCAAACAGCTTTCTGGTAGTATTGATTTTTCGGTACTTTTTTTCTCCCTCTGTTTTTTCAGACTCCAATTATGTTTGAAGTTTACTGTTTCACATCCACTTCCTACTGGCAAACCATTTCAGTTTTGTTAGTATTGGAATCGGAGCTTGGGTTTTCTTGCAGAAACTGGCATTAAATCCAGCTTAGACACTGGAATTTTCTGTGTTAGCATATCTTGTAAATCTAAATGGAGATTTATATCTGTTTATTATGTTATTATGTTTGGAACACAGTTCAACATAATTTCAAATTGGACACCTTCCACTTTGTTTATGTTTGCACCGTACCTTTGTGAAAGATGCTATATGGCAGTATTACCGCAGTGAATGTGCATAAGCAGTTGAAGACCTTCTAATAAGACCAATGTGTTTCTCAGTGGTGTAACTGTATAATTATAACAGTAAACAACAGTGAAATCTAGTAGGAATGCTCATTAATTACACATCTGATGTGCCAACCAAATGCCTCTTTTAACTTGTTCCAAATGTCAGGAAGACTCAGCTTCTTGATAATGTTAGTCTCTGGTCAATTTATAGAAATGGAAAAACTGTGACTGTTGATTGTTGCTGCACTGATGATAATAACAACGTTGAAACTAGTCTTTAAAGGGGTGGTATTGCCATGGAAAAGAGTCTTGTTGTGTGCCCTGTTTAGGAATTGGGGTGAGTTGGTTGACATGATAGGTAATGCAGTGACTTGCAACTGCTGTTACAAATGATTACTATCTGAATTAGTGTTCTTGCAAAGTGATCTCATCTTCCTTTAGTGTATTTCCTTAACTTGCTAACCCTCAAATTTGTCCTGTATTAATACAAGCAGTTAAATTACAGATTGTCTAATTATTTATTTATGTAGTTTACAAAATTCATGCTGCAATTTTTAAGGTAAACTTACAGTTAAGTTCAAACCAAAAGCAGTGTAAAGGTTAGACACAGGGACTGTTTTATTTCAATTGAATTTCATGTGAAATACCAAATTTCTCAAAAATGGAATTACAACTTAAACACACCTATGTTTCTTATGTTTGACTCTTGGTTAGAGTTTCATCCACATATCTGCATTTCAGTCTCTGATGTTGTTTTATGCCATTTCATCTTCCGACATCTTTACTCCCACTGGGTATATGGCACACAAACAGGCCATTCAGACCAAGCAGTCCATGCTGGTGTTTAAGCCCCACTTGAATGTCCTTTCATCTTTTCTCATCTAAGAATAGCATTATAACCCTGTATTTTCTTTTCCTTCATTTACATGTTTGGCTTCCTCTTATACAATTTGCTTCAACATTCTCTGTGCCAGCAGTTCCATATTCTTCTCACCACTTGTTGGTGAAGACATTTTTTTGGAATTCCGTGTTGGGTTTCTTTGTGATTATCTTAAATTAATGGCCTCTTTTCCACTGCTTACATGAATGGCTTATTTTCTGTTCATCCCCACAAGACGGAGCATTCTCTTTGCATCCATTGTGTCAGAATCTTTCATAATTCTAAAGAACTCAACTGGGTTATTCCTCAATCATCTTTGCTCAATAGAAAAAGATACAGCCTGTCATTATATATCTGATATCTTCCATGGCCTGTCCCATCAGCGGATTTCAATGCACCCCCCAACTCTGTCAGTAGGCTGTGACGCTGTGGGCTATATATGGGACGGTGCAAGTTGAGAGACTTTTGTCTTCCTGACTCCCCGTATTAAGTCCCTGGTGGGAAGGGTCAAGGATCAAAGCCTTCCCATGTGTAAGTCACATAATGGCCTCATTAAGCTGCTGCTGATATGTAACAAGCACCAGGCAGTGGCCATACTATATGGACAGACTGACATGTAAACTCTGGTGGGACACCTGCAACTTTATGAGGGAATCAGTTTCTTCCTCTTGGGCTTCCTATGCCTAACATAGATACCCACAGGTGGCAAGTGAAGAATCTTGGGAAAGACACTGGGTATTTACAATTACACCTTTCTCCCTTTCCCCCAAAGCAACTTACCCTTACCCTGCGAGGTTGTTGACTTGCTCGCCGAGCTGGCTTGTCTTCATTCAGATGTTTCATCACTATGCTAGGTGACATCAACAGTGCAGCCTCTGATGAAGCGATTTTATTCTACTCCGCTTGGAATTTATACTGTCTGGTCTGTTATGGTGAGTACTGTCATTTCCGGTTTTGATCTGTATGAATTCCTACAGGCATGGTTTTCCACCCATAATGCAATCAACAAACATATAGAATTGGACCCCATATACAAACGCATACAGATCAAAACCAGAAATGACACAACTCACCATAACGGACCAGACAGTATAAATTTCAAGCAGAGTAGAACAACATTGCTTCATTGGAGGCTCCCACTGATGATGTCACCTAGCATGGTGACAAAATGTCTGAACGAAAACAAGCCAGCCTGGCAAGCAAGTCAACAACCTCACCCACAACCCAAGGTACAGATCTTTGCCAAAACTTTACCCTTACCCTTCCTTGCCAGAGCTGTAACTGACTGGCCTCATGCCTTCATATAAACATTAGTGTCTCAAATGTACCCCCAGAGTCCATGACTTTGTGAATTACTATGGCATTATTGGCCATGTACTCTCTCCAAGAAGAGGCCAGCATGATAGTGACTTGTGAAAAACCCTCTTCCCAGACACCATGTCCCCTCCTATGCCCTATGTTTCTATCCTTTTCTTTAAATTGTCCCCTTTCACCATAATCATCCCCTCAGTAACCCAGCCCATAAAAGCCCACTCCAGGATTTCAGTTTCTGACTTTCCCCTGAACTCCACTCACTGCACTCTGTTAATCCTCCAATTGGACTGACCATGGTCCAGGCCCAGATTGATTTGGAAGGGCAGCTCTGGCTGTGAAAGGTCCAAGCCCTGGATTGGTCCTTATAGCACACTGCCTCACATACCTGTAATCCCTATACTGGTTACACCTGTCCTGCAGGACTAACTGTGGCCCAATTCCCAATCTCTGGTAGGACCAAGCAACTGAATGTCTGGGGCTAACCTCCTGAACTGGAATCTATCAAGCCCCCTGAAGGACTGTGTGACACGACAGTCAAATGCCCCCACACCCAAATGCCCATGTTAAGGACTTGTTTCCCTCTGAGTTTCAGACAGGTCCATTTGGTTGAAACATATGCAGTGTGTTTGCAGTATTACTGTAGACACGACAATAACATATAATGGTGCCCGACAGCACCAGGTCCATCCCTGCGACAGTTCAGTGTTCCCAACTTGACAAGCTGCCTGTCTCTGCCTTGGTGTTAAAATGAATTGCAGGCCTCAAAGGAGGGCAGCTTTCGAGTGAGCACAAAATGAGTGAGTGTTAAGAAATGAAGCTAAGAACCATAAGTTCAGAAGATGCGTCACTGGACATGAAATGTTAACTCTGATTTCACTCCGCAGATGCTGCTATGCCTGATGAGCTTTTCCAGCAATTTTTGTTTTTGTTTCAGATTTCCAGCATCTGCAGTTGTAGAGTCATAGAGTCATAGAGATGTACAGCATGGAAATGGACCCTTCAGTCCAAATTGTCCATGCCGACCAGATATCCTAAATTAATCTAGTCCCATTTGCCCATATCCTTCTAAACCCGTCCTATTCATATACCCATCCAGATGCCTTTTAAATGCTGTAATTGTACCAGCCTCCACCACTCCCTTTAGTAGCACATTCTGTACACACACCACTCTCTGAGTAAAAAAGTTGCCCCTTAAGACCCTTTTAAATCTTTCACCTTAAACTATGCTCTCTAGTTCCGGACTCACCCACCCCAGGGAAAAGACCTTGACTGTTCACCCTATCCATGCCCCTCATGATTTTATAAACCTCTGTAAGGTCACCCCTCAGCCTCTGACACTCCAGGAAAATAGCCCCAACCTACTCAGACTCTCCCTATAGCTCACAACCTCCAACTCTAGCAACATCCTTGTAGATCTTTTCTGAACCCTTTCAAGTTTCACAACATCTTTCCTACAGCAGGGAGATCAGAATGGAATGTAGTATTCCAAGAGTGGCCTTACCAATGTCCTGAACAGCTGCAACACGACCTCCCAACTCCTGTACTTAATGCACTGACCAATTAAGGCAAGTGCACCAAATGCCTTCTTCGCCATCCTGCCTATCAGTGACTCCACTTTCAAGGAATTATGCACCCGCATTGCCAGATCTCTTTGTTCAGCAACACTCCCCGGGGCCCTACCAATAACAATATAAGACCTGCCCTGATTTGCTTTACCAAAATGCAACACCTCACATTTATCTAAATTAAACTCCATCTGCCACTCCTCAGCCCATTGGCCCTCTGATCAAAGTCCTGTTGAACTCTGAGGTAATCTTTTTCACTGTTCTTTCAGTTCTTTTTGTCTAAGAACCATCAGGTTCATCCTTTGTAGGTGTTTGAAATGTGTGGGTGCGTGTCTCCATGTGCAAGGTGACCCGGCAGAAGCATTCAGGACTTCAGCCCTGAGTTTGACCGGAAGCAGCGTGATGGTGTGCTGAGGCTTGTTCATTCCAACTTGCATGGATGAAAGGTAGAGGGGAACAGTGTCTATGGAGCATGTAGGAGCATTGCAATGAAAGCAGGGTTGGATGAAGACCTGGCCAAGTAATTGACAAATTGCAGCTGCCAGGTATCCATTCTGACTTTCATGTTGGGAATTAGTGCTGTTTAGTTTCTTGGTGAAGAAAACAGAATCTGAAAGGGACCCATAAATAAGATGATTAGGGCCAATAATAAAATGCAGATGCATGAAAATAAGGTGATTACTGCTGAAAAATAAAATTCTAAAGTTGCCTTTTAAAGCTTAAATATGGGAATTCTTTTTTTCATGTGATTCTGATTTTTTATATTCTCACTGTATTTTCCCAACTTTCTTGCCATTGCCTGAACCACTCCAGGGAGCAGAAAATTCTACCGCAATTGTATTTTTTGAGTCAAATGAGTGTGCATTATCTTTGACAAATTCAGTCATATTGAAAGGATTTAAACATGAAATGTTAACATGGAGAGATAGGAGCGTGTTCACTGTGTATTTTAATTCAAAAGAAATTTTAAGTATTTTGGAATGTTAATGTGATAAGGCATGACATAAATGTGATGATTATTCTGTTGGTTTGCTGAACTAATGTGTACAGATAATTCAAGCTCCATTTGTGGGAAAACTAGACTTTCAGCTAATTCAGCTCTAGTCTGGTAGGTAACCAGATGAATTTACAAAAGTTCTCTGCTGTTAGAGTGGAATGAGGGATATCACAGTGTGGAGCTGGAGGAACACAGCAGACCAGGCAGCATCAGAGGAGCAGGAAAGTTGACATTTCGGGTTGGGACCTTCTTCAGAAATGATATTGGAAGCTTTTACCAGCTCATTTTTATGGGCACCAACAAACAAAAATTGACTGTGTTGCTCATGTAGCTTTGCTTCCTCTTAACATCAGTGGGGCTCTCTTGCGAATGAACTTTAATGTGAAATTGATGAATCCTGTGTATATTAAAGTTCCGCTTAGATCAGGAACAGTGTCAAAGAAAGCACATTACATACATATCATTACTAAAAACAAGAAAATAGATAAGGACCATTACAGAAAATGAAAGCAGGTCATCAGTCTAATTATGGACATGACAACCCAATTCCCACAAGCTATTCTTTTGAAGATAATTACAGCTATGGTCGAAGTGGAAAAGCTAACACCTTTTTTTTTACTCCTTTTGGACTACCAGTTGATCTACAATCTAAACAGGGTTCTAAATTTATGTTAAAATTTTGCAGGAAATGATTAGCAGTTGGGTATGAAACACCTTGAAGTTTATGACTGACACAATAACAAGGAATTACTACTTTACACTCATCCACAGACTTCCATTGAGAAGTTTAAAACTTATGAGTGTGAGACTATTCAAATGGAGTCTTTTGATGCAAACACTCAATGTAAATATTATTCCCATTGCTGGGAATGAGCATTGTCTTGAATGTAAAATGTTATAATGTGATGTAGGTTTAAAAAATGCTAAGATTGTATTCGGTTGCATAAGAGGGGCAGAAACATAGAAGATAGGAACAGGAGGAGGCCATTCAGTCCTTCAAGCCTGCTCCACCATTCACCATGATCATGACTAATCGACCAACTCAATAGCCTAATCCAGCTTTCTCCCCATAACCTTTGATCCCATTTGCTCCAAGTGCTATATCTAGCCACCTCTTGAATATATTCAATGTTTTGGCATCAACTATTTTCTGTGGTGATGAATTCCATAGGCTCACCACTCTTTGGGCGAAGAAATGTCTCCTCATCTTCGTCCTAAATGGTCTACCCCAAATAATCAGACTGTAAGCCCTGGTTCTGGCCACACCCACCATCAGGAACATCCTCCCTGCATCTACTGTGTCTAGTCTAGGAGGAAAAATGAATGGATGTAAATCTTATCTTTTGTTATTTGTGTATCAAATATTTTCATAGAATCCCTAAAGTGTGGAAGCAGCGCATTTGGCTGATCAAGTCCACTCCAAACCTCTGAAGAGAATCCCACCAAGACCCACCCCCTCTACACAGTAACCCTTCATTTCCCATGGCCAATCCACCTAGCCTGCACATTTTTGGGAGGAAACCCACACAGACACAGGAAGAATGTGCAAACTCTACACAGACAGTCACCCAAAAGTGGGATTGAACCCAGGTCCCTGATGCTATGAGGCAGCAGTGCTAACCACTTAGCCACCATGCCACCCCAATTTTGTGATGAAATGCAGTGTCTTTTTATTCTTCTAGATTTTTGATTGTGGACTGAAATGGCAAAAGGACTGTTCTGAAAATCAAGGATTGTTCGAGGAATTACACTTTTTAAAAGCAACTAAGCTGACACTCATTGAAAGTGCTGTTTACACAGCTGCTTATTCAAGCAGCGGTGGAAGCCTAATTAGCAATGAGTTTGAGGTGTGGGGCTGTGTATGAATTTAACTTTGGATAGCAACAAGTAGCTGATTGATCTGTAACTAGAGACCTGTTCTGATGACAAAGGCTTCCTGCCTACCTGCAATTATATGATTGGCTCCAAGCTGGATGAACAGCTTGGTGAGTGTTTAAGAAAAGTCATAGAGTCATAAAGATGGACAGCATAGAAACAGACCCTTTGTCCAACTCGTCCACGCTGATCAGATATTCTAAATTAATCTAGTCCCAAATGCCAGCATTTGGCCCATATCCCTCTAAACCTTTCCTATTCATGTACCCATGCCTTTTAAATAGTATTTGTTCTAGCCTTCACCACTTCCTCTGGCAGTTCATTCTATACATGAAACACGCCATGCATGAAAAATTTGTCCCTTATGTCCCTTTTAAATCTTTCCCCTCTCACCTTAAACCTTTGCCCTTTCATTTTAGACTCCCTTACCCTGCTAAAAGACCTTGACTTTTCACCCTATCCATTACCCCATCCTCCAGTTCTGAGGAAGGGTCACTGGACCCAAAACGTTAACTCTGATATTTTCTTCACAGATGCTACCGGACCTGCTCAGCTTTTCCAGCAACTTTGTTTTTGTTCCTGATTTACAATATCTGTAGTTCTTTCAGTTTTTATTATAGTTTTAACGGCTTATCTGTAGCTAATATTTAGCTGTTTGTAATAAAAAGTAATTCTTGTTAAGTACAGAAAGCTAGTCTATGCTTTCTGATAACCACGTTTGAAAAGAGAGGTAAACTCTGGAATTTTGAGTAATTTTATAAAATCTTTAACTTTTGTGATGACTCTGAGAATAGCAGGGCTTGATATTCAGCAGGCTTCCCCAGCCAGTTGTAACAAAATTCAGAAAAAGAGAATAGAAAAAATGAAAACAGAACTTGAACTTACATCTTTGTTTAATTTGCAGACTGTAGCAGACTTGATCCTGGATGCTGTGTGCATCTATTTTAATGGGTGAATTGCTCACAACTGGCCTGTGAATCTTTGGTCATTACCACCCAAACTCCATGCCGATCATGCACGGGACAGTTTGTATCCATGCTAACTAAGGCCCTTATGTAGGCTGTTAATATTCACATCCTGTCACCCCTTGGTGTTAACCCAGAGGTGGGCAGAGGACTTGACATCCAGGAAGTATGACAAGCAAATCATGTAAGGCGGGCTTCCAGGAGGGGTCCCACAGTCAAAGGCACTCAAGCTTTGATTGAGAAGCCTGGTATATGAAAGGGGTGGGTACAGGGAGAGAGGTGGGGAGACAAGTTTTGGCGTGCCCGGAGACATCTCTTTGTTCTAGCTGCTGAGCCTCCTTCCCCCTTCCCATGATCCTCCACGTGCCAGAACTCACCTGTGACCTGAGATCCAGTGACAATAGAAGAGTGGGTAAAATGCCAGTAGCTGCAATCACCACCACCCCAGTAACACTACCATCCAATAGAGTTGCCAGCCTCTGGACGGTTGGTAATACCCCACAGGCAGGTCCTCTGCCCTGGAATCTCTGATCTCGAGGAAGACCCATCACTAACCGGATAAATGCCTGAATGGCCTTTATGTGGCCGTGCCTTTTCCAAACAAGCTGACTCATGGGCCCTCACTGACTGTCTAGGTTCATTTTTGTTGCCTCTATTAAATTCAGTCCAATATTTCTGCACACAACATTATCACTAACTGCAGATAGCATTTTGTATTTTGATAATTTTTTAAAAAAAAATTATTTACTTGTGGATATAGACAGACATTTAATAATGTCTAAAATAAAACAAAAACTTGTAGAACACGATAAAAAAGTTGTGCTTTTCCCATAACTAAGCTCATTTTCTGTCAACCTGCAGCAGCTAACAGAGAAATCAGTTACTCAGAACATTCTCAGTGGAAGTATAAGACCCATGGGAGAAGAGAGAAATGGGAAAGGGCAAATTTAAAGCAAACAAAATAATCAGCTCCAGGTTTTGAAGTGGATTTTTAATTTGTTCAGTATAGTTCGCTTTAGGGACTGAAAGCAGTTCAGAAATATTGCGGTTATCTGTGAGCAACATTTGGATATTAGGCTGTTCCACCGATATGCAACTCACATCATTATTATTTCATAACTTGCAATAACTACTATGCAACCTTTAAAACAATGCACAGAAGCAATTTAATAAAAAGATTGTGTGATGTAGTAAGCGCTATCAAAAGCAGGATTTATTGCTTATCCCTAATAGTCCTTGAAAAGATGATGTTTGCTGCCTGAATTCATACATTAATGACAAAGATAAACTTTTCCTCCTTGTTCTTGTTGACCTTGTTGTCTGCAGCCTGTGATATAGTTGTCAACACCATCCACCTTCAATGGCTCCCCTTTGTTGTTGTGTTGGATGGGACTGCTATCACCTGCTTCATTTATTATCTATGCAATCATAGCCAAAGAATGACTTGCAATGGCTTCTCTTCCTGCTCCTGCACTGTTCCCTCTGGTGTCTCCTGAGAATCAATCCTTAGCCCCTCCTTTCATTTGTCTACACACTGCCCCTCAATGATACCATCTGAAAACGTAGTACACTTAGCTCTATCTCACCACCACCTCTCTCAATTCCTCCACAGTTGGTAAATTCTCAGACTGTCTATCCACCATTCTGCGTTGGATGATCAGAAATGTCTTCTAATTCAACACTTGGAAGACTGGATCCATTGTTTTCAATCTATGCTATAAACTCTGTTTCTTATATAGCAATGCCTTATAATTCCTTGCCAACAGTGTGAGATCAAACCAGTCTCTCCAAAACCTTGACAACATACGTAACCATGGGAGATTTCCTATTTGTATCATCACTGAGATAATTTATTTCCACCTCAGTAACATTGCTGAATATCAACTCTATATCAGATCATCTGCTACTAAAAGCTTTGATTTTAAAATACTTGTTTTCAATTTTTTTCCATAGCTTCTATGTTTGCAATCTCCTTCAGCCCCTTACTCTCTGAGGTTTGGGTAATTAAAAATGGAGGATGGGGAAAATTTGTGATTGTGATCCTTTTTTTGAGGTATTTTCAGTGTTGGAGCTGATTTCCTCAAATTCTAGGAGCAGTAATTACTGTTTTATAAGCTGTTGCATTGTTTTGGAACTTAGGGAAAAAAAGATCAAAGCAGTGGCACTTTAGAAAAGGAGGAAGGGATTCAAAGACAGCGACCACATGGTGGGAGGTGAGTCAAAGGAGAAAGAAACCTACACTGCTGAATGACCCAGCAGTGAACCTTCACAGATACTTCCTCTGCTGTTGATTTCAAGTACCTCTGGACATCAGAGTTCATCTAAGAAAAATAAACAAACAGTGAAATTCACAGCTGACCTTGGAGAAACTTGTGTGCGGAGATCACAGCAGGGCAGCAGCTAAGTGGCTAGTCTTTTTTTATCTACAGCAGTGAGTAGAGTAGGTTCTTTTTGATTATATGTTTTTATTGAGATCTGTCTCTTGATTAAACTTTTAAAACATAAAACAAAGGTACTAAGTTAGCCTGGAGCAGTGTCTCTAGAGCAGTAAGACTGTGCTATTTTCTGGCTCTGTAGATTGTTAAGGTGCAAAGATGGCCGTCAGTACAGTGATGTGCTCTTCCTGTCAGATGTGGGGGATTAGGGACAGTTTTCATGTTACTGGTGATTATGTCTGCAGGAAGTGTGCTTGATTGTGAATCCTATCGGATTGCATGGATTGGTTGGAACAGCAGTTAGAGGCAATGAGGAATTTACAGGAGCTAGGGAGTGTGATGGATGGCAAGTCAAGTAGATGCGTGACCTCCGGCAAAGGTAGCAGAGGGAGGCAGGTAGTGCAGGAATCTCTTGTGGCTATCCCTATCTCAAACAAGTATACTGTTTTGGAAAATGTAGGGGGTGATGGACTCTTAGGGGAATATAGCACAGACAGCCAGGTTTCTGGTACTGTGATTGGCTCTAATGTAATGAGGGGTACGCCAGGTTCCAAGCAGTCGCTATGATAGGGGACTGTCTAGTCAGAGGCACAGACAGACATTTCTGTGGCCGATAGCAAGACATCAAAATGGTGTGTTTGCCTCCCCGGTGCCAGAATCAAGGATATCTCAGAGTGGGTGCAGACTATTCTCAAAGGCAAGAGGGACCAGCTGAAGATTGTTGTATACTTTGGAATTAACGACACAGGAAGAGATGAGGATGAGATTCTGAGGAGAGAATATGGGAAGTTAGGCAGGAATTTAAAAAGTTGGTCCTCAGGGGTAGTAATATCTGGATTACTTCCATTGGCACAAGCTACTGAGGGTGGGAATAGGAGGATAGAACAGATGAATGCATGACTGAGGAGCTGGTGCAGGGGAGAAGGATTCACATTTTTGGCTCACTGGAATCTCTTCGGGTGTAGTAGTGAACTGTATAAAAAAGGCAGATTGCACCTGAATTGGAAGGGGGCTAATATACTGGTGGGGAGATTTGCTAGAGCTGCCCAGAAGGATTTAAACTCGTAAGGGGGTAGGGGGGAGGCGGGTTAGGACCCAGGAGAATAGTGAGGGAAGAGAGCAGTCTGAGGCTGATATGGTTAGGAAAAGGAGTAAGTTAAATAGTTAGGGCAGGCAGGAACAAAACAGAGAATGAGGTAGGACTGATAAATTAAACTGCATTTATTTCAATACAAGAGGCCTAACAGATAAGGCAGATGAAGTCAGGGCATGGTTGGGAACATGGGGCTGGGATATCATAGCAATTACAGAGACGTGGCTCAAGGATGGACAGGATCAGTAACTTAATGTTCCAGGATAAAGATGCTATTGGAAGGATAGAAAGGGGAGCAAGACAGGAGGGGGGGGTTGGCATTTTTGATTAAGGATAACATTACGGCTGTACTGAGGGAGTACATTCCTGGGAATACATCCAGGGAAATTATTTGGGTGGAACCGAGAAATAAGAAAGGCATGATCACCTTATTGGGATTGTACTATAGAACCCTCCATAGTTAGTAAGAAATTGAGAAACAAATTTGTAAGGAGGTCTCAGTTATCTGTGAGAATAATAAGGTGGTTATGATAGGGGATCTTAATTTTCCAAACATAGATTCGGGCTGCCATAGTGTTAAGGGCTTGGATGGAGAGAAATTTGTTATGTGTGCACTTCAAACAAATGGCCATGTCTCAAATTCTACAGGCAGTAGTCCTCAATCAGGCCACAAAAGATGAGTTTTAGTTAGGAGGTCCTGGCAAAATAAGTCAAAGGCATCTCTGCTGTAAGTCCAGTGGCTTGGATACCGTAAGTTGATTGATTGGATCGGTCAGGGTCATGGGGTCTGTACCTCTACAGGTGAGCCACTGTCAGCCCTGTGGGCCTGCTGCAATAAGTCTCGGTCGTAAGTCAGTCATGGGGCTACACCCAGATCATTTGGGGCTGCCTGTCCATTTTGGTCATGGGGTAGATCATAGTCAGTCCTGGTGGGGGGTTGGGGTGGTGATGGGGGTCAGCTGAATGAAAGTCAAGGGGGTTATCAAGGCCCAGTGCTGTGGGAGCTTAGTTGAGGAAGTCAGTTGTAGAAATTGGAGGCAGGATGATAGGGAAGCGATGGGGACAATAATTGTGAAGAAGGCAAATTTGATATTACAGGTCAGTGGTGATGATGCATTTGAGCATGTGGGTCATTACATTAAGGTTGTCTGATTGTCAAAAGCACCCTGACTTCAGGGGGCACTGCAGCACGATAGTTGGCATGGCCAGGTTGTGCTATACTGGACTTGGGAGGAGTGTATCACTGGCAAATATTTGAGATTTGTTAACTTTGCATTAGTATATTAGGACAACATAACGATGTTAAAGTAATCATCCTCACTGGGGAAAGAATAATTTTCCCATGAAGAATTCTCTGTTCCGTTCAGATCATCCAATGTGTACTCAGTTTTCTTGTTTCCAGCATCGTGATACCAGTATAATGTAGCTGAAGCAAGATAATGGTATGTTCACTGAAATATTTGCTTGCATTTCTGTAGTGCTTCTCAATTGCATGAAGAGAAATTGCTTTACCTTAATGGTGAGAAATAGCAAATTCCTCAAAGAATATCAAAGAGACAAATAGACAAAATACAGGTCCGAAAGTATTGTTCAAGAGTTTAGAGAACATTTTCTTATAACTGTGTGGAGGTAGCAGAGTAGAGTGAAAAAGGGCAGGAAGGTCCAGTGCTGACTGGGTCCACTGGATAGTGCAGGGGTTGAAAATGTCAGGCTGAGACTCTTGCTGAATCAGCAGGGGTCTTGTCATTCGGGGTTTATAGGAATGGTGCTGGAGGGCCAGCAGCAAGAACAAAGGGCTGGTTCTCAGGTAGACATCCCTCTGCCCGATGTGTAGCCACTGGGTGCTTTTCATTGATGGAATTGCTCTCCAACTGCCAAGCTAAAACTGCCTACCCAAGTTGAATTGTTGGGAATGCCATAAGTTAAACTGCCTTCTTGCAGCTGGTTAAGCCCAGATCTGGCAAGCTCAGGCCCTTAAATTATCCTTATATGGTCACTTCAGAGAAGGAAGGTTGACCATTGGCCTTCCCACCCCAGAATTAGTTGCAATGGAAGGTAGAAGGGTTTGGGTACGCTCATGTACCACCAAATGAAGCAGCCTTCCCATCTCCAAATTCGTGAGCTCTGGGAGCACCAGATTCCTTTGTTTAAGGTAGGGTGGACGGGGTGCACAGAAATGTAAGAGACATGTATGGCGGATTCCAGGCTGCCTATGTAATAGTACCCACTTTATACCCTCCCAAAATTGTAGGTTCCAACTACAATCAGAGATTTATAAATTGATCTAAGCTCTACTTGTATCAATTTTGATTAGTTCAAGTGATAACAACTCATTACATTTTGTACTCCCACACAGTCCCCGTTTGTGAACAGGGTCTGTTCTGGAGTCTGGTCGCAAGTTGTTTGAACCCAAATCGAGGAACAAGGCAGGACAAGATAAATCAGCTGTTTGTGTGTACAGGAAATGTTTGTATATTGGGTCTTTTAAATTACAGCATGTGCGGAATAACGGCCATAAGTACGTTGGACATTCATAAATCAGAGGTCCCCTGTACAGTAACAGTTACTGAAACATAACCTCCTCTGTGATCCAAGGAGAACAGTCCTAAATTTGCTAGTCATTTCACAAATGGCATGAAAACAGAAGAAAGTGTAGATGAATACAGATGGCAGAAAAGAACCCCGGCATAAAGAAAGCATTAACAATTACTATAAATAACCCAGAGAAAATACTCCCTGAGGGAGAAATAAAAGCATGAAAATAGTCTAATGAGTAAAATGAAAATGGTGGCATTTGAGCATGATGTAAGATGGGAGCGATTAAAGATGAAAGTAGGGTCTGAGAAAAAGCCAAACGTCGAAGGATCATTTTCATAGTAACTGTTGGAAAATTTTGGCTGTTTATTTAGTAACTAAAGAAACATGTGTAATACATTACAGGATTATTCTTAACGGATATACCTCTGTTATAAAATTGAATTTTAATTAGATTTTCCAAAATGTCATTATCTTGCAATATCTTTTTGAACTGTATAATAAAATTTCATGGTAATATAGGTTTCATTGTTTTGAAAATTATATTGAATTGTAGAACTGAAATTTTATACTGCATCATAGTTTATCATTTGATTCAGATGTTTTATGGTTTTGACCATCCTGTAAATTATTTGAGATGATGACCAGAGGAGAAACATGTCACATGTGGTGTTGTAGCCCAGAAACTTTGTTATAACTTTTGGCTGAAAGATTCTGAGGATAGCATGGAATCCCTATAGTGTGGAATGAGGCCATTCAGCCCATTGACTCACACTGACCCTCTGAAGAACATCCCACCCTGACATAGCCCCACTGTATCCCATAACTCTGCATTTCCCATGGCTAATCCACCTTGCCAACACATCCCTGAACACTATGGACAAGTGCAGGCCAATCCACAGAACCTATACATCCTTGGACTGTGGGAGGAAACTGGAGCATCCAGAAGAAACCCATGCAGACACAGGGAGAACATGCAATCTCTACACAGTCAACTGAAGCTGGAATTGAACCCAGGTCCCTGGCACTGTTGAGGCAGCAGTGCTAACCATTGAGGCACTGTGCTGCTTTTAACAAACAAAGAATGAGCTGAGGTTTGCTGCATTCACAAGACTATTATAACAAACTAGGTGCAAGACATTGAAACAAAGAACAAACTCGCTAGAGCAATGCTAGTTAAAAGGATGCCCATTTTGAAGAAGTTCTCTGCCTCCCACAGATGTGATTCTGCAGCTCCCCCTACTCTCACATCCAGTCCTGAAGAAGCGTAATACCCAAAATGTTGACTTCTCCTTTCCTCCAGATACAGCCTGGCTTGCTGTATTCTTCCAGCCTCTTGTTTGTCTATTAAGGAACTTCAAACTGCCTATTTTCCACGTTTGAGAGGCTACAGCAATCAACGTCCTCTTAGGAAACAATTCAATCACTAAAATATTTTAGGGATGTTGCCTCTGTTGCAAGTGAATTTTTATTTCTAACACACAAAGGCCTAAATTTGGGAACCCTGACAGTTGGAAGGAAATGAGAAGAAGTGGATCTGAGACTGATGCTTTTATGTAATGCTTATGGATCATGAAGAGAGTGTTTCCTTCAGGTACGGCAAGCTGTCAGCCATGTGATCAGACCTTCCCCTCTATCACCAGCGCTCACCTCATCCACTGGGATTTCTAATTCACTTCAGCTCTGGCTGTTGTATACAAAACATTATAACATGCAAACATTTAAAAGAAGTCCAGCCGTTAAATTCAGCAGGACATACCGGTAATCTTTACTGCTATTTTAAAAATAGTCACCTCCCAGCTGGCACGATATATAGACCTTGATTAGACAGACTTGCTTTCTATGACTATGATGTACAAGGGCACACAGGTCCCTTTGTACATCAAACTTTCCATTCTATCATTTAAATAATATTCTGCCATTCTGGTTTACCTATCGAAGTGCAAAACTTCACAGTTTATCACATATTACTGCATCTGCAATGTATTTGTCCATTTACATAACTTGTCCAAATCTTCCTAAAGCCACATTATGTCCTTCTCATCCCTCATACTCCCACCTAGTTTTGTGTTGCCAGTAAACCTGGAAGTGTGATACTCAATTCTCACATCCAAATCATCAAAACGTATTCTGAATAGCTAGGACCCAACTACGGATTTCTGTGGTACCCGGTGTATTGAGTACAAAAACAAACTTGCTGGAAAAGCTCAGCAGGTCTGGCAGCATCTGTGAAGGAAGAAACAGAGTTAACGTTTCGGGTCTGGTGACCCTTCCTCAGAACTGATGGTGGCTGGGAAAACGTCAGTTTATATGCAGAAAATAGGGAGGTGGGTTGGGTAGGAAGTAAACGACAGGATAGAGCCTTAAGAGAGAGAAAAACAGTTGGACTGACAAAGGAGTTGATAACAATCAGGCTGGGAGGGTGAATGGGGACTATTTACCATGGACGTGCAATCCCTTTACATGTCCATTCCCGACCAGGAGGGTCATAGGGCTCTCCACTTCTTCCTGGAGCAAAGACCTGAACCATTCCCACCCACCACCACCCTCCTCTGCTTGGCCGTGCTTGTCCTCACCCTCAACAGCTTCTCTTTTAACTCCTCTCATTTTCTTCAGGTAAGAGGGATGCCCATGGGTACCCGCATGGGACCAGTTATACCTGTCTCTGCATGGGGTACGTGGAACATACCTTGTTCCAATCCTATTCCGGCCCCCATTCACAACTCTTTCTCCGATATATTGATGATATGGTGCTCCTTTCCTCTCTTTTCTGGAATTGGAAAACTTCATTGATTTCACTTCCAATTTCCACCCTGCCCTCACCTTCACCTGATCTATCTCTGACTCCTCCTTTCTCTTCCTTGTCATTTCTGTTTCCATTTCTGGGGATAGACTGGCCACTAATATCCACTACAAACCCAATGACTCCCACAGCTACCTGGGCTATACACCATCACACCCCACTTCCTGTAAAGACTCCATCCCATTCTCTCAGTTCCTCCGTCTCAGTCGTATATGTTCAGATGAGGCCAACGTTGACAAGGGAGCCTCTGAAATATCCACCTTCTTCCTCAACCAAGGATTCCCCAGCACCGTTGTCAACAGGGCCCTCAACCAGGTCCGACCCATCTCCTGCACTTCCACCCTCACCCCTTCTCTTCTCTCCCGCAACAGTGATAGAGTTCCCCTTGTCCTTACCTACCAACCCACCAGCATCTACATCCAGAAGATCATCAGGCGCCATTTCCGCCACCTCCAGCAAGGTGCCACTACCAGACACATATTCCCCTCCTCTCCCTTGTCTGCCTTCCACAAGACCGTCCCTCTGGGTTACCCTGGACCACAATTCCTTCACCCCCAATACCCCCCCAAAGCCCTACGGCACCTTCTCCTGCAACCGGCGAAGGTGCAACCCTTGCCCACTTACCTCCTTCCTCCCCAGTACCCAAGGGCCAAACATACCTTCCAGGTGAAGCAACACTCCACCCGCACTTCCCAGAATCTAGTCTACTGCATTCGCTGCTCACAATGTGGTCTCCTCTACACTGGGGAAATGAAGTGTAGACTGCGTGACCGCTTTGCAGAACATCTACCTTCTGCTCACAAAAAAGACCCCTGAACTACCTGTTGCCTGCCACTTTAACGCACCACCCTGTTCCCTGGCCAACATCTCTGTCTCTGGCTTGCTGCAGTGTTCCAGCGAAACTCAACGCAAGCTGGAGGAACAACACCTCATTTTCGGCTTGGGGACCCTGCAGCCCTCCTGACTCAATATCGAGTTCAATAATTTTAGGGCCTAAACTTTCCCATGTCCCAGCCCCCTACCCCACACACCAGGCCTTGTTATCACATAGCCTGCCAATACACTACTTGCTGTTAATCATTAATTATCTAATTAATGACTAACAGCATTAACTCATTAACTGTGGAGTTAGCAAAGGATCACTGGACTGAATTCTTGGATAGCACATTCGTCATATGAGAAAAGACTGGGCCTGTCGTCACTGGACTCTGGGAAAATAAGAAGGGATCTCATTGAAATATATAAAATTCTGACTGGGCTAGACAGTCTAGTTGCTGGGATGATGGTTCCTCTGGTTGAACGGTCCTGAACAAGAGGTCACAGTGTTGGGATACACGGTAGTCTTTTCAGACTAAGATGAGGAGAAATTTCTTCACTTGGAGGGTGGGGAACATGTGAAATTGTCAATACAGTAGGCTGGGGAGGTGAAATTACTGAATGTATTTGAGATAAAAATAAATAAATATTTCTAGCAGCTAAAGGTGTCAGTAAGTTTGAGGAGAGAATGCGATTATGGCATTGAGATAAAGGATTAGTCATGATGCTGTTGAATGTTGGAATGGGTTTAATGGGCCGAATGGCAGGCTCCTGCATCTAATTTCTGTTTCTGTGAGCTGAATCTTATCAGAAACCAACTAAGAGCCATTTTTTATTGAGTTTCATGGAGACTTTCTCTCCATGAGACCTCATTTTCTCCAACACTGGGTTGGAAAATGGGACATGTTTCCTTTCAACACGTGAAGATTCTTGCTGGACATCACATCCAAATTTCCCACTTTCTCACCATGGCCCTTGTCATTCAGGAGCTGGGAAGATTCCACTATGTGTTTCTCAGTGTTTTTACACCTGGGCAACAAGTGGAAAATCCATCTAAATTTATTTTCTGATAAGCCCGGTACAAATCAGATCAGATTTAATAGAACTAATAGATTTCCTGCATAAGCATCTAGCAGGGAAGCAGGAACAAAAACAGAAGTTGCTGGAAGCTCAGCAGGTCTGGCATCATCTGTGAAGAAAAAAATCAGAGTTAACGTTTTGGGTCCGATGACCCTTCCACAGAACTTTTGTTCCATCCGCAGTTCTATCGATTTTTAGACAGGGAAGCAGACTGTTTATGAATGAAATTAAGGTCTGCATTTCCCGAATTTTATTTTCATTTCTAAAATAAGATAAATTGCAGGAAATAAAAACTGAAAGAACTGCAGATGCTGTAAATCAGGAACAAAAATCACAGGAAGTCTTTATCATGTATCTGAGCTGGTATAAAAGTGGTCACTATTCAGAGATTAATTCAATATTTGTATCTCAAAAAACTTCTGCTGTTAACATTTATCCAAAATGGAATGATAATCTCACTTTAAAACTGCATGGATAAGATACCCTTCTAGCGACTTATATTAGTAAAGTCAAACATAGTGCAGGAAAGTACTTTTCTGTCAATCGAGGCACTGATACTTACAGTCAATTGCATTAATCTATGTGCCCTGTCTCACAATAGACAGCAGGAAGTAGTTGTTTAATACTAGCTTTTAGTCCTAGGTTCTGTAGAAATCATCTCATTTACGTCTCTGATTTTCACAAAAATCTGCTTAACTCTGCTCCTGATTGGTATTGCATGCTTAATGGCTGGGCAAAGTCCACTGAAATTAACGTGTACAAAACAGCTTTGCCACGGCATAATAGAAGCCTGAATAGCTCATCCTATATCTGCACACCACATTTGGCAATCTGTTTTTATTGCTGCCAGAAACACCAATGGGAACTTCCTCTTTTTATGAAGCAACTCTTCTGGCTGCACCTGCACACTGTTTACTGGCTTTCTTCCAAAGGTATGGATATCACTGGTGGCAGATGGGAAAAGTCAATCCAGCATTAAATAAAGTACAAGTTAAATCATAGATGAAGTAAGAGCAGCTTGGGAACATTGACTGAAACCCAAGATTATTGTTCGTTCTTTAAATCACCTCTATCTGATAATATTTGTAATCGAATAATAAAATGATTCATTTTGTTAAACTTGCTGATTTTATGATGCTGGACTAAATTAGTAAATTTATGTTAGAATCTGGCAAGGCAAAAAATTTTTTTTGTCATAAACTAAGATTGAGTTCCCAAGGACTTACTAAGAGTATAAAACCTCAAGATTCCATGGATTTGAACAAACAGCAATAATCTTTACAACGTAAAGTTAAGCCAGTAATATAATCTACAATTTATGTACTCATATTTTAACATTAAAAGTTAACCTGAGGTAGGTAAATATGGATAATAGATATGGTATAGTAGAAAATTTGACGGAATACTAAGAAATAGGCAAATAGGGTTGAGATGGATCTCTCAGATTTTTCAGCACACTGCCTACATTCCCACCCCCAGATGTTTGTGGCACTGGGCCATCAAATCTCATTAAAAATTTACAAGATATTCCAATTTCTTTTTCAGGATCTAATTTTGGAACTCCTTCAAGAGTTGCTCTGTGATGAACTGCACTCTTCCAATCAGGATTGTGCTCCCCTGGATGCTGGAAACTGCACCCCAATAATTACTCATGGGTGCAATTCCAGCTTTTTTCACAGACTGCTAGTTTTTCCCTGAGTTTCTCAGAGTACCAGTTTCTTAGTTGCAACAAACAAGTAGTGTTCATGAGCTTCTTTCACTCCACCCTCTGTTACACTGACTTAAGTAATTACTTACAGCCTTCTTCTGAGCCAGGTTGTTAACTTGCTCGCCGAGGTGGCTTGTTTTTGTTCATATTGAATGTTCATTGAATGAAAACAAGCCAGCTCGGCGAGCAAGTCAACAACCTCACCAACAATCGGGCTACAAATCTTTGCTAAAACTTCTTCGGAGCCCTCAAATCTCCCACATTTTTCCTGAGTACTAATCCAACACATAGCAGCACGTATTGATTCCCAGGACCACTCCTGAGGCCTAACTGCACCAAGTTATCAAGCAACTCCTGGGACTTCCTTCTGACCCCAGCTACTCAGAATCAGTGACCTTCAGGTATGTTCTCAGCAGCACAGCTACCAACAGTCCTCCTATGTGAAATCTGTTTCTCTCTTTCTCTCTCCCTCTCCACCCCTCTGCCCCGCCCTCTCTATCTCCTCCTTCTGCTCTCACCGTCTTTCGCTCTTCCTTCCTCCTTCGTGTTCTCTCTCTCTCACACTCTTCCCCCATTTCTGCTCTCTCTCCCAGCCTCTTCTGCTCTCCCTCTCTTTTCTCTCTCTCCCCCCTGCACCTCTTCACTCTCTCTCTCACTTTCAGCCCTTTCGCTCTATCACTGCCTCTGCCGTTTTTTTTTCATTCTCTTCCTCTCTAACTACTAATTAACTGTTAACCATTGAACTGCTCAGAGTGACCCACTGAAAACCTCTCAATAAAATTAAATCTGTCCTAATTACAAGGCAGAACCAAACATACCAACCATTGGGATTCCCTGAATGTTACATTATTACCAGATTTCTGGATTACACATGACAAGCAGTTTCAACACAAACAAAATTTTCAAAATTTCATCATGCTGTTTCCATGAATAATTTTATGCAAGGAATGCAAGAGACATTGGATAAAATGCATATTGCTACTTTCGATTGTAAATTATGTCATCACTTACATCTTGCTGGATAGCTACATTTCCCTTTGTTGCATTCACAGCTTTATTCTTTAAAGTGTAGTATTTTATCATTCAGCTGGTTTATGCCAAGAGCTAGTCTAAAATTGTCATCACTGGAGGTGGCATTTTTGTTATTAGTATCAAGCTAGCATACTGAAAATATAAACTACTTCTGATAGAATTAAAATTCTCATTTGGTTTTTCACTTCCTTGTCTTTTATTCCTCCTGGCTGTCTTTCTTTTCTCACTTTGGCTGGGTCCTGGGGAGGGATATTGTGGGACTGCGGTGGTTGGGCAGAGTATTTTAATTTGTACCAAATTACTTCCTCCTAATAGCAGATCTTGCTGAGTAGAACACCAACCACAATTCAGATCGGTGAGCTACAAACCAGTCTCATTTAATGGAGGCAATTTCCGATCGTTTCTATCCGCCCCTGAAGAACACTGGGTGACCACAATGAAACAATTTGGAAAAACAATTAAATGAAGCAACAACAGACCGGGCAACCTCCTAGAAAGAAATGCTTGCATTTTTCTTTCATGACCACTGAGATCTCAAAATGCATTAAAGCAAATGAGGTACTTTTTGAAGTGAAATCATAGCATCATAGTCATACAGCATGGAAACAGATCCTTCGATCCAACTCATCCATGCTGACCAGGTTTCCTAAAGTGAACTTGTCCCATTTGCCCGCTTTTGGCCCATATCCCTCTAAACCTTTCCTATTCATGTGCCTGTCCAAATGTCTTTTAAATGTTGTAATTGTGCGCACCTCTACCACCTTCTCTAGCAGTTCATTCAATATACGCACCACCCTCTGAAAAAGCTGCCCCTCAGGTTCCTTTTAAATCTTGCCCCTCACATCTTTAACCTATGCCCTCTAGTTTTGGACTCCCCTACCCTGGAGAAAAGACATTGGCAATTCACCTTATTCACCTTACAGTTACTGCTGTAATACAAGAAATGCAGTAGGGAATTCAGAAAAACTCCTGGAAAAAGCCATGTGGCTCACTAATGTTTTTTGGGGAAGAAAATTGTTATCCTTACATGGTCCGGACTACATGTGACTCGAGACCCGCAGTAATGTGGTGGATTCTTAACTGCCCTCTGGGCATTAATGCTGGCTTAGACAGCAATACCCTCAGCCCATGGATGCATTAAAAATAAGTGATTCTGCCGGATCTGCTGAGTTTCTCCAGCAATTTCTGCTTTTATTTCAGATTTCCAGCATCCACAATTCTTTGTGTAATTTATGCAACAATGCCGCAAATAGCATACAGAAGAAGGACTGCCAGGTGGAGCTATTTGGTCTGATCTCAATTTTATGATTGGTACTGTCTAAATATTAGTCAGAGTGATTGTTTATGTAGTATCCACCATAAGCAGCTTTCATTTATTAATTGAAGGTTTATCATTTTGGTGACTGAGGATGCTCACTTATCTGCGTACTTAAATGAATCTTACCTAAGTATAGAGGGTTAAAACAATAATTCTTTGAAGAGATCTGTCAAAAATGTTGATCATTTGTGACTATTTAATTTTCTGAAGTATCCTTCCCAGATTGTTTTATCAGTGAAGTCTGTTTAGTTATTCTCACCAATTGCTTTTGGAAAATGTCTCAAATGATGACACTCGGAGGCTGAATTTTCCTATTGCACGTAAAGTGTTGTGGAGAGTGCGTTAATGGTGCCCAATCCACCACCAAGAACTACCCCTTAAATTACAGTGCTTAACTCTGACGATCTCACAAAGGAAAAAGCTCCCAGGGCAGGGATCTGGAGGTGCTGGTAGTCCATGGGGTGCAGAGACAGAGAGGAGGGCAGTGCTGACTGCTGCAGGAAACCATGCCAAAAATCCAGCCAACTTAGATCCAAATGACAGGGTTAGTATTTGGTCTAATTCTGTCACCTCGTACAAATCACAAAGGTTGATGGACTACATCCCTCAGTATTGTACGCATCATCACCACACAAGACCTCACTTCCACCTTATCCTCTCAAACTACTAACCCTTCCTGTCCTCTGCATTCCCACTCACTTTTTGGTGACACCTCACCACTTCTCCTGTTCATGGATCACCAATAACTGTTCTTACATCCACTTCCATCACACCCTGAGCTTTGCCCCTACCTCCCAGGATGGAGCCAGTGAACTCTCTTAGCTTTCACCTGTACCCTCCCCCAGCTCAGGAATGTTCACGTCACTGATGCTTTTATCTAGATCGGACTTGACAGGACAACACTGACACATCTCCATAGTTGTCAAGGAAGAAATACTTGAGATTTGAGGACTGCCAGAGATGAGGCACCTGCTTAGACCCTGACAGAAGACATGTCCCTGCTATTAATATCAGGCAGGGATGTCAAAGGTGGTCAGTAAACTGTAATGTCTACCAAAATTATCAGGATCATGCTGGCTCGAACATGCAGGCATCTTCCTGTCTCCATGGACAGTGTGGTGATTGCTTTGGAGATCCAGAGCCGACAGAACACTCAGCAGCTGCTGGACATGTGCTTGGAAACTGCTCTCCATTGCTTAGCATCACCGGCAAGGCGATAGGGGGTACCAGGGACCCTGGCCTCAACTCCAGCTACCCCATCCTCTCAGGGAGACAGGATAGTGCCAGTAGATATCCATAAAGAGAAGGAGCCACATACATGCCCCTTGGATGCTTGTTCTCCAGCCCCTCTACTACCCCACTGCCTGGGATGCCAATGCCTACAGCAGCACAGCCTGTTGAAAGTAAGCCTGCTGCAGGCTGGAACCTCAGCAGCTCTGTGCGTTCAATGTCTGAAAGCACCAAGATGCAACTTGCCAAGTCTTTTGAACAAGGTGAACCACAGAGCAGACTCCCTCCACCCCAAATGCATTAATCAGGACTGCCCTTACAAAAGTGGAAGGCAGAGAAAGATGGAAATATATTGAGGGCACACAGGTTCCACATCACTGTAAATAACAAATGTTTTTGGTAATATATTTCCACATGCACTCTTACGATGTCTGCTGTAGTATAACTTTCACTGTCAGACCTGGTTAAGTCATATCCATGTGAGAGATGAATAGCCTCATCTTACATCCCAAAGATGAAAGAAGTTGCAATCACTACCTCTCTCACAAGAAACTGCAGATAGCTTCAGGCATCAGGGTCTTTGAGCTGTGACACTGAGGATTGCAACCAAGGCCTTGCACTTTAAAGTGGACAAAACTGAGGCGAAGTGCGATGTGCAGGAAACGTGCTAATGCCTGGCCTGCACACACCATCCACACTTACACCCATCTTGTGAGTGAGAGCATGGATTCCCTGATGGTTCCACACATCACTGCAGGAAAATGTTCATTCTATGTGTCAGCTTTTCAAGGAAGCGCTCAGCCATTCAAGGCTATGCACAATGGGCAGCTACCTCATGGCTAAATGGCATAATCCTGCTCCTGATTTGTAAGTTTGTATGTTCACCCCATGATGGACTGCTCTCCTTTGACTTTCACACATCGTCATTTCTTCAAACACATGCTGTGTATTTGCCTCATAAACTGCTGGCACATGTTTCAAGTCTATATGTTGATGTAGCACGGTGTTACACAGTGACATGTCCACCCCTGTCTGATTGAATGACTCCCCACTGTCACACATGCCTAGCTCACCCAGTGCGCTAAAAAACAAGGTAAGCCACAAAGGCTAGGAACAAATTACTGCAGATGCTGGAATCTGCACTGACAACAATAAATGCTGGAAATCGCAGCGGGTCAGACAGCATCCATGAGAGAGAGCAAGCTAACATTTCGAGTCTAGATGAATCAGACATCAGAGCTGAAGTGTGGAGAGGACAGCGTTTATTCTAAAGTTTTTTTGGTGGGGCGAGGGTGGTGGTGTGTGGAGGTAGTGGGTGTAGGGTGCTGATGGAGAAAAGATGTTAATAGTTCAGATTAAGTAAAAGGAATGTAAGATTGGCAGAGAAATGGTATGTCTCCTGCCAGACTTGAAAGGATAGTAATTGGGGCGGGGGTGGGGTGGGGTGGGGGAGGAGGACATGATAACAAGCTAAAAGAAAAGAAAGAAATAGTTCACAATTTAAA
This sequence comes from Rhincodon typus, assembly GCF_021869965.1. NCBI lineage: Eukaryota > Metazoa > Chordata > Chondrichthyes > Orectolobiformes > Rhincodontidae > Rhincodon > Rhincodon typus. The sequence goes on from NC_063335.1 coordinate 25,389,880, forward strand.
GGTGTTGAACTTAATATTAAGTCCAGAAGGCTGTAAAGTGCCTCGTCTGAAGATAAGATGTTGTTCCTCCAGTTTGCACTTTGATTCACTGGAACACTGCAGCATTCCGAGAACAGACATGTAGTCATGTGAGCAGAACGCTTCGTTAAAATGACTGGCTACAGGAAGGTCAGGGTCCTGTTTGCGCATGGAATGGAGGTGTTCCACAAGCGGTCACCCAGTCTGCATTTGGATTCTCCAATCTACCCACGGCCATATTGGGTGCAGCAAATACAATACACAAGACTGGAGGAGGTACAAGTGAAATGCTGCTTCACCTGGAAAGACTGTTTAGGCCCTTGGATGGTGAGCAGGGAGGAGGTGAAGAGCAGATGTTGCATCTTCTGCAGTTACATGGGAAGAAGCCATGGATGGGGGGGGGGGGGGGGGGGGGGGGGGGGGGGGGGG
>NC_063335.1:25390426-25447024 GCF_021869965.1 Rhincodon typus
GGGGGGGGGGGGGGGGTGTGGTGTTGGTGGTTGTGGAATGGACTAGGGTGTCCCGGAGGGAAATGAGGGGAAGATGTGTTTGGTGGTGGCGTTCTGCTGGAGTTGTCTGAAATGGCAATGAATGATCTTTTGAATGCAAAGGCTGGTGGGATGAAAAATGAGGACAAGGGGAACCCAATCACACTGTTGTGAGTGATGGGAAGGGGTAAGGGCAGAAGGGTAAGGGTTGAGGGCCCTGTCAACCACAGTAGGTGAGATACCACATTCCTAGAAGGAGCAAGCCACGTCAGTAGCACTGGTTTGGAAGGTGGCATCATCTGAACAGATGCAACGTAGACAAAGGAACTGAGAGAATGGAGTGGAGTCCTTGCAGTACATGAGGTGTGACGAGCTGTAGTGAAGGTAGCTATGAGTGTCAGTGGCTTTGTTGTGGATGGCAGTGGACAGTTTATTTATCAAAATGGAGACAGAGAGGTCAAGGAAAGGAAGTGTCGGAAATGGATGATGTGAAAGCTATTGAGAGGTGTAAGTTGGAGGCAAAACGTATGAAGTTTTCAAGGTCTTGGAGGGAGCATGAAGTGGCACCAAAGCAATCGTCGATGTTCTGAAGAAAGTAGCCTGTAATGGAGCATCAACAACCTTGAGTACTAACAAAGAAACATGACCAACATAGAGGTTGAGAAATTGTAAGTCAGTCCTGAAGTAAATGTGCACTAAGAAAGTATTGTGAAGTGAACAGGGGCAGGCAGTACCCAAGAAGTCACTAAAGTGAGTAAACACAAGGAAAGCAAGCTAAGGAGCATAAGCTGCATGTGTCGATGTCAGTGTGAATGTATCTATGTAGATGTCTGAGACCAATATCCGTTCCTGCATGCAAAGGGACGTTGGCATAAGTATGCAACTCATATGTGTCTCTGACCTGCAACATAGAGTGTTGAAGATCTCAAGGCGTTCCTGAGTTGGTGCAAGAGCAGGCAGAATGATATGGTGAGGCTGGTGGTTTGTCAGTGCAGAACTGCATTGCTGATGGGTTGAGGAGGATGGTGGCTATTGCAGGTATATTGTTCAGAAGAAGCAGTTGGATGATGGCTGGGGCAGCCATTCATTGAGCTGCAGGTGCCTGGTTCCAGCTCTGAGTTACCTGCTAGGAATTTGGTTCATCCAGTTTCCCTGTGGACCAGAGGATAAATGGAAACAGCATGTATGTAGGTAAGTTGGGTTTTCATGAGATGCAAATACTTGGAATTAAGGTGGCTGCCATGTAAGCGCAAGATTCTGAAGTTGGCATTTGAGGCTTGGAAGGAAAATTGGGAAAAGATTTCTTAATATTGAGAATCTGAATTTTTTTTAACTCCTACAACATTTTCCCACCTTTTTCATTAATACTCTCACCAACACAAAGGAGGTGAAAATGCCACCATTGAAAGTCAAATAGTCAAGTAGGAAGGGTAGCATGAGGAAAAGAAAGATAAAATGACAAGAAACCATACGAAATTGGAAAGAGAGAAAAACATGTATACTATACTGCAGGATTTAGTATAGGTTCTTTTTCACAGTAATAGGGGTGAAAAGCAATGCTTTCAATGGTGACAGTGTTATAGAATTAAGGAAAGTATCCCTTATGAATGCGTAATTGCTGTCTTCCTATCACCGGAGTCAATTTTAATAACTGTAAAGAGGTGAAGAGATCGTCAGTTCCTTTTCAATGATTAAATGATTCTCAATTATAGATATAAAATAAACCGTACAGTGAAAAGCACCACTTTACAAAGGAGAATAGGTGAAACATTCTGATGGGGAGACAAAATTATGATAAGCAAGTATGTTTTAAAGAAGAGTTTAGCACAGAGTTGAAATTTGAATTACAGCATATCAGGCAGACAGAATTTGTTTTCATTTTTCATTTCTCTCTTCTGAGACTGTGCACAGTGACTTGTATATTAAAGCCACTACCCATCTTTTCATACATTTTTACTAACACTGATACTGATTTGCATTTGTCTATTTTGTACTGTATTTTAGCACTGTTGTGGCTGGACATAACATAGTACTGAAAGTGTAAAATAACTGGATTAATAGGGACTTTATATCCCAATTGCAGAAGTTATAGGGGGAAAAGAAACATTTCTATGTAATGCAGAGATGAGAAAATTAAGGTTCAGGAGAGCATTGACTTCTACTTACAACAAAAAAATCTTAACTTTGTGTTTTGTGGGCCATGTCACTGTCTGACTGGCTTAGTGGTCGAGTCTTATATTCAAATGACAGATTTAAATCAAACATCTCTGGGACATTTGCTTGTTTACATTGTCTCTAAATTGGGAGGTTCCCACATTTAGAGTTTCCAACCGGAGCAGCATTTGCAAGGAGTGCACCTCCGGCAATTGAACTTAGGCAACTCATCGTTTTCTGACTGCTAATCTATATTGGTGAAAAATTATGGAATGCAAGCTCATAATTTCCTGAGATGGAATTTGATTTGATTTCTTTTATCATTGTCATGTCTACTGAGTTACAGTGAAAAGTATTGTTTTGCATGCTATACAGGCAGATCTTATACCATACAAAGTGCATCAGGGTAATAAAACAGAGTGCAGAATATGGTGTTACAGCTGCAGAGAAAGTGTAGAGAGAGACATCAACGTTAAAATTTGAGAGGTCCACTCAAAAGTCTGATAATGGTGGGAACAAAGCTGTTCTTGAAGCTATTGGTCTATGTATTCAAACTTCTGTATCTTCTACCCGACAGAAGAAAGTGGAAGAGACTATAACAGGGGTGGGAGAGGTCTTTGATTATATTGTCTGCATTCATAGAAACATAGAAGATATGAGCAGGAGGAGGCCATTGGGCTCCGCCATTCATCACAATCATGACTGATCGTCCAACTCAATAGATTAATGCTGTTTTCCCCTTCCATAACCTTTTGTTTGCCTCAAGTGGTATATCTAGCTGTCTTTTGAATACATTTAGTGTTTTGGCATCAACTACTTCCTGTGGTAATGAATTCCACAGGCTCACCACTCTTTGGGTGAAGAAATGTCTCCTCATGTGCATCCTAAATGGTCTACCCTGAATCCTCAGACTGTGACCCCTGGTTCTGGACACACCCACCATCAGGAACATCCTCCTGCATCTACCCTGTCGAGTCTTGTTAGAATTTTATAAGTCTCTATGAGATCCTTCCCACACCCCCCATTCACCTGAACTCCAGTGAAAACAATCTTAACCTAATCAATGTCTCCTCATATGTCAGACCTGCCATCCCTGGAATCAGCGTGGCAAATCTTCGCTGCAGTGCCTAGAGAGCAAGAGCATCCTTCCTCAGAAAAGGAGACCAAAACTGCACACAATATTCCAGGTGTGGTCTCATCAATGCCCTGTATAACTGCAACAACACATCCCTGCTCCTGTACTTGAAACCTCTCACAGTGAAGGCCAACATACCATTTGCCTTCTTTACTGCCTGCTGCACTTGCATGCTTACCTTCAGCGATGGTGCACAAGGACAGCCAGGTCTTGCTGCATACTCCCCTCTCCCAATTTACAGCCATTCAGGTAGTAATCTGCCTTCTTGTTCTAAATTCCAAAGTGAATAACCTCAGATTTATCCAAATTATATTGTATCTGTCATTGATTTGCCCACTCTCCCAACCAATCCAGATCATGCTGAAGGATCTCTGCATCTCATCACAGTTCAACCTCCCACCCAACTTTGTATTATCTGCAAACTTTGAGAAGTTACATTTTGTTTCCTCATCCAAATCATTAATATATACTGTGAATATCTGGGGTCCCAGCATTGATCCTTGTGGCACCCCACTAATTACTGCCTGCCAATTTGAAAAGGACCTATTAATTCCTATTCTTTGTTTCCTCTCTGCCAACCAGTTTCCTATCCATCGCAATACACTTGCCCCAGTCCCATGCCAAGGCAGTGGGAAGTATAGATGGAGTCAATGAATGGAAGACTGATTTGTGTGATGGACTAGGCTGTGTTCACAACTCTCTGTAGTTTCTTGAGGTCTAGGGCAGAGCAGTTGCTATTCCAAACTGTGATGCATCCGGAAAGCATGGTGCATCTACAAAAATTAGTAAGAGTCTTTATGGACACGCAGAATTTCCTTAGTCTCCTGAGGTATTTTTGTGCTGTCTTAAAGTATGATTAAAGTAGGTAAAATGATTAAAATAGGTAAAAATGTTTAAATTTCTGTTTGAAGAGATTTCTCTACTTCATGCCAACCAATGAAGAAATTTTGCCACAACTTGCCAAGGCAAATGTCTACTACTATGAATGTGAAGGATTAAGTGAAGTGAAGCTGGATGTAAACAGCAATTTTCTAACTACATTCTGGATGCCATTCAGGAGATACAGATGGCTCTGCATAATGTTTGGCATTTCCATTGCTCCAGCAGAGTATCGATGCTGACAGTATGAGATAGTCTGTAATCTTTCCGGAGCAGAAGCTATTATAGGTGATCTGCTACTCTGTGGACGTGGAGACAGAGTTGAAGAAGCTGTTGCAGACCACAATCACAATCTAGTTAGACTGCTAAAGAGACATGAACACATGCCACATGAACCTAAATGTAAACAAGAAAAAGAAGCAATTAAATATGACTGAAATGAAATACATAGGTCATGTGCTGAAAGCTAAAGAACTTGCCCAAATCCACATAAGCTAAAAGCTGTAGCAGAGACACAGCAACCAGATGTCTGTACTATTTAGCAAAGCCCTTGCCTAATTTGCCATCAGACAATGAATCTGTGCAAGCTCACTGATCAGGATTTTAAATAAATTATTCATGGGATGTGAGACTTGCTGGCTGTGTCAACATTTATTGCCCACCCCTAGGTGACATTGAGAAGGTGGTCCTGAGCTCCCTTCTTGAAATGCTGCAGTTCATTTGCTGCAATTAAAGTCACAATGCCTAAGAGAGGGAATTCCAGGGTTTTGATACAGTGACAGTGAAGGAATGGCAATATATTTCCGAGTCAGGATGGTGTGTGGCTTAGAAGAGAACATGCAGGCAGTGGTGTTCCCATGTATCTGCTGCAGTGGTTTTCGGGTGGAGGACAAGAAACAGCTTTCATTAAAATCAAAAACTTGTGATGACAATGTCGGTGTTGCAGTGCTACAATGTCAATGGTGAAGTCACTTTGCAATGTAATGCGAGCAAGACGCAGGCCTTATGCAGAAAGGACTACCAGTTGCATTTGCATTCAGGGTGTTAACACAAACTGAGTGAAGTTATGCTCAGATAAGCCAGGCACCTGGTCATTGTCTTTGTGAATATTGTAATAAATATCTGGTTGTGTGCAACAAGAGACAGTGGAGTCTGATCACATGCCATTTCAAAGCACCTTCCTCAAAAAGATATGACAAAGCATATCCATGCAAGCCATCAAGGAATTAAGTGCAGCCTGAGAAAGGTAAGACAAGTGGCTAAACATGTACAATAAGGTTAAGGACCACATCAATCAGTGCAGTGGCTCATTACACTAAGCTTAGCAGGCTAAGGAATTGCTTATGATACATGATACCTCGTCAGACAATGAATAAATCTTGGAGGAGACCTCTTCACTCTCACAGGAACTAATTATCTTGTCACCATCGTTAATATACTGACTACTGCAAGGTAGATCCACTAACATCAATGAGATTGCAGAATGCCTTAAAGCACACTTCATTTGTTGCAGCATTTTAGACATTACAATGAGTGACAATTATCCCCAGTTCAAGAGTGTAGGACTCCGCTGCTTCATAAAGGATTGGGAAATTCAACAGCACAGATTGTTTCCAGTCTAATGAAAGTGAAAATCATCAAAGCGATCATGAAGTTATCAAGCAAATCCAGCAAAGACTTGTACAAGGCACTCATTGAGTGAAGAAATACACATACTGAAGGAAACATTGAAACCACTCCAGTCCACAGACTAGTGTCACATGCACCAAATATACTCTTCCAACAGTGAAAAGAACATTGAAGCCAGAAATAGTAATAGACCTGAGTGCCAAAATCAAGATGAAATCACAGAAATCCAAATTTTACTTTGGTAAAATTGTCAAATCATTGCCATAGCTGATCACTTCAGAGCAGGTCAGAGGGAAATATTCAAATCTCTGGGCAAAATTATCCCATGTGACAACTGGGGAACTATGTAGGGCAACTGTCACCTAAATTGTAAACAGTGAACATGAATGACCTAATGTATTGTCAAAACCATAATGGTTTACATACCACTAGAGAAGCTATGCCATTGCTGCCAGCACTGGATAAATAAGAAATTATCTCACAGTTATGCAGAGTACAGAACGATCACCTGTCCCAGAGATAAGTAACAGTAATTAATAGCAATTTCTATTACTGTACCCCTGCAATGGAAATGGATCAACAACATTTACTATGGCAACAGCACTCCCATGGGAATGACAATCCCTGGGGAAGGAATGCAACCCTAGAAATAAGTAGATGCCAGAGGAATAGCCAATGACAACATGCATGTGCCCCATTTGGACACTTACATGATTTAAAAACTATATTTGCAATGCATGTGCAGGGACTGATGAAAGTGGAACTGGCTGCAGTTAACACACTTTTTTTAATACATGATAATTTACTGTGTGACCATGTTTATCAGGTAACATGCTACTTGTAACTGAAAATGGCAGTGCATGCAATTCTTTTTATGGAAACGGGATTTTTGGAAAAACGCAGTTGGACATAATGTACTTGTTAGCTTGCTATAGTCATGTGAACTCTACTCGTACTGTAAGGCCTTTTGCACGCAGTCTATGGCACACACATCACAACACTTTGGAATGTCCAATACACCCTAAGAGGATATTTGTTTCTTGTAAGACATTCTGTGCAAGTTGAGTCTCAAAAGAGATTCAAGTATTCAGGCTAATGTTGTAAAACATACTATGTGACATTGTAGTCAAGGCCCCCTGAGTGGCAAGTTCAGAGAAAAATACTTTGTGAAGCACACTGATTTATCTCACATCACCAGATGGATGGCCTATTAATCCAGATTATCCTCTGTAAAATGTTGCAACAATCTGCAAAAATTGCTGCAGTTACAAAAATACATAGGTTTAGTCATTGTGAGTTGTAAAAAGATGACAGTGGCAGACTTCATGAAAATTCAGAAGCACTTACAATACACCTTTAGAGTCATGTGGGATAAACCTGCTGTTTGCTCCAGTTATAAATACAGCCTTTGTGAAAGTATGAGTTTAAAAACATGCCTGGAAAGCTGATTTAGAAACAGACTCCACGTTCTGCATTGCAAATAAGCAAAATATTGGAGCTCAAATAACAACAGAACATAAATCAACAGCAAGCTTTGGACATATCCTGCTTTACCAGTACATAAAACCGTTGATGTTAATGTGCATTGCATTTTTAGTTGCATGCTGAGTGCAACAGTTTGCCAATCCTATTATTTTAAACCTAACAGATATTTTAAAGATGAAATAAGTAGGATAACTTTGCAATAACTAAGACACCAAGAAATTTATCATAAATCATTACAGCATGGATATTGTCATTGATCTTTTAAAAAGGATTGGTGCCTTTACCAATCTTATGATTTTCACTGCTGAATTTTATTGTCACTGATTTATTGTCACTGGGGTGTATTAATTGGACTGAACTTGGTGATTTGTCAGCTGTGTACTAATATAGTAGGATCAATTGTTTTGTAGAAAGGAAAGTAACTTGAGAAGTACAGTGGATTGAGTCATACTAATTGGTGTAGGTTATTCTTAAAGTGTGACATCAATTAAAGTGTAACAATGGAACCTCACTACCTTTTTGCACAACTGAGAAAATAACAGTTATAGGTTAAATAATCCTTTTCAAACAAAAGTGCAAAAGCTGTATTTTTTTTCTCTAATTAACAACTGGCTGATGTGAGCACTGAAACATATGGCTTTACAATGTGCTATTTATTAATTAGGGTGTAAATCATCATTCTCCTATTTTCTGTGAAAGGTAATAATTCAACCTTTGAGATTGAAGAACAAATTATGGAAAATAAACTTGAATAATACTTATAAGCTAGAGCTTGGGTCAGTGAGATGATGCTTCTTCATTTTGGCCAATTAAAGAGACTACTTTCATGTTGGGAAGGCAATTTAAAAAGTTGTGTGAACACAGCTGGCAATTTAGCTAATTCACCTAACATATTTGGACTGTGGGAGGAAACCAGAGCACCCAGAAGAAACCCACACAAACATGGGCAGAACGTGCAAACTCCACACAGACAGTCAGCCGAGGGTGGAATCAAATCTAGGTCCTTAGTGCTATAAGGCAGCAGTATTAACCACTGAGCCACTGTGCCACCCCTTTATGTTTACACATTGTTTTGCACTTAGAAAACTGGCAGGTCTTTGACTTGAGGACTGTTGATCTTGATTCTGCTTTTGGCCCTGTCAGATTTGTGATTCATTGTCTTCATATTGTACATTAGTGGGTACCTCTCAAGCAGCTAGTGGTGGATGATTGTGCAGATAAGAAATGAAGTTCCACTTGTTCTTTTGGACAACTCCTTCAAACATGTAAATAATAAACAACCATTGCTGGCCTGCTGCCTCTTGAATGACTGTACCATTCCCTGTTGAGGTTTTGTATCATACCTGTGGGCCTTGCCAGTCTGCCAACTTTCCTGGTTGCTGTCAATTACTGCACTGCATTACAGGTTTTCCTATCTGATAGCCAGACAATCTCTCAATCTGGCTGGTCATTGAGCAGGAAATGGAATAAGAAAGTTCTAATGAGTTCCATCTCTCCAGTATTTTATTGATTCCTGGCCAACAATAAGCTTCCTCCACTCACTTCCTGAAAATATTGGTGTCAATGTCTTGGATTATTTTGACCCTTCACTACTTGATTATACATTTATCTGTTCTGAAGAACTTTATAATATCAAATCAGAGATGTGTTAAAATTAAATCAGAGATCTGTTAAAAATGTCCTTTCTAATATCATAGGTTTTTAAAGAAAACAAAATATATTAAAAGGAAATTTCTATATTAAATATCTTTGTAGAAATTTGTTACTCCAAATATGTTATATCCATATAAGGTGACACCATTTGGTTAAAAAAAAGCCCCAGCTTCATCCCAAAGACCAAAGTATCAAATTAAAGCTAACGTACCTTACTGTGAGGAACAGGATTTACTTGTATTTGGGAAGTAGTTGACATGTTTGGAATAATGAGCATTGCTTTGTGCAGGGGAGATCTTGTCCCACAAGTATTTTGGGGAAGTGACGAAGATGATTGACGAGGGTAGATCAGTGGATGTTGTCTACATGAACTTTAAGTGTGAGGTAGTGCGACCGCAGCATTTAATGGATTTCACTAAAGTCTTTTATGAAGATATTGCGTGCATTGATTCTCACTGGTAATCAGCAGTAGGCTGCTAAATAAGAAAGGATTCCATGGTGTTTGAGGCAAAGTACTGGGATAGAGGATCAGCTGACTGGCAGAAGGTAGAGAATGAGGATAAAAGGGTCTTTTACAGGATTGCAGCCAATGGCTAGTGGAATTCCACAGGAGTCATTGTTGAGACCATGACTATTCACGTTCTACATTAATGATCTGGACAAAAAATCAAGAGCATTGTTGCTAAGTTTGCTCTTGACAAAGATAGGTGGAGGGACAGATAGTGTTGATGAAATGGGAAGGCTGCAGAAGGAATTGGACAAGCTAGGAGAGTGGGTAAAGTAATGGCACATGGAATACAATGTGGGAAAGTGTGAAGTTATACACTTTTGTAGGAAGAATAGAGACGCAGACTATTTTCTAATTGGGGAAAGACTCTGAAATACCGCAGCACAAAAGGACTTGGGAGCCCTAGTTCAGGATCCTCTTAAGGTTAACATGCTGGTTCAGTTAGCAGTTTGAAAGTAAATGCAATGTTAGCATTCATTTCAAGAGGGCTAGAATACAAGAGCTAGGATTTACTGCTGAGACTGTATAACGCTGTAGTCAGATTGCATCAGACTGCAACTATGAGCAGTTTTGGGCCACGTATCTAAGGAAGGATGTGCTGGTATTGGAGGGAGTCCCAGAGGAGGTTTACAAGAATGATCCTGGGGTTGAAGAGCTTATCATATGAGGAGCAGTTGAGGGCTCTCAGTCTGTACTTGATGGAATTTAGAAGAATGAGGCAGAATCTCATTGAAATTACTGAATTCTGAGAGGCATGGATAGCACGGACACTGAGAAAATGTTTCCACTAGTAGGAGAGACTAGGACCGGAGGGCACAGCCTCAGAGTAAAGGTATGATCCTTTAGAACTGAGGTGAGGTGGAATTTCTTCAGCCAGATTGTGGTTAATGTATGAAATTCATTGCTGGAGAGGGCTTGGAGGCCAAATCATTGAGTGTATTTAAGGCAGGAATAGAAATTTCTTGATTTGTAAGGAAATCAAAGATAAAGGAGAGAAGGCAGCAGACTGGCAATGAAAGACATATCAGCCATGACTGAAAGGTGCAATAGACTTGTTGGGCCGAATGGTTTAATTCTGCTTCTATGTTTTATTGTCTTATGGTCATTTAAGTACAGGAAGGAGAATCGCTATCTGAGAATACTTAGCAGAAATGGTCTCCTGCTGAGTACCATTCTTCCAGTCCTTTTCTTCCTCCTTCTATTGGATTATTCTGCTTTGTGTGATCTCTCTTCATTCTATCAGTTATATATAATTTGTAGAAGAGGCTATATCAGCCAGACCACTTCCTAATTCAATCTTTAGCAAAGCGGACAGAGGTTCTAAAAAATTGTTGAATTACAGCAATAGCTTGAGCTGTGTTTCCCATAAAAGTCCAGCAAGACTTAACAGTCATCACCTGCAAAAAGCAGCTAAGTGCATCTTCTTTGCTTGATGCTCCTGCTCTGAAGGAATTATTTGTGCCTAGAACTTAAATTATGTTATATTACGATGACAACAAATGGCAACCTCTCATTTCCCTTGCTGTTTGATTTCCTCTGAGGCAATAATTAGTGTCAAGAGCACATTTGTAATTTCCAACCTGCCGATTAACCATTCCAGTGGTAGCGTGGCACAAGCTATGCCATGAAGAGGCAAAAACAATGCCAAAATTGCTAAAATAAAGAATTGCCCCATCAGGGTGATTTAAACCACATTGTGAATAAAATTGTAGGTTTACCTTTAGATAGATTTGTTAAAATATGGCAATTTTAAAACAACTTGTATTTTACTCTGCTCAAGACTTGTCTTACTAATCATTATTCACATGAAACAACACAGGTTGAGTGAGAAATCGGGCCTGTAAGCAATCACGTTTCTGTCTGCTACAAGTGCCTGTACATCTCTAAAATGGCATTACATATTGCACTTGCACACATGGTGTGAATCACACTGGATGTCATAGTGTGAAGGCATCAGTGTATGCAAGGGGAAGGTCAAAATTTCAGTCAACATGCAAGACTGATTCAATGTCACCAGTGCCATTATGGAGCTCAGTGATCATGGTTGCTGGCACCTTCCCTTTAAGAGACACAGCTTGTTCTAAGTGGTGCTATTCTCTCACAACACTGGCCTCCTGCTGTTGTGTCAAGCTGATGAACAGTATGGTTAGAGCTGGCTGAACATAGAGATCTTTCAAATAATAATTTGGCCTGGGGCCTGCATTACCATCAATGGACACTTGTTCCCTAGGCAATGACCACATCATTTCTTACTCTTTAACCAGTCACCAGGAGAGTAGTCCAATTGTCATATTTTCTGATTTTTTGCCTCCTCTATGATCGAGCAAATTCACTATTCATAGAATAACGATAATGCTGCCTATTTGTCCCCTTGGGCCAGCTACAAATCGTACATTGCTCCATACATAAATAAAAAGATATTTTTGTTGGTCTAATAGAAAGTATGATATACAAAAACACAAAGTTCCGAATTCCTTTGTCACATTTTTCAATGGAACAACCAACTAAAAGAGAGAATGTTGTCCCTCAAGGGGTATCTGGAACTAGTGGAATTTTCAAAATAAAGGTTCATTTAAGATGAAAATGAGGAGGAATTTCATCTTTTGCAGGGTGATTAATAAATTAAATTGCCTACCTTAGAAAACAACAAATGAAAGTCGGGGCATTTAATGTATTCCAAGAAAGTTAGACAGATTTTTGATTCATAATGCATTCAGAGATTAGGAGGTGCAGGCAGGTACAATCTGATTAACCATGATCTTATTGAATAGCAGAACAATCTTAAGGGGCCAAATGGCCTACTTCAGCTCTGATTTCTTATGTTTCTATGCAGACTGAGACACTTTATTCCTAGGCATTCTACACAGACTCCTATCACTGTTGAAGAACATCAAGTAGTCCAGCTGTGAATGTACACAGCTTTCCCTCTCTGCATTCTTTGATCCACCTTCCTGTTGTACTGCAGACCCAGAGGCACTTCCCAAGCTGCCCTCATACGTGCTGTGGCCCTTGCGTGCTCAGCTCACCTACACCTCTGCTACCCCTCTAAAGTTGCATCAATGCTGTCCAGCAAACATCAAAACTCACAAAAAAAGTTGCAGAAACTATCCAGAGTGCATTCTTGCAATGTAAGATAACTGTCAAGTGTGACCTCGACTACAAACTGGGTACTTGGCCCTCCATTAACGTGACTACAGGGTCCAGTTTGGAGTTTCACACCTTCACTTTGCACAATAACATGTAAAATTTTCAGACCTTATGTTTCCCAAGTTTGGAACATAATAGTTGCTTCTGCCATGCAACATCAGGAAAGTGCAACATCACAGGTTTTTGAACTTTTGTGTGCAATGAGCAATGAATGAATTTTGCACCCAATATTCAGTCATTATCCCTTTCTGTTTTTAGTCACTTCCTGTGCATAAATTGGTTGCCACATATCCCCATATTACATCAGTGTCTACATTTCAAAGAATATTTAATTGGCTGAAAAGTCCTGCAATCGTGAAAGGCACAGTTTGACCTAGCATTTGGCCAACTTCCAAATTATTCTGTTACGTGTTAGATAACACTCCCTCGGAACGTTTTACTATAAAGAATGCAAGTTGCAATTGTACACAGGGAGTCCTCATTTTAAGTCTCCCCTTTTAGAGTTTTATTTGATTCAAAGTTGGTTTTTTACATCCTCTGTCCTCAATTCATTTCTGGTCGTGTCTCACACCATTGCGCCCTGTCACATTATTGTGCGTCATGCAGTGTCACATGAGTTGTGTCATTGCTCCATCAGCCAGGCCTTGATTATGTTGCTTGAGTTGGTGTCATTTAGCCATTTTAGTTAAATATGAAGCCAGTTAGTTTGTGCCTTGCAGTCAAAGATCATAATTTTTCAAACTGTTCTCTGCTCAGGTACTAAAGTAAACATTAATTGTAATCTTCTTTAAAAAATTCTCTTGTTGTATCATTCTGGTATGGGAACTACAGTAAACTTACGTTTTAAAAAATTCTCTGTTGTACAGTATCATACTTTACCCACACAGCTACAATAGTTGAGCAACTTGTACTGTACCTGTAAAATACTGTATTCTTTTTTAAGTGCTACTCTGCAAGCAAGAAGCCTGCTGCCTGCACTGAATTTGTGATTGTATTTTGCGAACTATTTCAACTGGAATGCACAGTACTGCATACTTATGGAACAGTATTTCAACTTTTATGTTGACTTTTCCATGCAAAAATTGTCCTCAGGAACCTAAACCTGACTTTAATATTTGTTCCTATGAGAAGTCATGTTTCACATAAAGTTGGGGTTTCAATTTTCAGGAATGTAGTTTAATTGAGGCCACTTTGTATTATTATGGCCAAGTTGGGAGAAGTGCACCGTGTTTCTCTCGTCTCTTTAATAATCACGTTATTGATTTATTATAAAGCAAAACCTAATCAATAATGATGCAGAACTGGTTAACAAACATTAGTTGTGATGTGAAAATATAAATGTTTACACTTTTAAATAACTTAACACGCACATATACAAACAAATGTACACAAAAACCAGGTAAAGGAAAACAAAAAAGTGAATTTCTCTCTGCAGAGACTCACTTTGGGGGAAAAAAAAACTTCTGGACATTAGTATCAGTTCATAAAAGCAAAATGGAGAAAGTTTTCTGTTCAGATGGCTTTTGGTTGGTCTCATGTGTTCATGGATTACTAAACATAGACGATTGTTTCTGCGATTTTAGCAGATGCTGCTTGTACAGGAAACACAGTTTTGGGATGTCCTCCAGTTGCTCTTCAATAGGACCACCAGGGATTCACACTAGATTCACCACAAAAGTGCTTCAGAAACTGGAGACACAAGCTGAACAGCTTGTTCTTTTGCAGGTTTGCCCCAAACTGAAAATCCAAGACTGCATAAAAACTGTTTAATCAGAACAGTCATAAAACCCAGTCTTAAAAACAGTCATATTTTTTCCCTGAGGTGAATTTAGGCAAACAAGATCAGCAATTATCTGGAACCATGTAGATTCCAAGAAATACCTTATTAAAACAAGTTTGAATGTATCTTTTCACCGATTGCTTAAAAAGAAGCAATTCAGTTATCTCCACATTCCTTCAAACTTGTCCACAATGATTACTAAACATGAAGCCATCATAACAATACACATGCATGTCATTTCTTTCTGTGATGTTTTTATTTTTATGACAGGTGTAATTGCAGCATTCTGCATTGAATCTGGGTTGTAATGTCCATTGTTCCTCCAGATTACCTTGCATGAAATCTCTGCTGGACTTTGTAGAGATTAACAGTTAGACTGAAGCAGTCTTTTCATACTAAGTCTATCACCAACATCACTGTACGGTAGTGACACTAGTGGTTGGATTTTAGATGTCAGAGTTGTGATCAGCCACATCATCATGAATATCATTATACTACAAAATAAACCAAAAATGCACTTTAAAAACTTAGTACTGTATATCTAGTACTCTTGCAATACTTCTGGGAAAAAAGGCATGAAAACTGCCCAATGTGGGATGTTTACATTCAGAACTGATGAGGTTAATTTTAATATCTCATCACAAGATAAGGCAAAAATTATAAAATGGGAAACATTTCCCATTTCCATGATGTCCCATTTCCTCAACCAAATGGCATGAACTTCCATTTCTCTCATCAACCACCCAGGACTCATCTGACATCTGGTCACAACCTGTGTTCTGGCCTGAAAAACAGATAACTTGCACAGTCTGCTGTCTGGTTAGTGGGAAGTCTGGTGAACAAATTTTGTACTCATGCTGGTGGCATTCCCTTCCAAAAATCTAACACCTGGCCACCGTTCGAATCTTGGCCCAATAGACTCAGTGTTGCCCAAGTCCGACTACCTAGAAAGGTAAAGGTAAAGTTGCCACAGTCCTACTAGCCCAAAGGGTTTGCCCTCTCATTAAAAACAGGCAACGGGTGGTGATTTAACCTGAGGGTCAGGTGAGGGGAGAGGTTGAAAAGGAGAGTCCTTCACGCTGTTCAGGAATTGAACCCACCGTATCACAGCTGTTAGCCAACTGAGTTAACTGACCCCTTACAGACCCTATACAACATTACATAGTATTACTTATGTTCGCTGCAAAGAGACTGATCATTTGGTCTAAAAATTTCAAACTTGTGTTTATGCTGTAAATGATCCTCCTCCTTCTTCTTTATCTCACTCTGTTATAATATATTTCCATTATTCCTTCCTCATGTACTTTCTACTTAAAGGTATCAATGTCAATGCTATCTTGATATTTTATAAAACAACACTGATCTCAGTTCACAAAGTTAATATTTCCCTGCAGCTTCAATTGGAAATCCTGAGGGCATGAATGTTAGAGCATTGTTTTCAGGGATGCAAATCTCTGAAAGTCAGAAATCTCTCTATGTATTATTGTAGAGTGTGAGACTTTGACTTTGCTGCACGCCAACAAAATTTCCCAGGTACTTTGAAAATCAATGGAATACAGGTCCTATTTATTTTGATTCGAGGCAGTAGGCTTTGATCATTGCCCTTTATTCGTGGATGTTTCCCAGCTGCATGTAATTTCTACGTTGACAGCTTTTTAAGGCAATGTTTTGTAAGCTGTTTTTCAGTTTTTCAGAAGTTTATAGATTGGCATGTGTACATCAACAAAAAGATCCATGACCTGCATTTTCCTCCAGTCCTTGGGACATCTGACTGAAATACTATAAGAAGATTAATTGAAAGCTTTGCCTTGCTCTTCATTTAAACAGATTATGGGTTTCTGAATCCAGGATTAGTAACACAACTTTAGAAATATCTTGAACTGGGCTAACGGGCTGAGGAGTGGGAGATGGAGTTCAATTTGGATAAATGTGAGATTGCATTTTGGTAAAACAAACAGGACAGGACTTATACAGTTAATGGTAGGGCCCTGGATAGTGTTGTAGAACATAGACCGAGGGGTTCAGGTATATAATTCTTTGAAATATGCATCACAGGTAGGGAGGTTAAGAAGGCATTTAGCATGCTTGTCTTCATTGCTCAGACCATTGAGTACAGGAGTTGGGACTTCATGTTGAGGTTGTACAGGATGTTGGTGAAGCTACTTTTGGAAAACTGTGTGTTCTGGTCGCTCTGCTATAGGAAGGATATTTAAAAGGGATCTGAGGGGCAATGTTTTCACACAGAGGGTGGTTCATACATGAAATAATCTGCCAGAGAAAGTAGTTGACGTAGGTACAGTTACAATATTTAGAAGACATTTGGTCAGGCACATGAATGGGAAAGGTTTAGAGGGATTTGGACCAAGCGCAGACAAATGGGGCTGGCTTAGTCTGAGAAAGTTGGTCTGCATTGGTGAGTTGGACCAAAGGATCTGTTTCCATGCTGCATGACTCGATGAATTATGAATTTCAAAGACAAAGGAAAATAGCCATTTCCGAATTTTGCTTCGATCATTAGCAACTTTTGGAGGATCAGTTATATCTATACCTTTCAGTATGTTAATTGGATGACTGCTGGTTTAATCACAGCATTCACATGGGATAGAAAGAATCAAGGATCAAACAGCTGCTTTATTAAATTCTAAGCTTTTCACCTATCTGTAGCTCTGTGACAAGGAAGAAGTCAAAGACAAGTTCCTCCGGATAGTGTCCTAGGCTCATCCACTTTCAGCTGCTTCATCAATGACCTTGCATCCATCATAAAGTCAGAGTGAGTATGTTCACCAATGATTGCACAATGTTCAGCACCATCTGCTGCTCCTCAAACACTGAAGCAGTCCATGTCCAAATGCAACAAGATCTGGACAATATCCAGGTATGGACTGAAAAATGGCAAGTAACATTTATGCCACACAAATGCTTTACAATGACCACTACCAATAAAAGACACTCTAATCAATGCCTCTTGATATTCAATGGTGTTACAATCACTGAATCCTCCACTATCAATATCTTGGGGATTACTGACCAGAAACTGAACTGGACTCACCATATAAATACAGTGACTACAAGAGCAAGTCAGAAACTTGGAATACTGCAGTGAGTAACTCATCTGCTGACTTCCCAAAGCCTATCCACCATCTACAAGGCACAAGTCAGGAGTGCGATGGAATACATCCCACTTGCCCGGATGAATACACTTCCAATGAGACTCAAGATGTTTGACACCATTTAGGACAAACTAGAATGGCATTATATCCGTAAACAATCAGTCAATCCACAACTGATGTTCAGTAGCAGCACTGTGTACAACCTACAAGACAGACTGCAGAAAGTCACCAAACACTGCACCTTTCAAACCCTCAATTGCTTCCATTTAGAAGGACAAGTGCAGCAGATACATGGGAAAACCAACACCTGCTAGATCTCCTCCAAATCACTCACCATCCTGATCTGGAAATATATCACCATTATTTCAATGCAGCTGGGTCAACATCCTGGAATTTCCTCCCTAAAGGCATTGTGGGTCTACCTACACCATATGGACTGCAATACTTCAAGAAGGCAGCACACCACCACCTTCTCAAGGTTAACTAGTGATGGGCAATAAATGCTGGTCGAACCAGCCATGCCCACATCTCACGAGTGAACAAAGAAAGAACTTTAAGTATTAATTAATTAAGGTTTTTCCTATGCGCATGTGTAACTTCAATATTTTAAGAGAAGATGTTTGTTTATGAAGATTCTGCCCTACATATTGAATTATAGAGCAACCATTTCCCATAGGGAATGCTGGTCCAATTTAGGAACAAGTGCTTATATAGCATCGGAAACACATCCAGTGCCATTTTGGGTCGCATGGTCTAGAGATGCTCCTAGTGGCCAACTAGAATAGATGACCATCCCTTCAATATAATACTAACAGGCCTGTTGTCTGCTTCAGGATACAAAGCATATATTGAGTGTAGCAGACATCGAGCTTTCTTCATTCAGGATTATGAAGTCTATACAAAGTCTAACCAATGATCATTAAAGGGATCACTTGAGGAAGCCACCAAAAAGGTAAATGTTTAAGAAATGTTCTTGTCTGTATGTGGAGCTTGGAACAGCAGTTATACTCATCCAAGCTCTACATTCAAGCCTTTAACTGGGTGTCCACGGTTGTTTATTTTTCTAAACTGGCATGACTGAAATCTGCCTCTGGGGTTGGGACTTATTGCTCACAGCTTACCTGCAATAAAAAAATTTTCCATGGTCCTGCTGCCTACATACAATACCTGGATCATGTCCTAATTTGGATGCAATCCAATTGATTGTTAACTGCACTTTTATTTTCACAGAAATGAGCAAATGAAGCATCAATGGAAAAGATACCTAAGTCAACATGAATCAATGCCTTTCACAGTTTTTCATGGGCCAACATAATAGATTTTCCACAGAAACTGTTAGCAATGTCTACATAAAACAAATATTGCATTTACATGGAAGGCCGAAGCAGGTGGAGCACCCACAGTGAAATCAACAATTAGGTCAAGAATATATCATTTTGAATAAAATTCATTGCAAAAGTTGTTCAATTGGTTCATGCCGATGCTTCTCCAAGTCTTTTTTTTAACTTACGGTATATTCAATATAGTGGTTATCGTGTGGCTCAACTTTTATTGTAAGTAGATTTCACGAAGTTTAATTTTCAACCTTCTGGAAATGCAATCACTGCAACAGATAGGGAAACAACAAAAGACATACTTTTGTTTGCCAATTTATGAAAGAATAACTGAGCTAAAAGTCAGCATTCAACCAAATGCCTGCTATGTAACATAAATCCACAATACGAAGGTCCTGATTTTTCAAGGATTATCACTCTCAGCCTGGACCTTCTTCCTTAAGAAAGAAGGTGGGGTTGCGAATATTTGAGAGGAGATTCCACTCAGGGCTCCCCCACAAACTTGGAGCTTTACTTCCATTCTGACAGTTCTTTTGTAGCATAGCAATATCAGAGGAAGGCAAACCAGGTCCCCTTTTCACAGCAGTCAGCTGTCGTATTCTGAAATTTAAAGGTCCTGGCAGCCACTTTGACAGCTGCTTTCAAACTGTAAGGACATAAGGTAAATGTGATGTTAGGGTGCCAGGTGTGTAGTGTAGGGTGACAGCAGCAGAAGGGTGCCAGCTAGAGAAGGGTGCTTGGGACAAGTGGTACAAGTGTCTGTTCTGGTCTGGGGGGAGGGGTGGATGGGGAGTGGGTTAGGCTTGTGGCGGGAGTGGCCGGATTCGTTGTGGGCCAGATCTGGGAGGCAATGGTCTAGTGGTATTATTAATCCAGAGATCCAGATAATGTTCTGGGGACCTGGGTTTGAATCCAGCCATGGCAGATGGTAGAATTTCAGTTCAATAAATATCTGAAATTAAGTGACTATTGATGACTGTGAACCCATTCTCAATTGTTGGGAAAAACCAATCTGGTTCACTAATGCCACTTAGGGAAGGAAACTGCCATCCTTACCTGGTCTGGCCTACACATGACTCCAGACCCACAGCAATGTGATTGACTCTTAACTGTCCTCTGTGCAGTTAGGGGTGGGCAATAAATCCTGCCTGGCCAGCAACATCCTTAATACATGATTGAATAAAGAAATAAGGGAACGGTGGTTGGGGAGCAGGTTGGTTTGGGTCTGGTGGGGGTTGGGGGGAATGAGTCATGTTGATCCATTCTGGGGGAATGAGGTACGGTGTGGGTTTTGGGTCCGGGTCTGGGGGAGGTGTAGTTGGGGGTGTGTGAAGTAGGAAATAGGGTCTGTTTGACAGTTATTTGAGAGTTAGACTATGTATTTAATAGTCTGGCATTTCCTAAGTAACTACTTTGTTTAATTTCATCGGGACCCTCTCAAGTCTCCCATTTAAATGGAGAGTTTTGGAGGATTCTGGGGTACAGGAATTGCCCAGTGGAAAATTCAATTTCTCAGGCAATTCCTGTGGAGCCTCCTCATACAGGCCTCCCATCTACACTGGAACCATGATTATCTGGCCAGAGAAAAATCTGGGCCTCAGTTTTCATTCAGCGTAAATGCTGCATTTTAGACAGAAAGAAAGACAAATAAAAATATGACAAAATGCTTTGCAATTTACTCCTGGCAGAAGTTATGTTGTTGGCAGCACCAATTTCCCAGCATGGCCTCCAGTTCTTAGATGTTACAGTCAGGGAGCTTAGTGAACCTCCACATATTAACAATCTCAAAATAATATCTGCAATTTTTAGCTATCCAACCGATGGAAACTAGTAAAGCGTGCAAATGACTAGTTCTGTCCTCAATCCTTTCCAATGTCAAAATATCCATGTATTCAGGCATATGAGATTCCCGCCTGAGTCTGGTATAGTCTTCATTCATTTATCATAGTCCTACGAAACAATATTTTTCTGAAATTACCTTAACCAGAAAATCACTCATGCCAGAATCTGGTCAGACAACCAAAGAGGCTAATAAAGTTAAGGTTTTAAAAATTTTATTTGAGCGACTGGGAGTGGCAAAACATTGGGAGCTGAAATTTTTACTTTTTTCCCTTACTTTAGTTAGATTCATGCTTAGTAGCTGGGGGCCTATAAAGTGCTACAACTCATGGCTAGTTATAAAAGTTAATTCAAGTAACATTTGCACCACACAAATGCCAGGCAATGATTATCACCAATAAAAGGTGATCTAATCATTGCCCCTTGACATTTGATGGCATTACAATCACTAAATCCTACTACCAACATTCTGGGAGTTTCCATTGAGTAGAAACTCAAGTGGACTTGACATATAAATGCAATGGCTACAAGAGCATGTCAGAGGCTAGGAATACTGCAGTGAGTAACGCACCTTCTGACTCCCCAAAGCCTGTTCATCATCTACAAGGCACAAGTCAAGAGTGGGATGCAATTCTCCTCACTTGTGTAGCTCAGTGCAGCTCCAACACCTAAGAAGCTTGAACCATCCAGGACAAAGCAGCTTGATGGGCACCATATCCACAAACATACAGTCCCTCCACCACTGACCCTCAATCGCAGCAGTGTGTACTATGTACAAGATGCACTGCAAAAATGTACCCAAGTTCCTCAGACAGCACCTTCCAAATCCATGACCACTTCCACCTAGGAAGACAAGAGCGGCAGATACATGGGAACACCACCACCAGCAAGTTCCCCTCCAAGCCACACCCTATCCTGACTTGGAAATATATTGATGTTCCTTCACTGTTGCTGGGTCAAAATCCTAGAACTCCCTAACAGCATTGTGGGTCTATCTACAGCACATGGACTACAGCGGTTCAAGAAGGCAGCTCACCATCATCTTTTCAAGGGCAACTAGGAATGGGCAATAAATGCAGGCCCAGCCAGTGATGCCCAAGTCTCATGAATGAATAAAGAAAAGGGCTGACCAACTGTAGCATTCACAAAAAAATGCTGAAATTTCTTTAAGAATCCAATCTTCTAATATCAGTACAGAAAAATTCTTCATCATGTTACTGAAATTTTTAGCATTTTTTTGAAAGTCTAGATGTAGTTATAGAACCCTACAGTGTGGTAACAGACCATTTGGCCCAACAAGTCCACACTGAGTGTCTGAAGAGCATCCATAAGACCATAAGAGAAAGCAGCAGAAATTAGGCCATTCAGCCCATTTGCCATTCAATCATGGCTGATAAGTTCCTCAACAACATTCTCCTGCTTTCTTCCTATAATCCTTGATCCCCTTGATAATCAAGAACCTATCTATCTCAGTCTTAAATGTAATCAATGACCTGGCCTCCACAGCCTTCTGTGGCAGCGAATTCCATAGATTCACCACTCTCTGGCTGAAGAAGTTTCTCCTTATCTCTGTTCTAAAAGGTCTTCCCTTTACTCTAAGGCTGTGCCCTCAGGTCCCAATCTCTCCTACCAATGGAAGTATCTTCCCAACATCCACTCCGTCCAGGCCATTCAATATTCTGTAAGTTTCAATCAGATCTCCACTCATCCTTCTAAACTCCAATGAGTATAATCCCAGAGTCCTCAAACGTTAAGCTTCTCATTCCTGGGACCATTCTTGTGAACCTCCTCTGAACCCGCTCCAGGGCCAGTACAACCTTCCTGAGATATGGGGCCCAAATCTGCACACAATACTCCAAATGTTGCCTGACCAGAGCCTTATAAAGCCTCAGGAGTGCATCCCTGCTTTTATATTCAAGTCCTCTCAAAATAAATGCCAACATTGCACTTGCCTTCCTGACTACTGACTCAATCTGCAAGTTTACCTTGAGAGAATCCTGGACTAGAACTCCCAAGTCTCTTTGCACTTCAGACTTCTCTTCTCATTTAGAAAATAGTCCATGCTTTTATTCTTCTTACCAAAGTGCATGACCTCACACTTTCCCATGTTGCACTCTATCTGCCACTCTCCTAACCTGTCCAAACCCTTCTGCAGCCTCCCCACCTCCTCAATACTACCTGTCCCTCCAAGGCCCATCCCCCTACCCTATAACCATGCATTTCCATGGCTAGCACACTTAATCTACACATCCCTGGACACAGCTGGGTAATTTAGCATGGCCAATCCACCTAACCAGCACATTTTTGGACTGTGGGAGTAAACCAGAACACCCTGAGGAAACCCACACAGACACAGGGTCAATGTGCAAACTCCACACAGACAGTCACCTGAGGCTGGAATTGAACCCAGGTCCCTAGCACTATGAAACAGCATTGCTAACCACTGAGCCACCATGCTGCCCCAGGAGCTTGGTAGTACAGAAATTGATTACTTTTGAAAAAAGAGACATGCTGTCAAAAATTTTCAATCAGGACTAGAATACTACATTTGAAAGGAAACAATAATTGATAGTAAATGAGAAAAAAGGTTTTAATTTATTACAAACAAAAACAGAAGTTGCTGGGAAAAGCTCAGGTCTGGCAGCATCTGTGAAGACAAATCAGAGTTAACGTTTCAGGTCTGGTGACCCTGAGACAGTTCTGAGGAAGGGTCACCAATACCCGAAATATTAATTCTGATTCTCCTCACAAATGCTGCCAGACCTCCTGAGCTTTCACAGCAATTTCTGTTTTTGTTTCTGATTTACAGCATCCATAGTTCTTTTGGTTTTTATTGCTGATTTATTAGTATTTATACTCTAATTTATCATGGCAAATGCACCAGGGAAGAGTTGTCCCATGAGTTTTTGTTTAATTGGGAACGCTGGATGCAAGGCCTGGAGGTGTTCTTTTCATTTACGGAGGACAATGTTTTGCATAAGAGTGTACATACATTTAGTAAACATAAGTGAGCCACATTGTATACCCAACGGATAATCTTAAACTGGTGAATAGGTGTAATTTATAGCAAATCAGGGATTGTTTAAGATGTGCTGTTCAATTGTGGAAGGATACCTAATGTTGAATGCTATGTGTCCTCAACCATGGGCTTGTTGAATATGGAGAGTACTATGCCTATTGCGAACATTTGGGGGATGTCTGTTTGATGCCGTCAACCAGTCATTGGGATTTACAGGCCGAGCATCACACACTCGCTAAAATGCAACCATTGATATTGCGGGCAGAATGTCTTTTGCCTTGATGGCAGTATTTTGCTTGTGCAGAATATGACTCATACTGCAACTTCATAGAAACAGTTAGTTCCTCAAATGTTTGACACATCCAGGATCCTTTCAGACGCGTTGGATATTTCTCAAAACAGAAGATGGCAGTCTTAGGCTCTTTCATGAGTTTGTGTAATATATAGTTAACAATGATCTAATCAGAGTAGCCATTACTCCACATGAGAGGTTTGACATGCACTATTTTGGCCTCAAACTCACATGATAGACAAATCGGTCAAGCCCTATTTATGAGGTTGCTGGTACAGATTCCTTATAGCTTTAGAAGCTATAGGAATTGCAACGCGTATTTTGACTATTGAAGGCAGGCTTGGAGTGGACAGTAGGAGAGAACTCATCAGGGGATTTTTCATCTTGTCCTTCAAGGAAAAGAAACTTGTTTGATTGCTCCATGTTAAAGGTGAATTTAAGTGCAGGATGGAGCCAATAAATAGGTGCAAGAAAATTCTTACTTGCAGATTCAGATTGAAATGTGGCAAAGAAATTATTTATGTACTGCAAATATGCAAGGACTAAGAGGTTAAAGATTAGATGTTATTACATAGATCCCAGACTATACAGGCAATGCATCTTTAATATAGTTAGATGACATCACAACATGTGAAACTATGGTATAAAGGCCCTTATTTTTAGTCACTCCCAGCCAGTGCAATGGAATCAATGTCATGTGTTTGGTCAGCCAGGTATGCATATACAAAGTAACAATAATAGTAAACATAGAACACAGATTATGTGTAAATATGAAACATCATAAAAGTGTAAATAGTTAGTTTTGTTATTAACTTCAAAACATATGTCACAACAAGAATCCAATCTTTGTGATATATGTAACATGAGCTAAGATATAGGAAAACAATGAGACATGCTGGAAATGGAGTTTGATGCAAGAAGCTACATCATTGTGGCAGCAAGTGGTCACTAGAAGCTGGTGGCAGCTAATGGTGACATCCATTTAGTGGCAGCTCATTGTTCCTAAAAAGATGAAGTGGCAGTTGTGAAGAGTTCTTTTCCTAACAGTCATTACTGATCATCTACCTTAGTTTAGAGCTAAAACTATAACCAAGACTGAAGGTTACGATTCTGCTCAAACATGGCAAACACAACAGAAGGAGAGTTGTGAGTACACATTCTTCCTCAAAGAGAAAAGGTGGCCATGGTACATCCAATTTAAAAAAGGCAATTTGTAAGAGGCTCCAGGACAGCTCTGACTTGACAAAGTGATCTTAGAATGAAGTACAGATCAAAGGACTGAAAATGAAATAAAGCCTTTGCTGCACACAGTCACTGCTTGATCCTGCCTTTTGTTTTCCTCAGAAATGGCACAAAAGCAGAAAAAAACATTATTCCAAGACTTCTTTGGCCAAGTACATCTCATGCAGTCACTGCCATCTCTTTCAAAATAAGGAAACATAAAAAGAAATCAGCAAACTCAAGAGCATTAAGAAAGAGGGACAGAAAAGAGAGAAGCCAACTAAAACAAAACTTTAAGAAAAGTTTTTCATACTGGCATCTTAAGGAGCACAGATCTAGAAAACAAAGATGGAAAAAACATTTGAGTGTGGATTGGCAATCCATTGATAATCTGTTGGGAGACCACTTATTTAAACGAAGTATCAATCTTTACTTCCTGCAACAACAAATAGCTGATAAAGAAGGACGGGCATTCTAAATCTTATTGTTTTAAGAAACTAAGGGTTAAGACGAGTCAAATACTCTGGTATTTATAGTGATGATTGCAAAGATCCTGACAAAATTTACCAAATTTTAGAAGACCATCTTATATTTGAGTCAAATTCAGGATGCGCAGGTTTGAAATTATGCCATACTGACAACTGCCAGTTGAAACAAACAACCAATTTGTACGTAAGGATGATGCAAGGTAAGAAAAATGATTTATTAAAACTGACTTGGCCAACAGGCCTGTGGAACTGATCATCGCTTGTACGGCCATTAATTCCTTCAGAAAAATAGTTCTAGACAAACCCAATGAACATACCATTGATGCACTACTAGAAGAAGAATGCAGGTTTGAAGCAATTGTTGTGGGCTAGCAACATCTTCAGGTGCATAACTCTGTAACAGATATTGCAGTCATCGATAGGTTCAACAAAATATCCAAATCTCATGTGAGACATGGCTTGTCTCATCATAAAACAAAGGAGATTCACCAGGATGTTGCCTGGGATGGAAAGTCTCAGGTATGTAGAGAGACTGGTTAGACTGGGTTTGTTTTCCTTAGAGCAGAGGAGACTGAGGAGGATCTGATTGTGAAGTCTACTAAATTATGAGGGCCATAGACAGAGTAGATCATGAGAATCTCTTCCCCATGGCAAACATGTCCAAGACCAGAGGGCATAAATTTAAGACGAGAAGTAAACAGCTTAAGATATGAGAAAGAATTTTTTTTCACCCAGAGGGTGGTAGAAATATAGAATGTGTTGCCTGAGGATGGTGCAGGCAGGTACAACATTTAAAAAGAATGGGCGAGCAATTAAAATGCCAGGTTGTAGTAGACTACGGATCATGTGCAGGTAAGTAGGATTAGTATGGTTTGGTGTTTGTTGGTCGACATAGTCATGATGGGCTATTTCTATGCTGTATGACTCTATGACATTCTTTATTGGCCTACCAGTTTGCTTAGATATACATATGATTACAGTCCACATGGTAACCAACCTGTCCACTGCAGCCCCAAACATTCCAGCCTGAAAAAATTGAGACTATCCTTGACCCGACTAACCTTTATCCAGACAGATTTGACACTATTGGCAACTTTAAGGTGATGTAGTGAATCATCTGAAAGATGATACCCAACTCAGTATTGATCCATCTTGTGATTGTGGCATTCACAGTCAAGAAAATTCAAACTGGAAATGGATTCTATGGTATAAAACATCAATCTCATTAGTTTTGGTCATAGCCAAGCAAAACAGATTCACCAAGCTATGTCTGATGATGACCAGCTGCAGCAACACAAAATAATCATCATCAGTGAAGGGCCTGAATACATCCACCAGACCCCAAGCTAGCACAATCATTCCTTCCATGCAGACATGATCTGGAACTCACCAGCAATTAATTTTCAAAGGCAAATAAATGGTAATTACACAAACTCTATTTGAAGACTTGCTCGACCATCTACATATAGGTCACATGGGTGCAAATTAAACATGACATTAGCATGCAAATCCAGTTATTAGTCCAGCATCAATAAGGACATCAATCAAATAAGCAAGAGATATATAACATGCCTACTCCACAATCGAGAGAATCTCTCATCCCACATGAGATTTCTTCTAAGCAATGGACAAGATCACAACTGTTAATTTCCATGACCAAGGACTCGGCTATATTCCAGTGACTGATTACTTCACTAAATTCCTTTTGGTATGGCCAATCAAAGATGCCACTTGTGCAATGGTTGTTGACACACTGGCAGCCATATTCAATTTGTTTGCCATTATTTAATGAATTATGTCTGAAATGGGCAGCATGGTGCTTTGTAGTTAGCACTGCTACTTCACAGTGCTAGGGACCCAGGTTCGGTTCCACCCTCGAGCTGCTGTCTGTGTGGAGTTTGCACATTCTCCCTGTGTCTGAATGGGTTTCCTCCAGGTGCCCCGGTTTCCTTCCACAGTCCAAAGGTGTGCAGGTTAGGTGGATTGGCCATGCTAAATTGCCCATATTGTCCAAGGATGTGTAGGCTAAGGAGATTAGCCATGGGATATGCAGAGTTATAGGGTAGGGGAATGGGAAGCTCTTTGGAGGGTTGGTGTGGACTTGATGGCAGAATAGCCTGCTTCCACATTGTAGGGGTTCTATGAATAACTAGTATGCGAATGCACCCTTCCAAGATGTGCATGAAATGTGGTGTTCAATATTTTCCCTCTTCTTCAAAATTTCTGGCTAGCCATGCTATTTCTCAGGGCAATGGTTTACCCTAACTGGCAGTTCTCATTTTTGGAAGACAGATCCACAAAGTTCTTCCCTCCCTTACTCTCATCACCCAATTAAATATGCATTACATATTTTTGGGAAGAAGGGAGAAGATGGTACAGGAGTATGATCAATCAACCAGAAGACATGCTTCCTAACAAGGACAAAGCAGAAGAGTTCAAGATTTTTGTACAAACACATGAGGTTTGGGGAAAAATGCTCCTTCATTGTGTCCAGCTTAGGTCTTATGTTGTGTTAATGATCAATGGTTAATCCTGCGAAGAAATGGGTAAACTGTATATAACGAATCACCTGTCACACAGAATGACAACTCGATACTGAATATATCATGCCAGAAAACAATCCCACATCTACAATAAATGATATAAGTTCATCATGATGACAGAGAGGATACTGCAGAATGAAGCAACACAGCCAAGTTGTGAAGATTGGTCATGTCAATATATTATGTTCCTGAGGTTGGTTGGCTCACTGAGCTGGTTTGTTGTTCCGCAGACGTTTCGTTACCATGCTGGGTAATATCCTCAGTGCAGCCTCTGATGAAGCATCGGTGTGTTTTCCTGCCTGGTTTTTAAACTCTGGAGTCCGTTGAACTGGATTGCCTCACTTCCGGTTTTCCTTCGTAGTGGAGTGTACAAGGGGTCAAGTTCTATGTGTTTATTAATAGCATGCTTCGTGGAGTGCCAGGCTTCTAGGAATTCCCATGCCTGTCTCTACTTAGCTTGTCCCAGGATTCTGGTGTTGTCCCAGTTGAATTGGTGGTTCTCCTTGTCCATGTGGATTGATATGAGTGAGTATTGGTCATGTCTTTTTGTAGCCAGTTGGTGTTTGTGTACCCTTGTTGTTAGTTTCCTTCCTGTTTGTCCAATGTAGTGTTTCTCACAGTCTCTGCAGGGGATCTTGTAGACGACATTGGTCCTGTCCATGTGGGGGAGTGGGTCTTTAGCTCGGGTGAGCAGTTGTCGTAGGGTTGATGTGGGCTTGTGTGCCACTCCTGCGTTCGTAGGAGTCTTGTGGTTAGTTCCGATGTGTTCCTGATGTAGGGTAGTGTGATGAGTGTGTCGGGGCGTGCAGTATCTTCCTGATGTTGTCCATGTAGGCATCTTCTGACCCAGTTTTTTGGATATCCATTATCCTTGAAAACCTGGAAGAGGTATTCTTTTTCTTCTTGGCGTAGTTCCACCAAAATCCTGGGACAAGCTAAGCAGAGACAGGCACGGGAATTCGTAGAAGCCTGGCACTCCACGAAGCATGCTATTAATAAACACATAGAACTCGACCCCATATACACTCCACTATGAAGGAAAACTGGAAGTGAGGCAATCCAGCTCAATGGACTCCAGAATTTAAAAACAGGCGGGAAAACACATCGACGCTTCATCGGAGGCTGCACTGAGGATGTTACCCAGCATGGTAACGAAACATCTGCGAAACAACAAACCAGCTCGGCGAGCCAAGCAACCTCAACACCCACAACCCAAGCTACAAATCTACTTCAAAACCTTAGATATTATGTTACCTTAATGTATTTTAGGGTCCTCATGCATGTTTATCAGAAAAGGGCTCCCATTCTTTTGAGGGAAAAGGGGTGATGTATCATTGCAGATTCAAGATCAGACAACCACTGCATAAGATGCCTTTCAGACTTTATCATATTGTATTTGGAATTGACAGTTGAAGGTCTTGGCTGTGATTAATCTATTTTCCATTTCTTTGCAACAGTTAATGACAATTATGTAGGGTTAAAGCAATCATTGTAATGAATCATGAGTCAGTCAATGAAATAATACTTGAGTAGCTATTTTGAAACCTTTAACCAATGACACAATATGAACCAAACAGTTCAATGAAAACATTTCAAAGTGGCCATCTCCACTGGTTCAAGAAGCTTCCTACTGGAAGAATTTATGACCCAGCCTTAGAGGTACCCATATTTTAACTTGTCTATATAAGTGGGAATTCTCAGCGAATTGTCAGTGGATTGGTTTTGATAGTACAGCTTCCATCCTAGAAGAAAAAGGGCTTGAACTATTGGTCATGTTTGTTGTTGTGGAGTCTGACAGTGATTGGTTATGATTAAATCTACAGCATTTTGACATGTAAAAGTAAGTGGGCTGTGGGAAAGAAAAAAAAATTAAAAAATCAATGTTTATTTCCACTTTGACCAATAATTAAGCAACGTTTTTGGGTATTAGGGACTTTTACTGTCAATAATACTGACAATTTAAAGACAAAACTGTTGGAGTACATGTGGAGAGGGAAAAAAAAGAGAAAACTATGAAAAGATTTCTCATTCTCATTGCCAGAGGTTGAAAATATCTTAACAATGGGAAAAGTCTTATTTACCCTGGAGATGGCTTTACACCTACACCTTCTGTAGGAAGTGGGAGGAATTGAAGGAGATTTTTTTTTCTCTAGTTGTTAAGGGTGAGGACGAGTTCAACTAAGCGGACAAGGGTATCAGTGGAGGAGGACTGGTCGGGCCTGCAGGACAGGAAGAAGCGGAGGGCCTTGAGGCCATCTGCATGGGGAATCCAAGTGTATAGGGACTGGAAGTCCATGGTGAAGATCTCCTTCAATTCCTCCCACTTTCTACAGACAAAGGGGGTGGCCATGGGTACCCGCATGGGCCCAAGCTATGCCTGCCTCTTTGTAGGATACGTGGAACAATCCCTCTCCCGAAGCCACACTGCCCCTATCCCCCACCTCTTCCTCCGTTACATCAATAATTGTATCGGCGCCTCCTCGTGCTCCCACGAGGAGCTCGAACAGTTCATCCACTTCACTAACACCTTCCACCCCAACCTTAAGTTCACCTGGACCATCTCTGATACCTCTCTCTCCTTCCTGGACCTCTCTGTTTCCATCTCTGGCAACCACCTGGAAACCGATATCCATTTCAAGCCTACCGACTCCCACAGCTACCTAGAATACACCTCCTCTCACCCACCTTCCTGCAAAAATGCCATCCCCTATTCCCAATTCCTTTGCCTCCACCGCATCTGCTCCTGAGATGAGGCATTCCACTCCCGGACATCCCAGATGTCCTCGTTTTTTAAGGACCGCAACTTCCCCTCCACAGTGGTCGAAAAAGCCCTCGACCGCATCTCTCACGTTTCCCACAACTCATCTTCACACCCCATCCCTGCAATAACAACAAAAACAGAATTCCTCTCATCCTCACGTACCACCCCACCAACCTCCGGATCCAACGCATCATCCTCCGGCACTTCCGCCACCTGCAATCTGACCCCACTACCAAAGACATTTTTCCCTCCCCACCCTTAACTGCCTTCCGGAGGGACCACTCTCTCCGTGATTCCCTTGTCTGCTCCACACTCCCCTCCAGCCCCACCACCCCCTGCACTTTTCCCTGCACCCGCAGGAAGTGCTACACCTGCCCCTACACCTCACCCCCATCCCAGGCCCCAAGAAAACCTTCCACATCAAACAGATGTTCACCTGCACATCTGCTGATGTGGTATATTGTATCTGCTGTTCCCGATGTGGCCTCCTCTACATCAGGGAAACCAAGCGGAGGCTTGGAGACCGCTTTGTGGAACACCTACGTTCGGTTCACGACAAATGACTGCACCTCCCAGTCGTGGACCATTTCAACTCCCCCTCCGACTCCTTGGATGACATGTCCATCCTGGGCCTCCTCCAGTGCCACAACGATGCCACCCGAAGGTTGCAGGAATAGTACCTCAAATTTCGCTTGGGAGCCCTGCAGCCCAATGGTATCAATGTGGACTTCACAAGCTTCAAAATCTGCCTGTTCCTGAACGCATCCCAAAACCAGCCCAGCTCATCCCCGCCTCCCTAACCTGTCCGTCCTTTCTCCCACCTATCCACTCCTTCCACCTCAACCCCCACCCCCACCTCCTACCTACCAGCCTTATCTCCGCCTCCTTGACCTGTCCGTCTTCCCTGGACTGACCAATGCCGACCCTAACTCCCCACCTACACTCACCTTTACTGGCTCCATCCCTGCCTCCTCGACCTGTCCGTCTCCTCTCCACCTATCTGCTCCTTTATCCATCTTCTATCCGCCTCCCCCTCTCTCTCTATTTATTTCAGAATCCCCTTCTCCTCCCCCATTTCTGAAGAAGGGTCCAGGCCCGAAATGTCAGCTTTCCTGCTCCTCTGATGCTGCTTGGCCTGCTGTGTTCATCCAGCTCTACACCTTGTTATCTATGTGACTATAGCTTTGATAAAATTATCTTTCTTCATCCTTCTTGACTTGTCTACAGTCTTCAACGTGGTTGACTATACCATTGCCCCACCAAATTCTCTCTGCCATCACCTGGCTGGATGAAACTGCCCAAACTTACTTCCATTCTTAACTATTAAATTGCAGAATCACTTGCAATGGTTTCTCTTCCCGCTTCTACACCACTACCTCTGGTGTCCATCAAGGATCTATCCTCAGCATCATCCTATTTGACAATTACTTGTTGCCATTCAGCATTATCATTTCAGAACACAGTGTCTGTTTCCACACATATGCTGATGGCATCCAGTTTTAACTCACTGGACCTCTCTCTGTAACCCTCCATTATTGCTAAATTGTCTGACTGTTTGTCTGACACCTTCTAATTGATGAGCCAAAATTTCTTCTGACTAAATACAGGGAAGACAAAGGCCATTGTCTTTGGTCCTCACCACAAGCTATATTCCCTGCCTGTCCCCATAACCCTTGACTCCTTTATCAGTCAAAATTTGCTTAACTCAGAGTTCAAAACATTTGTAACTAAGACTGTCTCTTCCAACTGACATTATGTAATCTGACTCCTTTCCTGTTTCAACTGACCTGCTGCTGAATCCTTAACCGTCCATTTGTTAATTCTAGACCTGATTTTTCCATTCCACTCCTGCAATTATTTCTGTTATCTTTTAACATGTATCTCTGGGATATCAGTGCTCCTCTAATTCTAGCCCTTACACCATTCCTGATGTTAACTGTTCCAACATCAGTGACTGTGCTTTTAACTGGCAAGAGTATAAACTCTGGAATTCTATCCTTAAATCTTTTCACCTTTTTCACTCTTCTTGCATTCAAGCAGCTTCATGAAACCTACGGCTTTGACAGTGTGTCAACATAAACCCTAATAATTTCTTCCATGCCTTGGTGTCAAAATTTGTTTGATTATGCTCTTGTGAAGCTACTTGGGATGCTTATTAACTGAAGACAATGTTCTCTCTCCAGTCTACATTGCCTGGTTGCACAACCCCCAGGCAGGTAAATAGGAATGTGCTGCACAGGAAGCAAACAGGCTGCACGCAGTGAATGTAATGAGGTCAGCTAGTCCGATCAGGGAGCCCTGGCTGACAGATATAAACAGGAGTGTATGGGTGGCATGGCGGCTCATAGTTAGCACTGCTGCCTCACAGTGCCAAGGCCCCGGGTTCAGTTCCATCCTCGGGCTACTGTCTGTGTGGAGTTTGCACATTCTCCCTGTGTCTGCATGGGTTTCCTCTGGGTGCTCCGGTTTTCTCCCACAGTCCAAAGATGTGCAGGCTAGGTGGATTTGCCATGCTAAATTGCTCATATTGTCCCGGGATGTGTAAACTAAGGAATTAGCCATGGGATATACAGGTTTATAGGGTAGGGGGATGGGAAGTTCTTCGGAGAGTCAGTGTGGACTTGATGGCCAAACAGCCTGCTTCCACATTGTACGGGTTCTATGAACAGCTAGTATACTAGTGCACCCTTCCAAGATGTGCACGAAATGTGGTGTTCAACATATTCACATAGGCATTGCCCTAGGGGTTCTGCTTGTCAATGGTTCTTTGGCTACATGGGTGTTTAAAAAAAGAAAAAAAGGTATAAATAGGAGTGCCAAAGGACCTGTTCACTCTGAGAGCTGGCTCCAAGGGAGCTGGATCAGTGTCAAGGACTTCACGTGTGTAAATAAAGGATGACTTGGTGATGGGATACTGGCCTCTGTGGAGTTATTTCACTGCACATGATTAATTTTCCTTTTAACATGCAAGCTGTGTGCTCAAAAGAAGGATAGAGTCTGAAGAATGGGGATCATAGAGTCATAGAGCACAGAAAGAGGCCCAATTTGTCCATGCCAACTAGGTTTCCGAATCTGAACCTGTCCGATTTGCCTGCGTTTGGCACATATCCCTCTAAACGTTTCTTAACCATGTACTTGTCTGAATATCTTTTAAATCTTGCACGTGCCCCTACTACCTCCTCTGGCTCATTCCATACACACATCACCCTCTATGTGAAAAAGCTGTATCTCAGGAACCTTTTTAAATCTTTCCCCACTCACTTTAAAAATATGCCATCTAATTTTGCCTACTCTGGGCAAAAGACTTTGGCAATTCACCTTATCTATGTCCTTAATGATTTTATCCCAATGGTGGTGTATCCAGAACCAGAGGACTGTGAGCCCTGATTCTGGATACACCACCATCAGGAACATCCTCCCTGCATCTACCCTGTCTAGTCCTCATTCATCTGAACTCCAGCGAAAACAATCCCAACCTAATCAATCTCTCCTCATACATCAGTACCGCCATTCCTGGAATCAGCCTGGTAAACTTTTGCTGCACTCCCCGAGAGCAAGAGCATCCATCCTCAAAAAAGGAGAACAAAACTGCACACAATAATCTAGTTGTGGCTTCACTAAGGACGTGTATAACTGCAACATCACATCCCTGCTCTTGTACTCGAAACCTCTCTGACTCTCCATGTCTGGAAGTACAGCTTTTAAATATAACTTTTGTAATTGCATATTTTTCTCCTCATTCTAGATTTCCCCATTCTCTCAGCACCCACCTTGTCACGGCCTCTAAGAGTCTTGTATATTTTCAATAAGACTACCCCACATGAGTACGTCAGCAACATCAAACCTTTACATTGAAATTGTTCAATATTTAACTAAGTATAGAAAAGCTTCAGAAATATTTGCAATTATACCACCAGGCAGAAGAAATATACTAGCACTAACCTGAAAATAGTTTATGATCCCTTTAAATAGTGCTGGTGTGGTCTTAAAACTGTTCAATGTTATGTTCAAGTGTGTGATGCTAAAGACGTGGAATGAGCAAGAAGTGTGGAGTTTGAAAACAACAGTGCTTCACATTGATTCTTTAATAACCTGTATGTTCCCCACAGTGTCGGCTGTGTATTGCATTGCCTTTACCAAGTTTGTGCATCTTAGACTCTTCCAGAAGGCCACATATCACTTAAAAAAAAATGACACTGTGATCTCACTTTCTCTCCTAATTTTTCTAGCATTACAAATGCTCATACATTTTAGACAAATGAGTGTCATTGTGCAATGCATCCTGCATGTTTTCAAATGTAATCATTAGAAGCAGTCAAATAACCAATCTGTTACAGATACTAATGATACTCATTAAACAAAAATGGAGTTGGGCTTTTTTTTGAACCTGGGAACTACAGTGCCTAGCTGGCAAATTTCTGTTTTAATTTCAAACCTAATTGCAGGTGATCTATGTATAGATTTCCAAACAGACTTTCCCAGTTCACATTCATTACAGTTGGTTGAGTTACATGTGCAATAAATAAAGTTATTTAAATGCATATGATAATTATGAATGAGAAACACATTTGGTGTTAATTCACATACCTACAAGGATGAAGGGCCTCCTGTGGCTGTATGTAATTGTTTTATAATGATTCAAGGATTTTGTCTTCACCATTCTAGCTTGGAACCATTCTATGTACTGAAATTTGTGGAAGACCTTTTAAGAAAATTGAATTTGCTGAAAAAGGATACATTTTGTTGAATCCTTTTGTCTTCTACTCATCAGGGCAATTTTCAAGAAAAAGCAATGTAAAGAGAAAGCATCATTTGTACTATTTGTGAGGTGCATGCTGACCGTTTGGAAAATGGACTTTGGTATACGTTCTCATGGAAAATGCACCAGTTAGATGATGACATACAGTTAACAGCCAGGTTTTATTAAATTTTTAAACAGTGCAGGTTGACTCTGATTGGTCAAGGCATTTCCCTGAGAAATGAAATAGATAGTGGCTGTCATCTATTTTGTTGAATTGAAACAGATGCATATCTCTTCAGCTGTTTGCAGGCAGGGTACTGACTATATCCAAACAATTGTACATCTTCTTTCTTCCAGCAAAGAGCAGGGCCCTGTGTAGTATGCAGTTTCAAGCACATGCAAATGGACCATGCTGCTCACGTTTACTGACAATCCTAACTTGGTAGTCAACATTTATTCTTTGCAGACTCAGGATTATTTAACAAATGTTGTCTAATCATGGAATCATATCTAATGTTGGATACCGTTTTTCAAGTTGCGCAAACACAGTTTTGTTGGATACAGTTAGGATTCATTGCAAACAACTTAAGAGATATATACTTCTTACAATCCGCCAGTCTTTGGGATGTATAGCCTATGTAACTAATATCAAACTGGCACTGAAATTCATATGCTAAATTATTTATTTGCTTGGCTTGATGGCAGCATCCTGATAGTGGTAAATACCATTCATGTAGATATACTGCATTGTAGCAATGTCACACTGCTAGCTTTACCTGTTGCTCAAACGTCAGGACATCTGACTCAACAATGTAGGTTGTAACAGTACAGCATTTAGAAATGCATAGTATTTTCAGATTTTTAGGCTTAGATTTAGACTTTATTGTCATGTGTACTCAAGTACAAAAGTACAGGAGTACAGTGAAAAGTTTTCAGTGTCACCAGACATGGTGTCATCTTAAGTACAAGTACCTAGGTACAAAAACTTAAGAACAAGGTAGAAGTAAATAAGGAACAAAGTTAAAAGTTAAACATTACAATCACTCTTAATATAGCATAAAAATAAAGAAATAAAGTTAAAAGTTAAACATTAAAAGTTAAAGCATAATAAGAAAAAGCAGAGCCAACATGACTTCGTGAATGGGAAATAATGTTATTTGAACAGGATTGGTAAAAGGGAGCCACGGATTTAATATATTTTGATTTCTGAAGGATGTTTGATAAGGCACCACATATAAGGCTACTTAACAAGTGCATATGATGTTGAGGATTGTATATTGATATGGATAGACGATTGGCTAACGAATAGAGCAAAGGGAGTTGGGGATAAGGGGGACATTTTCAGAATTTCAATCACTAACTATTGGAGGGCCACAGAGATAGTTCTGGGACCATAATTATTTACAATACCACATATCTGCGACTTGGATAAAAGTTCTTTTAATTCATTCACAGGATGAAAACATTGCTGACTAGGTCAACATTTATTGCCCATTTCAGGGACAGTTAAAAGTCCACATAGCTGTGGGTCTGGAGTCACTTATAGTCCAGATTAGATAAGGATGGCAGTTTCCTTCCCTAAAGGACATCAGTGAACCAGATGGGGTTTTCCTGACAATTGACAATAGATTCATGATCATCATTTGAATCTTAATTCCAGATTTTTCTTGAATTCAAATTCAATTAATTCATAGTTGATCCCAGCATGGCTGGATTCAAACCCGGGTCTCCGGAATGTTACCTGAGTCTCCAGATTAACAATTCAGTGATAATATCACTAGGCCATCACCTCCCCATGTGAATGTAATATTGTCAAGTTTGTGGATGACACCAAATAGGTGGGAAGGCAAGTAGTGAGGCTGACAGAAAGAATCTACAGAGGGGTTTAAAGAGGTTGAGTGAGTGGGCAAAATCTTTGCAGATGGAATGTAATGTGGGAAAATATGAAGTTATGTTCTTTGGCACGAATAGAAGAGCTGAATATTATTTAAATGGGGAGAGACTGCAGAAAACCGAGCACAGACAAATCTGGGAGTCCTCAAGAATGAATCATGAAAAGCTAGCATGCGAGTTCAGCAGGTAATAGGAAAGACAAATGAAACATTAGCCTTTATTTCAAAGGTAATGGGGTATAAAAGTAGGAGCATCTTCCTAAAACCATACAAGGCACTTGCTGGAATACTGTGAACAATTTTGGTCCCCTTATCCAAAGAAAGATATATTGGCATTGAGGCAGTCTAGAGAAGGTTCACTGGGTTGATTCAGGGTACAGAGGAATTTTATTGCGAGGATAGGTTGAGAGGGGCGTGTACTCATTGGAGTTTAG
The DNA here is from genome assembly GCF_021869965.1 of Rhincodon typus. NCBI lineage: Eukaryota > Metazoa > Chordata > Chondrichthyes > Orectolobiformes > Rhincodontidae > Rhincodon > Rhincodon typus. The sequence goes on from NC_063335.1 coordinate 25,428,489, forward strand.
GAGAGTAAGGAGAAACCTTATAGAAAAATATATGATTCTTAGGGGGCTTGACAGGGTAGATGCAGAGAGTTTCCCTTAGTGGGAGAGTTTTGGATCGGGGGCATGATCTCAAAGTAAGAAACTGCCATTTAAGATAGAAATGTGGAGGAATTTCATCTCATAGAGGGTAGTGAATCTGTGGAATTCTTTATGGCAGAGGGCTGCTGAGGCTGTGTCATTAATATATTCAAGGCTGAGATAGACAGATATTTAATCAATTAGGCAATCAAAAGTAATGGGGTAAGGCAGGAAAGTGGAGTTGAGGATTATCAGTTCAGGCACAATTTCACTGAGGGTGGATTCAATGGGCTGAATGGCCTACTTCTGTTTTTACATCCAGATCTTATATCAGGAAGCAGTCAGCCCTATCATAATGGCTGTCTGACCCAAGAAACCAGACCGGCCATTGATTCTAAAGACATGGGTGGGGTATAGAGTAGGTGGCACAACAGGTTATAATGAGATGAACATTTTAACAATGGAATAATACTTTGTCTCTGGTAGAACTGAACTAAATGGGATACAAATATGCATACAAATTAGAAGCTGGGCCATTTGACCTTTTAAGCCTGCTCTACCACTGTGTCCAAATTCCACATTCCTATTTATCTCCAATAACCTTTGACTCCCTTGACTAACAAGAATCCATCTACCTGAAAAATATTCAATGACTTCACCTCCACTGCCTTATGAGGCAGAGAGTTCCAAAACTAGGTGGCATATTTTTAAGGTGAGAAAGAGGAGGAAAGATTTAAAAGGAGCCAGAGGGGCAACTTTTTCACATAGAAAGTGGTTCATATGTGGAATGAACTGCCAGGAGAAGAGGTAAATGCAGGTACAATTACACCAGTTAAAAGGCATTTGGACAGGTACATGAATAGGAAAGATTTAGAGGAATATGAGCCAAATGCAGGCAAGTGGATCGAGTTTAGTTTGGGCAACTTGGTTGGAATGGATGATTTGGACCGAAGGGTCTATTTCCATGTTGTATGACTATATGACATGAAAGAAAAATGTTCTATTATCTCTATCATAAAAAGGTGATTGCTAATTCCATATCCACCTTATCAAGACTATTACTGATTTTATAAACTTCAACCAAATCACCACTCACAATTCTAAATTCCAGTGAAAATAAGTTCAGTTTGTTCAATCTTTCTGCACAAAACACCCTGCTCACTCAGCTATTAATCTAGTAAAATTCTTCAGAATTTCCTTCAATGTGTTTGCATCTTTTGTTAAATAAGGAAACCAGTATTAGAGATGTGGAATAACCAATGTTCTGTAGAACATGAAACATAACATCCTTACTTTTATGTCCTCCATAGCATCCTTATTTTCAAAAATGGACAGGGACAGGTGTATAGGTGGTAGGAAAGACACTTGTTGGATTTTATGGTCTCTTCCACCTTCAAACATGCTGACAGAGCAGTGTAAAATATAGTCCATAGAGAAGGAAGAATGGGACAATTCTTGAATTGACAGGTTGTAACTGATAGTGTGCCGCTAGTTGTTGTCCCCAGTTGTGTACAAATTATGACTTAGTTGAGGGAACCTAGTATAATACCTCCAAATTTGTTGACAATACATTTAGGTGGGAAATTAAGCTGAGGGCAGGTTGCAAAGAAACTGCAGAGGAATATAAACAGGTTGGATGAGTGGGCAAGAAAATAGCAGAAGGAAATACGAAAGTGATGCCTTGTTCTGGATTCCCCGGTCAGGGAGACGTCATCCTTGCATCCAGTCTGTCCAGCCCTGTCAGAATTTTATATGTTTCAATTCTAGCCTGTCTCCGGCGAGTATAAGCCGAGTTGACCCAAATCTCTCTTCGTATAACAAACCCGCAAACATTTATGACAGGAAAACTGGATACATATTTAATTGCTTTTGCTGCAAAATCCACAGCACTTATTTGGCATAAAGAGAAACAGAAAACAGAATTATATAAATAAACATACAATGCAAAGATAAATATTCACTCCTGGAGCTGCACAGACATGCACTGATGACTCAGTGGACAATTAAGTCAACCAGAGCTTCTTGTGGGGAGGAGCATGTAAGGATGTACTTGAAATGCATCTTGGGAAATTGCAGGTGTGAACTGTGATTTGTTTTTGCCCATTTAGATTGGTCTCAAGTGAGTATTCCAAAAGGAAGACATAGAATAAAATAGGATTAAGTTGAGGACTTCCTCTGCCCATCTGAATTAGATTTAATGAAAGTTTCAATTTCTAATTTCCTGTTACTTTTGCTGACATTTTTGTAATATAAATTAGCTTTTTTTGAAACAAGCTTTTTCTTTGTGAAATTTAATTTTAATATTTGCACAAGGTTTAAATGTATTTCCAAGACTTAAACATGATAAGAAAAGCTGATAAATGAGGGGTCATGAGAAAAGATGTCTTAGAATATGAAATTTCACTTGAACTTAGAGACTAACAAAACATCTAGATGAAGAGTCTCTGACAATTGGCCAGTTCAGTTAAAATGTGTTGTGAAGACTGGTTTTCAATCACCATAAATAAGGTATGTCAATGGGTGAAAGTGGTACAAGATGAAAGAAATCATACTGTGAAGATCAAAAGGCATTGGAAACTGTTTGCTTATACCCACCATAATATTGACTACAATAAATGGCATGACAGCCTGGCAATAACTTTGGTGAATTTGTTCCCCAGGATCTGGATCAGCATGTAGGTTGTAGCTTGTTATATATCTATGGCAAGCACAACTCCACAATTCTTATGGAATTCACAATGCTAGTGAAGATCACCTTGCCCCTCAAATTCTCTGTTTGTGTTTCCTTTCAGCTAGCATTGAATCATTTGCAGTATCAACTAATGTGCATCAACTGGACCAGCACTTTTTTCTTCTTCTGAAAGACACAGAACAGACCCAAGTTGTCATTTCCCAAAGTTGATAGCAGTCTTACTCAAGACATTTCTGCTCAACGTAATGGCATTCTACTGTCATTTTAGACTGCTCACTGGACCTTCAAATAAGATAATTTCACACAGTATGGTATTCTGCATTAAATTTTAGAAATAAATATTTTATACTAACAATAAGCATTTCATTAGCTCATTAGGCAATCTCACAGTTTATTAAAATATCATTTTTGTAAAATGTTTTGTTTCTGTTCTCTATCATCCAGTTGCAACAGAGAGCTATTCTATCATTAGTTGTTTCCCCTAGATTTACCTGGAATTAAACAAGTTGTGTCATCACCAAATGCATATTGCTCAGTGGCCATCTGCATTGATAAAAAGATAACGTAGCATATTAGAAATCTATAGGACCCATATTAATTTCAAGGCACAAGGATGAGTCTGTGGGTGGGAATTTGGAAAAGTGGGCATAAAATTAATATTTTTGGCAAGGTGCTGTGTCCACGAAGTGAAAATAATAGCTATGCTAACAAAATAATGTAAAAAATCGAGTCTCAAAACAATGTCAATCTGTTCTTATATAAACTTTCCATGTGGTGGAGGGATTGAATGATTTAACGTGATAACCAAAGTTTTTCACCCAAAATAATGGGTTAAAGTTTCCTCTGTCTACAAACAATAAAAATCAATTTAATTGATTAATGGCTGTGTTTTGATGCATGACAAACTGTCCCTAACTACTACTAACCCAAGAATCTTATTCAACCAGTCCTCGGTACGGCAAGAATTGCAGAAGAGAACTGAAAAGAACTGTGCCCGAGCCCCTAGACTGATAACCGAGCCTCTCCTTTGTTTAAAACCCAAAAGAACTGTGGATGCTGTAAATCAGGAACAAAAACAGAAGTTGCTGGAAAAGTTCAGGAGGTCTGGCAGATTCTGTGAAGAAAAATCAGTGTCATGGACCATATCTGTGGAGGATCAGGGGCAATATCCACACTCTAGACATTCAGTCAGAGTGACACAAGTCGGGCAGAATTTATGGGGCACTGTTGGTGGGACTACAGCTGGCATGGAGCCTGTAAAAACCTTTGCAGTGGGGTAGTGGTATGTTTTTGGCCACTGACCCACTCACCCTCAACTTGTCAGAAATTTTGTGGGTAGCGAGCAAGGCCAATTTACCTTTGCTCCAATTGAGGCCCTCAAGTGACCACTGCCTGCATAAGGGTTGCTTCCTGTCTGGCTGCACTCTGAGGTCAGGGATGAAAGGGGTTTCTAGGCAGTAGATCTTACTTATCCCTCCGTGGGGTGAGGGGAGGGCTGGTGAAGTGGGGGCCTCCATCACTGGTACCCTCTCCTGCGTGGATTCCGTCTCCCTCACCACTCAGTTCTGGTGCCTCTCCATCATCCCAGCTTTTCCTAAATAGCACTGTCGCATGTACATATCCCACAGCCACCATTCTGTTCTCACGATGGAAGCTCTGGCCTTACCATTTTCGTGGTCTACTAACCAACCCTATCAGTGGCATTACTGCATTACAAAACGGCCAGTCAGACAGACTTTGTCCTAGGACCAAGTTTTATATAATTGAATCTCTCGAGACTGTATTTGTTACTAATTCATTAAACTAGAGCAGAAAACGGGAACCTAAATCATTTTTTTTGTTACACCTCAATGGATTTCAATTAGTTATACATGTTACAGCCAAAACATCAACTCTGCATCAATCTTCACTGGGTTATAATTTAATAACTGTGTTCAGTGCTGCCAAGTTATGAATTTAAATGTGGAGCCAAATTGCATTGCGTATCTATGGATAAAGTATGCTTGGCAACAGTTGCTTAGCGCTGAAACGGCAAAATGACTAATAATAACACTAGTATGGAGGAAGTGTCTCAAAAGATTTGTTCCAACTATTACAAGGAATTTTATATCAGCATGCTTTTTATTCCATGTATGTCTACATTTTCTTCGCAACTAGAAGTTTGTTTCATCCTCCTTTTGTCCTGACATGCTGTCAGTCACAATGCATTCTCCTCTTGGACAGAGTAGACAGTTGGTGTAGGATGTGTTTGACAAATAATTCATTTCCTGGTTTAGTGAAACAAATTCACTCACAACACCAAAGTGCTCTGCTCTAATCCAAGCCCAGATGTACTGAGATATCCCAGCCCTAGAGTTTCTTAAATCTAGGTGGTGCTAGGGATCTTACAACATATAAGGGTGGATAAGTCCCCAGGACCTAATCAGGTGTATCCCAGGACTTTGTGGCAAGCCAGGGAAGTAATTGCTGGGCTCCTTGCTGAGATATCTGTATCATTGATAACCATAGGTGAGGTGCCAGAAGACTGGAAGGTGGCTAATGTGGTGCCATTATTTAAGAAAGGTAGTAAGAAAAAGACAGGGAACTCTTAGCTGGTGTGCTGCAAGGATCAGTGCTGGGTCCACTGCTTTTTGTCATTTATATAAATGATTTGGATGTGATCATAGGAAGAATGGTTAGTAAGTTTGCTGATGACACCAAAATTAGAGGTGTAGTGGACAGCGAAGAAGGTTGCCTCAGAGTACAATGGGATCTTGATCAGATTGGCCAATTGGCTAGGAGTGACACATGGAGTTTAATTTAGATAAATGTGAGGTGCTGCATTTTGGAAAGGCAAATCAGGGCAGGACTTATACACTTAATGGTAAGGTCCTGGGGAGTGTTGCCGAACAAAGAAGACCTTGGAGTGCAGGTTCATAGTTCCTTGAAAGAGGAGTCCCAGGTAGTCAAGATAGTGAAGAGGACATTTGGTATGCTTGCTTTTATTAGTCAGTGCATTGAGTGTAGGAGTTGGGAGGTCATGTTGCGGCTGTACAGGACATTTGTTCGGCCATTTTTGGAATACGGCGTTCAATTCTGGTCTCCCTGCTATGGGAAGGATGTTGTGAAACATGAAAGGGTGCATTCAAAGATTTAGAAGGATGTTGCCAGGGTTGGAATGTTTGAGCGATAGGGAGAGGCTAAATAGGATGGGGCTATTTTCCCTGGAGCATCAGAGGTTGAGGGGTGACTTTATAGAGGTTTATAAAATCATAAGGGGCATGGAAAGGGTAAATTGCCAAAATCTTTTTCCCAGGGTGAGGGAGTCCAAAACTAAAGGGCATAGGTTTAAGGTGAGAGGGAAAGATTGAAAAGAGACCTATGGGGCAATTTTTTCACACAGAGAGTGGTGGGCACATGGAATAGAACATAGAACATAGAACAGTACAGCACATTACAGGCCCTTCAGCCCACGATGTTGTGCCAAACTTTTACCCTAATCCTAAGGTTTACCTAAACCTCCACCCCTACCTTGTACTATCATCCATATGCCTATCTAATAGCTGCTTAAATGCCCCTAATGAGGCTGACTCCACTACCCTCTCTGGCAATGCATTCCATGCCCTGACCACTCTCTGAGTAAAGAACCTACCTCTGAGATCTCCCCTATATCTACCTCCACTCACTTTAAAACTATGCCCCCTCGTAATAGCTACCTCCAATCCCTCTATTAATGAAAGCTAACACACCATACGCCTTCTTAACAACTCTATCCACCTGGGTGGCAGCTTTCAGGGAACTGTGGACATGAACCCCAAGATCCCTCTGCTCCTCCACACTGCCAAGAATCTTTCCATTAACCCTGTATTCTGCTTTCAAGTTTGTCCTTCCAAAATGAATCACCTCACACTTTTCAGGGTTAAACTCCATCTGCCATTTCTCAGCCCAGCTCTGCATCCTATCAATGTCCCTTTGTAACCTAGAACAGCCCTCCGCACTGTCCACAACACGACCCACCTTCGTATCGTCCGTGAACTTGCTAATCCACCCTTCCACTCCTTCATCCAAATCATTTACAAAAATCACAAATAGGAGAGGGTCCAGGATAGATCCTTGTGGTACACCACTTGTAACTGAGCACCATCTTGAATTTTTTCTGTCCACTACCACCCTTTGTCTTCTAAGGGTCAGCCAATTCTGAATCCAATCTGCTGCGGGCAGTGGTAGTGGAGTCGGATACTTTACAGACTTTTAAGTGACTCTTGGATAGGCACATGGGGGATAGTAAAATGTAGGGTATGCAGGGTAGATTGATCTTCGTAGGATAATAGGTCGGCACAACATCATGGGCCGAAGGGCCTGTACTGTGCTGTACTGTTCTATGTTCTATGAATCTAGATGGGTACATGAAGAGGAAGGGTTTAGAGGGATATAGGCCAAATGCTGGCAAATGGGACTAGAATGATTTAGGTTATCTGGTTGGCATGGACGAGTTGGACTGAAAGATCTGTTTCTATGCTGTACAGCTCTGTGACTCTATAAATCTTTGCACCAATCCTCCAATCAGCACTCCTGCCAAGTGAAATGCCATACTTGTGATAAGAATTTCACTTGTTACTCCTATAGTTAGAAAAATGTAGAGTGTTTGGTTAGATTTTTAAATGGTTCCTTTGTGAGTATGATACTGATGTTTTGGGCTGGATCCTTCCAGTCGCTACCAGCAAGTTTGCAAGCAGGGGTGGTTCATAAAATGCCATGTGCTGTAATTTGATCAGTGGCATGTCTGTCTGCCTATTGGCCAATTAAGACTCTTAAATAAAAACTGAAAAAACTGCGGATGCTGTAAATCAGGAACAAAAAAAAGAAGTTGCTGGAAAAGCTCAGCAGGCTGCGAAGAAAACATCAGGTTTTGGGTGCAGCGGCCATTCCTCAGAACTGACAGTAGCTAGGAAAATGTTGGTTTATATGCAGAAGATAGGGGAGGGGAGGGGTTAGGGAGTAGATGATAGGTGAGGATGATACCCAAAGAGAGAGAAGAGCAGAGATAGTAGGAACTGCAGATGCTGGAGAATCCGAGACAACAAGGTGCAGAGCTGGGTGAACACAGCAGGCCAAGCAGCATCATAGGAGCAGAATAGCTGTTAATGAGGACTGTTAGTGACTGACAATAGGCACTGTGTTATGGCAGTCTATGTGATAAAAAGGCCTGGTGTGTGGGGTAGGGGGCTAGAACATGGGAGAGTTTAGGCCCTAAAATTATTGAATCCGGAGGACTGTAGGGTGTCCAAATGGAATATGAGGTGCTGTTCTTCTAGCTTGCGCTGAGCTTCGCTGGAACACTGCAGCAAGCCAGAGACAGAGATGTTGGTCCGGGTACAGGGTGGTGTGTTAAAATGGCAGGGAACTGGAAACTCAGAGTCTTTTTTGAGAGCAGAACATAGATATTCTGCGAAATGGTCACCCAGTCTATACTTCGTTTCCTCTGTGTAGAGGAGACCACATTGTGAGCAGCGAATGCAGTAGACTAGATTCTGGGAAGTGCAGGTGAAGTGTTGCTTCATTGGAAGGTATGTTTGGGCCCTTGGGTACTGGGTAGAGAGGAGGTAAATGAGCAGCTGATACACTTTAGGTGGTTCAAGGAGAAGGTGCCGTAGGGCTGTGGGGAGGTGTTGGGAGTGATGGAAGAAGTGAGCCAGGATGTCCCAGAGGGAACAGTCTCTGTGGAAGGCAGACAGGGAGGGGAGGGGAATATATGTCTGGTGGTGGCATCTCGCTGGAGGTGGCAGAAATGGTGTCTCACTGAAGGTGATGGAAATGTTGTCTAAATGTCCAATTAATCATCAATTAAGGGCCTCAGCCCATTGTGCTAGGATCTAACCAGTGACCAGAAAGGCAAGTGTCAAGGGTCCAGTCGAGTTGTTTTTATTTACTGGGCTGATAGCAGGGATGCCTCCTTGACAGGCCCCGGGTACCTTATGGGAGAGATACATCCCTCCCCCAGTCTGTTCCTCCAAACCCAGGCTCCCATCCCTCTTGGCCTGTCTACCTTGAGCTCCCACCTTCCTCGTTTCAACTTTTAGCCTAACACTCCCACAGACTGTTAATTCTGTTGGAGTCCATTGTCATCTCAGCAGTAGCCCCGCTCCCTGTGGAGCAGCTGGGACCAGAGAGAGACCAGCTATGTGATTGGCCGGCAACTCTCAGAGGTGGGAGGAATGTCAGATGGAGGCAGCAGTTCCACTTTAAATCTCTGGGGCAATCTGCTGGAGTGGGACATAGACTCGCCATCAACTTTCTCACTGTGCATTGCAGCAAACCCAGCCACCCATTAAATCCGCCTACCTTGGAATGACTAGCAGGACATGCAAAATATAATTTTTAACAAATCTAAAATAAAATGTCCTTGAAAAATAAAAGTAACATGAAACTCCTACATCAGTGTGAAATCTCATTTAATCAGATACAATACAGAGGTCAGTAAAATTTCAAGTGGGACTCGTCTGTGCATCTGGGCTTGGACAGAGGAATGCACTTCAGTGTTATGAGTGAATTAGCTTCACTAAATTAAGAAATCAATTAATTTATAAAACATTTACAAATGTATATTTCTATCTAATGCATGGAATAAAACATCAACTGGAAAATGTTAAATTGATTCACAAATAATTCCACCCTATTCCACCCACTAAAATAAATATTTGCATTTTACAAGTGCAGAAATATTTAAGTAGCTGTGTCTTAAAATTCCCTATAATTTCAAAGCAGATACGAGTTAGTGAGTCCCGGTATCCTACTTCTTGTCACTATCATGTAAAACAAAACTTACAAGACAGATTTGCACAGCAAACATACATTTGCAATTCACTTCTAAATTTCAAGTGTCTTATAATTGATGCCCTACCATCAGTCAAAACAAAATTGTCTTCTTCCTGCAACTAGCCTGGGACTTGGATGACTTTTGTAAGGAAGAAAACTGCAAACATATTTCTTTGTCTCTATCAATGCTGCCTTTAAGCTAATTGGTGGCATTTAGATGAGAGTGACCAGGGATGAAAAACACTTGTTGATAAAATGTAGAGCTGGATGAGCACAGCAGATCAGGCAGGAATGTCGAGATTTTGGGTTCACACCCTTCATCAGGACTGGGAAGAGGATAGGGAGCTCAGAAATAAATAGAGGGAGAGGGGTGGAGCTGGAGAAAGGTAGGTTATAGAGATAGGTCGTGGGAAGGGTGGGGTAGATAGATGAGAAGGAAACTGGACAGGTTGTATCAGGTCAAGGAGGCAGGGATGACAGGGAGGGCAGAATATGGGATGAGGCTGGGGGTGGGGAGATTTTGAAGCTGGTAAACTCTATGTTTAGGCCATTGGGCTGTAAGCTCCTGAAGTGGAATATAAGGTGTTGCTCCTCCAGCTTATGTGTGGTCTCATTTTGACAGTGGAGGAGGCCCAGGATGGACACGTTACCAAGGCAGTGGGAGGGGAGCTGAAACTACTGGCACCCAGAAGGCGGTGTTGATTGAAGCGTACCGAGTGCAGATGCTCTGTGAATTGGTCCCCGAGTCTGCGCTTGGTCTCCCCGATATAGGAGACCACATTGGGAGCAACAGATGCAATAGACCTGGTTGGAAGATGTACGGGTGAATCTCTGTTGGATACAGAATGATTGTTTGGAGCCTTGGGCGGAGGTGAGAGGGGAGGTGTAGGGGCAGGTGTAGCACTTCCTCTCGTTGGAGGGAAAGGTGCCAGGTGTGGTGGGAAGGTTGGTAGGGAGTGTGGAGCTGACAAGGGAGTCACAGAGTGAGCGGTCCCTATGGGAAACAGACAGGGGTGGAGAAGGAAAAAGCTTTTTACTGGTGGGGTCAGCTTGCAGGTGGCGAAAATGGCAGAGGATGATGCATTGGATTTGGAGATTGATGGGGTGGTATGTGAGGACCAGGGGTACTCTATCTTTGTTGTTGTTGGGAAGAGGGGGTTTGAGGGCAGAAGTGAGGGAAATGCAAGAGATACGGTTGAGGGCATTCTGAGTCACGGGAGAGGGGAAATTATGGTCCTTGAAGTAGGATGATATCTGGGACTCCTGGAGTGCAACACTTCATTCCAGGAGCAGATACAGCACAGGAGTTCGGATTATGGGATTGCATTTTTGCAAGAGGGTGGGTGAGAGGAGGTATAGTCGAGGTAGCTGTGTCTGCTGCTTTGGAAAATCACTTTCATGACAGGAACTGCACAGATTAAGCAGGGAGTTCACCACCACCTTCTCCAGGGCAATTATGGATTAACATTAAATACTGGCCTAGCCAGGATGCCCACAGACCATGAACAAATCTCAATAAAAGGCCTCCCTTCTCATGACATAGCTGAAATACAAGCTCCTGGTTACAAATTGTCATTCAACTGTTAATGGCACAACACACTAAAGTTCTGAAGAAGGGTCCAGACCTGAAATGTTGGCTTTCCTGCTCCTCTGATGCTGCCAGACCTGCTGCGTTCATCCAGCTCTACACCTTGTTATCTCTACACTAAAGTTCCAATATATGATACTTCTGTCATTAATCTCTTTTCATTTTAGGGCCTTTTATTTTCAAACAAAAATTACATTCTTTTTTCAAAAGAATACCATTGTATCTTTTGCAAATCTCTTTTGCTACTTTTTTCTTTTTTATTCAATTTTCATTGTTCTACTTGGTTCAAACAGAAGCAGTTTCTCAATTCTTTTTGAGAAAGCTGGATCTGGGAACAGGTTTATTTTATATGATTACACAGGCCTGTAGGTTACAGTCTGCCCTTAGAGCTGACTTTGAATGATCCACTTAAGCTGCTACTTATTGTGAGGAATCATTATTGATAAATGATGAAACTATTTGGACTTTTATTGCAATGACATTACTTCTAAATGGTAAGTAACTTACAATCAACATTGACAATAACCCAAGCTCATTAATTAGGTAATTACACTCATATAAAAAGTGAGCTCCATCTCTGGTGACCACCTCGAAACTGATATCTATTTCAAGCCCACCAACTCCCACAACTACCTGGACTCAACCTCCTCTCACCCAACCTCCTGCAAGAATGCGATCCCCTACTCCCAATTCCTCCGCCTCTGCCGCGTCTGCTCCCAAGATGGGGCGCTCCACTCCTGCACACCCCAGATGTCCTCCTATTTCAAGGACCATAACTTCCACCCTCCGGTGATTGAAAATGCCCTCAACCACATCTCTTGCATTTCCCGCACTTCTGCCCTCACATCCCCTCCACCCAAGAAAAATAAAGTCAGAACCCCCTTGTCCTCACATATCACCCCACCAACCTCTGCATCCAGCGTATCATTCTCCGCCACTTCTGCCACCTACAATCTGACTCCACAATCGAAGAGATATTTCCCTCCCCGCCCTATCTGCCTTTCATAGGGACCGCTCTCTCTGCGACTCCCTTGTCCGCTCCACACTCCCCACTAGCCCCAACAACCGCGGCACCTTTCCCTGCAACTGCAGGAAGTGCTACACCTGCCCCTACATCTCCCCCTCACCTCCATTCAAGGCACAAAACAAACTTTCCATAACAGACAGGGTTCACCTGCACATTCAAGAACTTGGTCTACTGTATCTGCTGCTCCTGATGTGGCCTCCTCTACATTGATGAGACCAAGCGCAGGCTTGGAGACCGTTTTGTAGAGCATCTGTGTCTATACACAACAAACAGCAACACCTTCTGGTCACGAACCATTTTAACTCCCCTCCCACTCCCTTGGTGACATCTCCATCCTGGGCCTCCTCCAGTGTCACAATGACATCACCTGGAGGAGCGACACTCCATATTCCGCCTTGGGAGCCTACAGCCCAACGGGCTAAACATGGAATTCAGTTTTAAAATCTCCCCACCCCTGGCCTCATCCCATTTCCAAGCCTCCGTCTCATCCTCGCCTCTTTGACCCGACACAACCTGTCCATCTTCTCTCCTACGTATCCACCCTTCCCACATCACTGACCAAACCCCACCACTCCCTACCCGCACTCACTTATCACCATCCCACCTACCTTCCCTAGCCCCACTCCTCCTGTCTGTTTATTTCCCAGTTTCCTTCCCCCTCCCCAATTTTAAAGAAGGGTCCTGACTCGAAATGTCAACTTTCCTGTCCCTCTGATGCTGCTAGGCCTGCTGAGCTCCTCCAACTCCATACTGTGTTGTCTCTGACTCCAGCATCTGCAGTTCTTGCTATCTCTGAGCTGTACGTTTATTGTTTCACTTGGTTGAAAATTGAAAATACAAAATTGCCTGTCGTGGATGACTAGTGGGTCATCTCTTGATGTCATTCATTCTGAAATGTAAGCAAACATAATGCTAGAGAGTTGAATTTTCCCTGTCTGGCAGAAGCAAAGTAGGAGCTGTGAGTTCAAAGTAGTTACCCAGCTTGTTTCTGTTAAGCATGGTCAATAAAGCCACACTGGTCACAAAAGTTTATACGGAAGTATGTTGTGAGGGATACAGAAGGTGTTTGCAGACAGATCTAGATTGGTTGAGTGTCCAGGTGAAAGTCTGGAACATAATATGGAAAAGTGTGATGTTGAATGTAAAAGTAGAGTATTGGTTAAATGAAGAATGACTGGGGAATTCCAAGATGCAGAAGAATCTTGGTTTTCTAATGAACAAGTCACAAAAAGTGAGTGTGTTGGTGCAGCATATAATCAAGAAAGCTAATGGGATACTATCATTTATTTTTGAGAGAAATTTAACCTAAAAGAAGGTATGCTATGCTTCAGTTATACAGGGCATTGATGAAACCATATCTTGAATACTGTGCTCTGTTTCGGTCTCCTTATTTAAGGAAGGATGTAAATGCATTGGAGGCAGTTTTGAGAAAGTTTATTGGATTGATCCCTGGAATTAATGTATTGTCATATGAGGACGGGTTGGACAGACTGGGCTTGTTTCTACTGGTGTCTACAAGACTGAGTGTGACTTGACTGAAGTATATTAAATCCTGACTGGTTTTGACAATCTTTTTTAAATGGGTTGTGGGCATTGTTGGCTAGACCAGCATTTATTGCCTATCTCTAATTGCCCAGAGGGCAGTCAACCACATTGCTGTGGGTCCGGAATCATATATAGGCCAGACCAGGTAAGGATGGCAGTTTCTTTCCCTAAAGGGCATTTGTGAACCAGATGGGCTTTTCCTGGCAATCAGCAAAGGATTTATGGTATCATTTGACGCTTAAGTCAGATTTTTATTGAATTCACATTCTACTACCTGCTGTGGAAGAATTCAAACCCAGGTCCCAAGAACATTTCATGGGTTTCTGGATTAACAGTCCAATGATAATACCACTAGGCCATTCCCTTTGCTGAAGTGAACTTGAAAAGAATGTTTCCTCTTGTGGGTCAGTCTAAAACCAGGAGACAATGGTTTAAAAGCAGGGGTTGCCATTTTATGACTGAAATTGAAAAATTCAATAATTATGCTCAAAATTGCTTACTTTTATACATTTATCATTTAATAAATGCGATCTATTTAGGTATAAAGTGTGACTTTCCTGTTCAAGTAGTGACTTAATAAGTTTGATATTTGGTCCTTGCAGAATGACAGTTGCTGGTTGCATTCACAGTGAGAAAGCCAAGATGAGTTGTCAAGAGCCTATTGAGGGTAATTATATGAAATTTGCAGATGCCTCAGGTCCTTGGAGGAATTAGGAGCCGGTTAGATTCTCTTAGAAAGGCCTCCCAATGAAAGAGTACAGTAATAAACTATCTACAGGTTCCACTTTTTGATTTAAGTTTATAAACGTTGGAGATGATGGTGCCTCCAATGTGAAGTATCCTCTCACTTACTTACCCTCTATTGTAGCCTTCTGATTCTATCAAATTGAAAGGTCTCTGATTAGGCTTCAGCCTCAAAAGCCTGTTCTTCATCTTAAATCAGATAGTAGGGTCAACTCCATAAGACTTAAAAGTGTGTTCCACCTATTCTGGCCGGTTATTTTTCCCCCCATCACCCTCCCCCAGGATGATGGGGTGGAATGCTCTCACCCTACGTTTCCCGACCCTAGAAGGACCCTAGAGCATCTACTTACACAATTGAAGGGACGGTTAGATTGGATAACAGATCCCTTTGTTACAGGCTTGAACATACTTCAGAGCCAAGTTAAATACACAAATTAAGTTTATGCTGCATATAAAACTCATCTCAAGCCTGTGTTGCTTTGAAGCTTGAAAAAAATGGTATGCATTTGTTTGTTTTTGTTAAATGATTGTTAGCAAGGCTTCTGGCTGACGAGGTCAACAATGTGTGGGAATTGATGAGGCAGAGTGAGAGTTGGCAGCATACTTAGTACAATTAACGTGGCTGAAGACTGGTTATTACACTCTTATGACTCACAGCTAAATGATAACATACTTCCAAATCAGATATGGATATTAAGCACTTCTATTTGTAATTTAATACTGAGAATTTAATCCTTTCTAGATATTGCACAGAATACCTAATTCGTTGCTAAACATAATGAATATGGAATAAACATTACAAAAACTAGTGGAAATTGCCTCAATACAATACATGACGGGATTCTGTAAGATTATTTTTGAAACTTTAATAAATAAAGCAACTAAAAACTCTCAAAACCTTAAATTATTTTTTTCATTTTTCCACTATGAAAAGCTATAGACTATTTTGGTAAGGATAGCTGTAATCGCAGAGACAGGTGGCAGTGACTACATTGTCTTTCAGCTATTTTTGTCACAGACTACAACAAGCTAGTTATTGGGTTTCACACAACTAACTACAGTACTTGTAAGGACCACACTACTTAGAAGCAACTATCCAGAAATTTTGTTTTGAAGGCATAGTTGATGCTGGAGTAGGATGTACATTATGACTGAACTAAAATTGGAACTAGTGTTTAAATAAGAAAGTATGCAATCTCTAACAAAATATTTTCACCTGCTGCCAAAGTTTCATATAATTTTAGAGCAGTTGGACCAGAGCGCTATCCACTGAGATTCCACTTCTTGACCGCTGCCTACTACATTGCATAGTCACTAATACAGTGGACCAGTAATTGCTAATGTATTAAATTGACTTAAGTAAAAAAGTGCTAAATTTACCCTATTTTCCATGGTTGGTTTAATTGCATTTCATCAGGTACAAATAGAGCCAAGCTGCACATTTCAGGTGGCAGGATGCTACTGGATTATGGATCATGTCATGATAGGGTGAAAAATATTTTTTAAGGGCTTGGAAAGATTTGGAATGGATCTCAACTCATTAGCAGCATTTTCCTGTGCTGAAAATGAAGTGTAGTAAAAACGGAAGGAACCAAAAAATAATTGGAAATTATTCAACAATTGAAATCCAACATGTTGGTTTAGTCTGTGGACAAATGATGGACCACCTTAGCATTCAGCTTTTTTGGATGACTACTAAAGTTAAGAAAATAAATGTGTAGTATCTTTATGCAGCAATGTTTCCACTAAAAAATTCTCTTCCTTGTTTTAATTTTTCCCCATGGCCTTGGCCCTTCCTTCTTCTGTAGCCTCCTACGACCTACAAACCTTTTCAAAATCCATACTCTTACAATTCTAGGTATTTGTACTCTGAGGACCCTTGTTTCCCTACCCCACATAGACTTGCATTAAGCAGGAATAGCTTCATATTGTCTTTTTTAAACCATTCACAAAAGCAACCAACATACACATTCTACAATTTGAAATCCAAACTCTAAAACCTGATATCAATCACAACAACTAAAGGCTAACAGTGTAAGATAGTCACCAAGAAATCCAGTGGGTAATTGAGAAGAAAATTTTATGTACACATTCATGTAAGAATTCATGTGGATCTTATTACCATAGGGAGTGGTTGAATCAAATAGTATCGTGGCACTTAAGAGGAAGAAGACAATATTTTGAGGGATGTGGGATGGACACAGTTGTAGCTTCAGATGAGTAAAGATGGGAGGCAGTTTGGGGTGCATAAATACTGGCATGAAATAGTTAGGCTGAAGCTGTTTCTACGCTGCACATCCTACGTACCTGGAATGAGTTTTGAGCACTGTGAGAAGCAGTACACTATGACTCGAAATGGAACTCCAGCCAGTAAAATGCAAGTACAGCACTCTCAATGTGGCCAGGGAGAATAACATTCTGGAAAATTAGTGACAAGTGCAGATGTAAATTGATAGCAGCTTGAAGTATGGTTAGGGGGAATGGGTGTGGTAGCTATTGTACCCTGGGTGTTATACTTTGAGGAAGAAGGTAAAGAGCTGCTTGGAATTTGGGTTCTATGGGGGCTTGAATAGAGTAGAAATGGGGGTTATGAATTTGCAGTCTTGGAAAGGAATAGGATAGAACTTCAGGAAGCATTTTCTAAAAAAAAAGTTAGAAAAAAAATAGAAGCCAGTAATGGTGAATTGTTTGGAGTTTCAGGTTGAATATCAAGCCTCCCAACATCAGATATACTAGTCAGCCCCCAAAATATCTTTTAACACGAACAAAAGATCCTGATTTTGGCTGAGAAGGGGAGATTTGTGAGTCAGGTTCGTTTCTGGATCATGAACCCGCTCCCAATGGAAGCAAAGTTCTAATTTTGCTGGAGATGAGAAAATTCTGAGCTGACAGCCTTTGCCGTGGTTGGTTTGAAAAAATGAAAGCTTCTGAATCTTCAAATTGGCCAGGGCACCTGGAACCTAAGATAGGATACGGAAATATGAACACTTCGTTCACATAGAAAAGATTTTCTTTAAAACTACACACTTTTAAATCAAATTAAATATTTTTCATGCTCCTGATCCTGTTCCTAAAAGGCTGGAGCTGTTTAGCTTCACAACCCCTAATAGACACCCACCCTATGAAAAGCTCAGGGCCTCAAAAGGCAAGCTCTTAAGCATCTGCTTAATTACATAAATGTAGCCAATTAATAATGTAGATGATATCATTTTGCTTTCGGACACCCTCTTTTCCCCTCCAGCTCTCTTTGTACCTTTGCAAAAACTGGCAGGGTTGTGAATAGAAATGTGATGTCATGGTGAATGATGTTAGGACCATTCTTTTTATCAATCCCCTACACGTTGGTCTGATCCTGACAACAAAACATGAGGCCCAAAAGGATTTCTGTTTCCCAAATGCTGCTGAAATCTTGTTTTCTGCTGTCTTGCTGTATAATGAACAGAGTTTTATTTTAATTTGTTCATGGGATGTGGGTGTCACTGGCTCACTCAGCCAGCATTTATTATCCATCCCTAATTACCCAGCAGGCAGTTAAACCATATTGGTCAGGTGTCACATGCAGGTGAGACCAGGTAAGGATGGCAGTTTCCTTCCCTAAAGGACATTAGTGAACCAGATAGGTTTTCTCCCCCGCCAAGAATGATTTCATGGTTATCACTAGACTCTTAATTCCAGATTTCTTTTGAATTCAAATTCATCTAGCATGGCAGGATTTGAACCCAGGTCCTCAGAACATTACCTGGGTCTCTGGATTAAATCATCTATCAACAATACCATTAGGCCATCATCTCCTCATCCTATACACTCTCTGTTATTTCTTCAAGAGTCACATTGACCTTTGAATGGGCTGTTATTCATTTCACACGCAAACAGTGTGAGGCTGATGGGATATTAAGAGGGGAATAAAATTGGGAAAAAACAGTGAAGGATGCATGGAGGGGTGCACGTCACCTCAAAAATGAAAAATAATGAACCAGAGATAGTAGGAACTGCCGATGCTGGAGAATCTGAGATAACAAGGTGTAGAGCTGGATGAACACAGCAGGCCAAGCAGCATCAGAGGAGCAGGAAAGCTGACATTTCGGATC
>NC_063335.1:25452024-25468352 GCF_021869965.1 Rhincodon typus
CTTTTCCAAATCTCAGCTTCTAACACAACCTGGATTGCCTTTTCCAGTGTGACATCTTCTTTTGATTGTAAAAGATCTGAAAGTGACAAATTAGAAATTCTGAGCACAGTTCTGTCCACAATCAGTCCAGGTTGCAATGCTCCATATTCATAAGATTCAGACAATGTGTAAATATCCTTCTGGAAACTGTATTCTTTTATTGAATCTTGCTCTTTCCATCACATAATTGGTTCTTAAAGTAGTTGTCAAATGCTTTTGTGACACCATGAAAGCTATCAGTATATCACTTTGTTCTTTGTCTATTAATAACATTGTCTGCTAATGGTCCCACAGAATGCTGCATTATGATAACTTATTCTACTTGTGATTCGGTGTACAGACCTAAAACAATTCTGCAGCTCATGAATTCTTTCATCTATGCTGACCAATTTAACTTTCTGTCTGAATTATTTGTGAACCTGAATCTACCTGGAGATGTAATGTCTTTCTCTATTTCTTCATTTAAATCAATTGCTCATTTTAAACTCTGGAAGTTTTGAAAACCATGTAAATGTTGATGTAGTTTAACTTTTGTTCTTTCAATATTATTGAATGTGTTAGTTTGATTGCAATAAAGCTGGTCAGAAAATCCCTAGCTTTAAGATATTTTTTGATATTTTAATTCATTTTTATTATTGATAAATCAAAATAAATTCTTCTAATTAAGGCTGAAATTGTAAATGGTTGTTTTGTTTCACCATTTAAAGCTTCTTCAAATCACATTGATTTTGTTTTCTTAATTTGGAAAAGCTTTGTCTAATCTTGTAAAGACATTCTTTCAACACAGCTTTTAAAATTTTAAGCACTTTTAAACAGCATTTAAACACTTGTAAATCTGTTTAAATCATTGAAAAAAATGAAAAATTAAGTTTTTGAATTGAAGAATTAAAATGGAAGATTCATGCCAATTTGCCCCTATTTTTAATGGGTTTTGCACTTTTTTGGGCAAGATTTCAAAATTTGTACCAGTTTTTTTCTTCTTCACCAACTGATTTCTGCTTTTTTTGAATATTCAACAAATACTACGCTGTAAATAATGAGTTCTTACAGAAGGTTCTGTGGACTGAACAAGCAGGGAGACTAAATGAAATCAGATCCAATGCACATCATTAACAATGCACTAGATGTTCCCATAGAAAAACTTAAAAAGAAAATATTCAGGGGCTGTGGGCTCCCACTGGCTGGACAAATATTGGAACATGAGTAGGTCATTCAGTCCATTGAGCCCGCTCAACCATTTAATATGATCATGGCTGAACAAACAGTTTAATGCTCTTTACCCATACGATTAACTCTTCATGCCATTGATAATCAAAAATTTATCAACCTCTACATTAAATGTACTAAAGATTGAGTTTCCTCAGTACTCTAGGACAAAGGTTTCCAAAGATTCACCATCCTCTGAGTAAAAGCATTTCTCCTCATCTTGGTCAGAAATGGTGTACCCTTAATTTTCAAATTGTGTCCCCTAGCTCTAGACTCTCCAGCCAGGGGGAATGTCTTACCTGCATCTACTCTGCTTATGCTATTTTACTTGAAACGTACAAAATGCTTATATCAGCTCTCGTTCTTCAAAACTGTGGAAAATACAGGTCCATTTTGCCCAGCTATCTTCATTGGACCATCCCAGGAACAAGTCTAGCGAATGTTTATTGCACTCCCTCTATGGCAATAATGCACTTCTTGAGATAAAATGGCACATAGTACTCCAGCCTTTCTAATGCATGCTACATCTGCCTTTGGCGTTAGTAACTTATTGACAATGGAACCCAGGTCCTTTCTCACATCTACACTTTCCAATATTTCACAATTTAAGAAACACTGTGTTCATCTGTTCCTCTTATCAAAGTGGATGAATTCAAATTTTTCCATTTTATATTCCATCTGCATGTTCTTGTCATAAACAATCACTAAACCTGTTCAAAACCTCTTGAAAACAGTTGACATCTTCCTCATAGCACTCATTCCAATTTAGTTTTGTATCAACTGCAAATTTGGAAATATTACATTTGGTATAAGTCCAAGTCATTGGTGTATATTGTGTACAGCCGGGGTCCAAGTACTTGTCCTTGCCGTGCCCCATTACTCACAGCCTGCCAATGCACATGTGACCTGTTTAGTCCTACTCTCCTTTTTTTATCTGTTAGCTAATCCCTAATCCACATGAGAACATTATCTCCTAAACCATGTGCTTTAATTTTACCAACCAACCTCTGAATGCATCTATTGATGCCCCCTTATCAATTTTATTAATAACACCCTAAAAACTACGACTGGTTATCAAATACGATTTTCCTTTTGCAAATCCATGCTGACTATACCCAAATAAACCATTTGTATCTAAGTGTCCTTTTATCACATTCTTTGTGACAGATTCCAGCATTTCCCCCGCTACTGGTGTATTTTCCTGTGTTTTTCTCTTGCAATCTTCTAATCTAACAGAATCATTCCTGAACTTATGGAATTTTGCAAAATGATTAACATTGACTATCTCTACAGAAAATTCCTTCAATACTCTAAGATGTGGACCATCAGGTCCCGGGGAATTATCAACTTTCAATCCCATTAATTTTTCCACCACAACCTTCTCACCAATACTAATTTCCTTCAACTCCCCATTCTCCATTGTCACTTGGATCTGTTTCTCTATGCCATTTCTCTATTCCCCATGATAAATTCTCCTGACTCTGTTTTTAATGGGCCCACATTCATCTTCAACAATTGTTTCTTTTTTATGTACCTGTGAAAGCTTTTACAGTCCACTTTTAAGTTTTTTGCTAGGTTGTATATTTATTCTATTATTTCTGTCCTTATTTATTTCTTGGCCCCCCATTTCTGTATTCTAAATACTTCTTAATCCTTAGATTTATTACTTTGTCTAGCCTGTTCACATGCCTTTTTGTTTAATCTTATGCAATCATTAAATTCCTTGGTTGGCCATAGTTGACTGAACATTTTTGAATTTTTGCACCTTGAAGGAATGTATCATTTCTATCGGTCATATAACAGACCTTTAAAGATTGTTCATTGCTTATGTGTAATCATATATTTTAATGTATTTTCGCAATTCAGCTTAGCCAATTTGTCTCATGTTTTCAGAACTTCCCTTATTCAGTTTCAACAACCTTGCTTTAGATTAAAATACCTTACTTTCAAACATAAAATTCGATCATATCATTGTCACTTATCCTTAAAAGTTCTCTTACAAGATTACCAATTAACCATCGCTAAGTCACTCCAGAAACCTGTCTTTCACAGCTTTGGTGCTCAATTGGTTTACTCAGTCTATATGCAAATTTAAGTCACTCCTGGTTATAGTATTGCATATGCTGCAAGTTTCTACATCCCCTGAATGCCCCATGCCTATGCCCCATACTACCACTACTAATTTGGTTCTAACCAATGTCTGCTGCCCCTTACTGTTTCTTTATCCCACCAAAAAAATTCCACACGTGCACTCATGATCCAAGTTCCACTAGCATCAAGTAACTCACTTGATAACAGCAGCTACTCACCAACTTACAGATTTCCTGTGATGTCACCCTTGGATTATTTTCACTTCCAAACTCCCTTGATGTTGTATTAAGATTGAAGTCACTCCCCCTCACTATACTCTTTCTAAACTCGCTGCCTCCTCTCTCCTGCACTGTGTTCAGACTGAAGTTTCTCCTTAATCATCAAGGTCTTAAATTTCCTACCTTTTCTACTGAGTTGTGTTCAGAATGAAGCTACTCTCCACTCATCACACTCTTTTTAAACTTGCTGCCTCCTCTCTCTGTGCTGTGTTCAGAATGAAGTTTCTCTTCAATCACCATGGTCTACTTAGGTTTCCTGCCTCTTCCCTTGAGCTGCGCTCGGAATGAAGCCACTCCCCAGTCACCATGCTCTATTAAAACTTCCTATATCCTCTCTCTCTCAGAATGAAGCCACACCCTACTCACCGTGCTCTTTTTAAACTTGCTGTTTCCTTTCTCAGTGCTATTTTCAGAATCAAGCCACTTGCACTCTCCACTACCACTTTGAACCATTGCAGTCAATTTAATGTCAGTACACTTATGATGCTGTTAGTAAGTGATTTTCAGGAATTTGACCCAGTGACTATGAAGGAATAGCAAGATAATTTAATGTAAAGTCAGGAAGTTATGTGACTTGGAGGAGACCTTGCAATTGGTGATGTCCCTTGTATCTGTCATCTTGTCCTTTGTTGTAGTTGTGGTTGTATGTTTGGCAGGTACTCCCTAAGGAGCCTTGGTGAATTTCTGCAGTGCATCTTGTGGATAGTACACACTGCTGCTACTTAGTGGATGAAATGCATGTTATGGATGGGGTGCTAATCAAGCAAACTGCTTTTTCTTGGATGGTGGCAAGCTGCACTCATTCATGCAAGTGGTGAGTGTTCCATCAAACTCCCGACTTGAGACTTTTAGATGGTGGACAGGTTTTGCGCAGTCGGGATTTGAGTTACTCACTGCAGGATTCGTAGTCTTTGACCTGCTGTTGTAGCTGCAGTATTTATATGGTTAGGCCTAGTTTAGTTTCTGGTCAATAGTAAACCCCAGGATTTTGATAGTGGGATTCAGTAATCAAGATCCATTCAATGTCAATGTGCAAGGGTTAGATTCTCTCTTGCTGGAGATGGCTATTTTCTAGCATTTGTGTGGTGAGTAAGTTGCTTGCCATTTTTCAGCTCAAATCTGGATATTTTTCATGTCTTTTTGCATTTGAATGTGGGTGCTTCGGCATCAGAGGAGTTGTGAATTGTACAATTTCTAGAAAACATCCCCATCTCTGATCTTATGATGGATGGAAGCTGCTGGAAACAGCTGAAGATTTTTGGGCTGAGGGCAGGTGGTGATACTAATGGAAAATGTGTGCAAGGATGGTGCAGATGTTCAAATGCAACTGAGTGCATGGAGATTGCATGGGAAGTTTAAACTTCTGATGAGCCATTACCTGGCATTGGGAAATCTCATAACTCCAACTCTGAGTTAGAGGATTCTAATCTACTAATCTGGATAGTTACCCAGAAAAATCTAGAGGGGCCAAAGTCAGCTCAAGCTCCTGTATAATTATACAAATGATTCCCCTGATTCACTACTGAGCTGGCGGATCAACCCGTGATATGACTACATTCCCAACCTTGATTCTGACCTGAACTCCTCTATACCCTGTCCTGACCACATGCCCTCCTAACCTGGTCACCCTAACCACCCCTCCAATAGCCACTGATCCTAACCCCAATCTCAACTCCCCAAGCCCCAACCCATCAACACTTTGCCCATCTCCCACCATACCCACCTGCTACACTTTCAATCTGTGAAGCTTGCCAACCTACCACGCTGCCAGCCTACTTACCTACCACCCTACCCAACAGCATGCTGCTCACTTACTATTCAAATATCGTGGCACCCTATCAGCCTACTGACTTGGCACTACCACCGTACCAGTCTACCATTGCACTGACCAACTTAAAACCTTGCAGACATGACAGCCTTCCCACAGGCTTGTCTACTAAGAGATGCTACTCTACCCCTTACCCACTTAATTCACACCTCCTCACACCCTTATCCATTTACCTCACTCACCCACACTTATTCACAATGAATGTTAATTGGTTTTCCAATTACATTTAGAATTATTAAATACTAATGTCATTAAAAGTTTAAAAGAATTTTAAAGAATCAGTACATTTACAATTGGTCAATCACAGCATATTAAAATCACATTAAATATTTATAAGAAATAGAAAACATAATAAAAAGCCAAATTACGGCTGAAAAGTACTCTATATTTTTCATTCGACTTACATTGCAGTTCAAATCCCTACAGTACATAGTGTTGCCATTAAGGGGCATTCTCATCTGCTTGGGCTGGGATGTGGCTTTGCTTCCACTATGCTGTGTTGAGGTCTACATAACTTGCAGCGATGGAGCATCCAGGGAATGACCAGGATCAGAAGACTGGTTCTAATGAGCACAGGCAAATAAGTGGGTACTTCTTCCTGAGACTGGCATTGGTTGGAACATTTCTGATGCCAATTGGGCACTCTGGACCATTAGGGCATTCCGGGCCAATAGGATAACATGTGAGAAGAAATATTTTTGCCTGTCTACTGTTGCTTGTACCATGGAAAGATACATTGGCTTGATAGGTTTCTGTGGCTGGCCAACAAATGATATCTGTTGTTGGACTTGCTGTTTCCCATTTAATTTCAATGACATTCCAGTTTGCAAGTTGGGAGTTGCTGGGAGATGAAGATAAAAATAGTGGTGTGGACTCTTCCCTGCGTTTGGAAATTACATGAATAGGGATTCAACTGTTTATCTCCTTAACCAATCAGATTGGAGAATTCTATTAATTCAAAGTCAAACCAAACAGAGGATTATAGAGAGGGAAAAAGAAAATGTGAATTAGTAAGCAAGAAAAATATTGTTAAAAATAGAATCAACAAATAAAACTTCCGGGAACGATACTACACAGGTAATGTTTAATTTAATGTATGAGGGAGTTTAATTGGCAGTGCACATCTCACCTACTTCATTCAAAGCCAGGGATGCTTTTCTCCTATGCCAACAGCAAAGTTTGTCCCTGCATAGGTGCAGATGAGTCAGTCATTAGTCAGATCTTTAGGGTTTCAAAACCCAGACCCGGGTAGGATGATCCAAAAAAGGAATTGTAGCTACCCAAGTGTGTTTAACACAGTGTCGCATTGCTATGTTTCTATATAATTTTTAAATGTCATAAAATTTATTTGTCTTTTCCATTATCCAGTGATGCCCCATTTTCATCTGTTGGCTGATAAATAACCTTCTGCCCCGCGCTTAGTGGAAAGAGAAGAGCTCATGATACAAACAATGCGTGTCTGTGAAAGGGATCAAACTTTAATTGTGGAGCTACTTTGTATTGAGAGTTGAGGAAGTCAAATAGGTTCAGAATGTTTGCACCAGATGGCTGCCCTGCCTTAGCTGAGGTGAACCATATCTGAATCAGGTCACCGTGGACATCCCAGAAAACTATATGTACAGTTGCTGGTGACCTCACCACACAGAACTATAGAAACACAGAAGGAGACCATCCAACCTGCCATGACTGTGTCAGTTCTCTGCAAAACTCCTAGCTCCACTCTCTCACCTTTTTCCCTGCAATTTATTTATTTTCAGATGCCTATCCAACTATTTGCAAAAGCCTTGGTTAAATCTGCCTATCATTCCCTTTCAGGAAAAGCATTCCAGTTATCAACTAATTGCTGTATAAAAAAAGATTTTCCTCATGTCGCCATTGTTTCTTTAGCCGATCACATTATGTCCTCTGGTTTTCGATACTTCCACATACAGGAACTGTTCCTCCCAATCTACTTTGTCCAAACGCTTCTTACTTTTTAACATTTCTATGAAATCGCCTCTTAATCTTGTCCAAGGAGAACAGCCCCACTTTCTCTAATTTATCTACATGTCTGAAGTTGTACATCCTGTGAACTACTCTCGTGAATTCTGCATTCTTTCTAACATCTTTCCTAAAGTGTGAAGTATAGACTAAGATAAAATACTCCAACTGAGGCCGAACCAGAATTTTATGGATTTTTTAGCTTAAATTAGGAACAGCACTAAGCCTTTCAGCTCATCTAACTTGCTCACTATTCAATTAGACCATCTAGCACTTTCCTGCACTATCTCCATATCATCTGATGTGGTGAGTTTCCAGAGGTTTGTTCATTTTTATCTTGAGCATGCTCAATGTTTGAGCTTCCACATCCTTTTGGGTTAGAGAACTGCCAAGATTCTCCACCCTCTGAGTGAAGAAATCCTTCTTATTTCGGTCATAAATGGCCTACTTCTTCCAACTTTCTTACTCTTATACTCTACGTTCCTACTTGTAAAGTACAGGATCCAAAATGCTTCATTAACTGCTTTCTCAACCTGTAGAATTGAGTTTATTTTATTATAGTACTATCATAACATTTAAGAAGTATTTGGATGATCACTTGAAGTGCTACATAATATAAGACTATGTGCTAAGTGCTAGAAAATACAAGTGGAGCAAATAGGTGCTTGATGACCACTGACAACACAATAGGCCAATGACCCCTTTCCATGCTGTAAGACCCTATGAACATAAGTCAGTGGAATGGGCAGATAGGTCGCAGATGAGGTGGATTATGGAGAAATGTGAGGTTATATATTTTGCTGCAAAGAACAGTGGGGAGGCAAAATGAAATAAAGTATATTGCTCTAAAGGGTGTGCAGGAGCAAAGAGACCTGGGTGAATATGTGCATAAGTCATTAAAGATGGCAGGACAGTTGGAGAGAATGGTTAGTAAAGCAGACAGAATCCTAGGATTCGGATAGAAGAGGGATAGAGGAGAGGATAAGTGGAGAGGAAACAAACAGGTCGAAGAGGCGGGGATGGAGCCAGTAAAGGTGAGTGTAGGTAGGGAGTTAGGAAGGGGATAGGTCAGTCCAGGGAGGACGGACAGGTCAAGGGGGCGGGATGAGGTTGGTCGGTAGGAGATGGAGGTGCGGCTTGAGGTGGGAGGAGGGGATAGGTGGGAGGAAGAACAGGTTAGGGAGGCAGGGACGAGCTGGACTGGTTTTGGGATGCGGTAGGGGGAGGGGAGATTTTGAAACTTGTGAAATCCACATTGATACCATTGGGCTGCAGGGTTCCCAAGCGGAATATGAGTTGCTGTTCCTGCAACCTTCGGGTGGCATCGTTGTGGCACTGCAGGAGGCCCAGGATGGACATGTCGTCTGAGGAATGGGAGGGGGAGTTGAAATGGTTCGCGACTGGGAGGTGCAGTTGTTTATTGCGAACCGAGCGTAGGTGTTCTGCAAAGCGGTCCCCGAGTCTCCGCTTGGTTTCCCCGATGTAGAGGAAGCCACACCGGGTACAGCGGATGCAGTATACCACATTGGCAGATGTGCAGGTGAACATCTGCTTGATGTGGAAAGTCTTCTTGGGGCCTGGGATGGGGGTGAGGGAGGAGGTATGGGGGCAGGTGTAGCACTTCCTGCGGTTGCAGGGAAAAGTGCCGGGTGTGGTGGAGCTGGAGGGGAGTGTGGAGCGGACAAGGGAGTCACGGAGAGAGTTGTCCCTCCGGAAAGCAGATAAAGGTGGGGAGGGAAAGATGTCTTTGGTGGTGGGGTCGGATTGCAGATGGCGGAAGTGTCGGAGGATGATGCGTTGGATCCGGAGGTTGGTGGGGTGGTACGTGAGGACGAGGGGGATTCTTTTTTGGTTTTTATTGCGTGGACGGGGTGTGAGGGATGAGGTGCGGGAGATGTGGGAGACACGGTTGAGGGCGTTCTCGACCACCGAGGGGGGGAAGTTACGGTCCTTGAAAAACGAGGACAACTGAGATGTACGGGAGTGGAATGCCTCATCCTGGGAGCAGATGCGGCGGAGGCGAAGGAATTGGGAATAGGGGATAGCATTTTTGCAGGAAGGTGGGTGGGAGGAGGAGTATTCTAGGTAGCTGTGGGAGTCAGTGGGCTTGAAATGAATATCGGTTTCTAGGTGGTTGCCCGATATGGAGACAGAGAGGTCCAGGAAGGGGAGAGGTGTTAGAGATGGTCCAGGTAAACTTAAGGTTGGGGTGGAAGGTGTTAGTGAAGTGGATGAACTGTTCGAGTACTGGGTAGTGTTGTAAACAGAGAGACAGAGGGGCTTAGGTACACAGTTCTTTGAAAGTTGCATCACAAGTAGACAGGGTGGTTATGAAGGCGTTTCGCATGCTTGCCTTCATTGCTCAGACCATTCAGTATAGGAGTTGTGACATCATGTTGACGTACAGGGCATTGGTGAGGCCACTTTTAGAGTACTGAGTTTCACCCTTTCAAAGGAAGGATATTATTAAATTGGAGAGGGTTCAAAAAAGATTTACTAGGATATTGCCAGGATTGGACAGTTTAAATTATAAGGACAGGCTGAATAGACTGGGACTTTTTTTCATTGGAGCATAGGAGGTTGAGGTTTATAAAAGTCATGAGGGGCATAGATAAGGTGAACAACAAAAGTCTTTTCACTAGAGTGGGGAGTTCAAAACTAGGGGGCATATTTTTAAAGTGAGAGGAGAAAGATTTAACAGGGACCTGAGCGGAAACGTTTTCACACAGAGGGTAGTTTGTATGTGAAATGAGCTGCCAAAGGAAGTGGTAGATGCAGGTACAGTTACAACATTTAAAAGACATTTGGATAGGCACATGAATAGGAAAGGTTTAAAGGGAAGCAAATGCAGGCCGTTGGGACTAATTTAGTTTGGGAAACTTGATCGGCATGGGTGAGTTGGATGGAGGGGTTTGTTTCTGTGCTGGATGGCTCTATGACTCTACATATCATGGAGAGAGTGAAGTTGAGGTTCAGGAGTCTATGCTGTGAGGTGAGATTGAGGAGACTGGGCATTTAGAGCTTTGAAGAATGAAGATCATGAAATTGAAATATCCAAAATTGTTGAAGAGGTAGATAGTGCAGTTGAGAAAGATGTTTCCCCTGGCTGGAATTGGAGGGAAATCTGGAATCAGAGCACACGGTTTTAGATTAAGGTGCAAGACATTCTCGATTGAGATGACGAGCAACTTAATATAAAGCTTGAGCTAATAGTTCTGGTGAGTTTGAACGTCCCAGCAGCTAGAGAGTTGTGCAGAATTGACACTTTGGCACTAATCAATGAAATTAACAGAGACAACAAGGCGTAGAGCTGGATGAACACAGCAGGCCAAGCAGCATCATAGGCCTGCTGTGTTCATCCAGCTCTATGCCTTGTTGTCTCAGATTCTCCAGCATCTGCAGTTCCTACTATCTCTGATACAACGAAATTAACAGCTTGGCTGACCAGAGAATTCATTCTATTTTCTCAGGAATGATAGCTACCCATTGCTTAAATGACAACAAAATGGAACGGAACAGGATAGCGAGTGGAGAAGATAAAAATATATGAACTACAGAAATGTTGAATGTTAGGTGGATACAATATGTTGTGAGTGCAGTGGATTAGAAGGTCCCAGGCTGCAAAGTTGTGATTCATTCTGTCTTGGGGGTGGTGCCACCAAATTCCCCAATTCAGAAAAATATTATATATGATGCCCAAGCTGGAAAAGGTGCTAGAATTTCAAGTGTGGTCTTGAATCAACTCACACTTTTCAAGGTTAAACTCCATCTGCCACTTCTCAGCCCAGCTCTGCATCCTATCAATGTCCCTTTGTAACCTAGAACAGCCCTCTGCATTATCCAGAACTCGACCCACCTTCGTATCGTCCACGAACTTACTAATCCACCCTTCCACTCCTTCATCCAAATCATTTACAAAAACCACAAATAGAAGAGGACCCAGAACTGATCCTTGTGGTACACCACTCGTAACTTAGCACCATGTTGAATATTTTCTGTCCACTACCACCCTTTGTCTTCTAAGGGTCAGCCAATTCTGAATCCAATCTGCCACATTTCCCCCTATCCCATGCCTCCTTATCTTCTGCATGAGCCTACCATGGGAAACCTTATCAAACGCCTTACTTAAATCCATGTGTACCACATCCACTGCTCTACTTTCATCCACGTGTTTGGTCACCTCTTCAAAGAATTCAATAAAGTTTGTGAGGCATGATCTATCCCTCACAAATCCATGCTGACTATCACGAATCAAACTGTGCCTTTCCAAGTGATCATAAATCCGATCTCTCAGAGCCCTTTCCAATAATTTGCCCACCACTGATGTAAGACTAACTGGCCTGTAATTTCCGGGGTTATCCCTATTCCCTTTTTTGAACAAGGGAATGACGTTTGCCTCTCTCCAATCTTCCGGCGCTATACCCATGGACAGCGAGGACGAAAAGATCATCGCCAAAGGCCCTGCAATCTCTTCCCTCGCTTCCCATAGAATCCTTGGATAAATCCCATCAGGCCCGGGGGACTTATCTATCTTCAACTTCCTCAAAATTCCTAGTACATCTTCCTTACTAACATCGACCTCCTCTAACCTACCAGTCTGTTTCACACTGTCTTCCTCTACAACTGGGTCTCTCTCAGCTGTGAATACCGAAGAAAAGTATTCATCAAGGACCTCTCCTATCTCTTTAGGCTCCATGCACAAATTCCCTTTACAATCCTTGATCGGCCCTACCCTTTCTCTGGTCATTCTCTTATTCCTCACGTACGTGTAAAAAGCCTTGGGGTTTTCCTTGATCCTATCTGCCAAGGTTTTCTCATGCCCCCTTATAGCTCTCCTAAGCCCTTTCTTCAGCTCCTTCCTGGATAACTTGTATCCCTCTAGAACCTTTTCCGTTCCTTGTTTCCTAAACCTTATCTAAGCATCCTTCTTCCTCTTAACCAGTCGTTGGACCTCTCTTAAGAACCAAGGCTCCCTCACTCGATCGCATCTTCCCTGCCTGCTAGGGACAAACATATCGAGCACACGCAGTATGCATTCCTTAAACAATCTCCACATTTCAATAGTGCTCTTCCCTGACAGCATCTGTTCCCATTTTATGTTACCCAGTTCTTGCCTAACAGAATTGTAATTACCCTTCCCCCAATTATAAACCTTACCCTGCTGTATGTACCTATCGTTTTCCATGACTATTGTAAAAGTAACAGAGTTATGATCGCTACCGCCAAAATGCTCTCCTACCAACAAGTCTAACACTTGGCCCGGTTCAGTGCCAAGCACCAAATCCAAAGTGGCCTCTCCTCATGTTGGTCTATCTACGTACTGTGTCAGGAATCCTTCCTGAACACACTGGACAAAATCTGCTCCATCTAAACTATTACAACTAAAATGTTTCCAATCAATATTTGGAAAGTTGAAGTCACCCACGATTACAACCCTATGACTTCTGCACCTTTCCAGTATCTGCCTCCTAATCCGCTCCTCCACTTCTCTGCAACTATTAGGGGTCTGTAAAAAGCCCCCAACAAAGTGACTGCTCCTTTCTTTTTCCTGACTTCAACCCAAACTGACTCTGTAGACATATCATTCTCGAACTGCCTTTCAGTAGCTGCTATACTAGCCCTGACTAGCAATGCCACTCCGCCGCCTCTTTTACCACCCTCCCTATTTCTTTTAAAGCATCTAAATCCTGGAACTTCCAACAACCATTCCTGTCCCTGAGTTACCCAAGTTACTGTAATGGCCACAACATCGTAGTTCCAAGTACTGGGCCATGCTCTAAGCTTATCCGCCTTGTTTCTGATACTTCTAGCATTGAAGTATACACACCTCAAACTATCTCTGTGTCCACAATTATGCTCCATTGGCCGCATTTCTTTATTAACAACGTCACTCCCTGTTGTGTCTGTTGGAAGGCCAACTTTTTGTCAACTTACTTGTCCACAAACTGTCAATATCTCTCTGTAAACTGTTGGTATCCCTCTCACAAATTGCCTTTCCACATATTTTTGTGTTTTCTGCAAATTTGGCTACAGTACATTCACTACCTTCTTCCAAGTCATTACTATATATTACAAACAGTTGTGGTCCCAGCACTGTTCCCTGTGGAAACCCATTGGACAATTCTCTATCCATGCCAATACATTTACATCCAGAACTTTGGGTTCTTAACCTTCGGTAAGGTATCTTGTTGGACGCCTTCTGGAAGTCCAAATGCAACATATCAATTATTCTACTATATCCACTCTGGTTCAGACTTCCTTGAAAACCTTTGATAAATTAATCAGAGATGACTTTCCTTTCATGAAGCCATACTGACTCAGCTTGATTAAATTATGATTTTCCAAATGTTCTGCTGTTACTCCCCTAATAATTGATTCCAATACTTTTCCAACAAGGATTCAGGGAAGGAGGGTGGAGGGAGGAAGGAAGGAAAGAAGTGCATTTATAAAGCTGTCTTCACAATGTCAGGATGTTCAAATGTGTTTTACAAGCAATGAATAATTTTTGAACCACATTTATTTTCTTTTGACCTAAACCTAACTTGGAAAGGATGAGAACTCATATCTTGTAAATTCTTTGCACAAGCCATTACTCAATACCGAAACAAAACCAAAAAACTGCAGATACTGGAAATCATAAACATTTCGGGTCTAGTGTCCCCAACATCCCAGATGTCCTCGTTTTTCAAGGACCGCAATTTCCCCCCCACAGTGGTAGGAAACACCCTCGACCGCATCTCTTGCATTTCCTGCATCTCAGCCCTCACATCCCCTCCCCGCAATAAAAACAAAGACAGAATTCCTCTTGTCCTCACATATCACCCCATTAGCCTCCGGATTCAATGCATCATTCTCCACCACTTCCACCACCTGCAATCTGACCCCACAATGAAGGATATATTTCCCTCTCCACCCTTATCTGCCTTCCGAGGGACCGCTCTCTCCGTGACTCTCTCGTCAGCTCCAAACACCACTAGCCCCATCACCCCTGGCACCTTTCCCTGCAACGGCAGGAAGTGCTACACCTGCCCCTACACCTCTCCCCTCACCTCCATCCCATGTCCTAAGAAAACCTTCCACATTAAACAGATATTCACCTGCACATCCACTAATGTGGTCTATCGTATCCACTGTTCCTGATGTGGCCTCCTCTACATCGGGGAGACCAAGCAGAGGCTCGGAGACCGCTTTGTGGAGCACCTAGCAGAGGCTCGGTTTGTGACAAATGACAACACCTCCCAGTCGCAGACCACTTCAACTCCCCCTCCCACTGCCTGGATGACATGTCCATCCTGGGCCTCCTCCAGTGTCACAACGATGCCACTCGAAAACTGGAGGAAAAGCACCTCATATTTCACCTTGGAACCCTACAACCCAATGGTCTCAATGTGGACGAGCTTCAAAATCTCCTCACCCCCTGACCTCATCCCAAGACCAGCACCCCCGTCATCCCTGCCTCCTTGACCTGTCCGTCTTCTCTCCCACCTATCCGCTCCTCCCACCTCACTGACCAACGCCCACCCCCCATTGCTACCTACGCTCATCTCTACTAGCTTCATCCCCACCTCCTTGACCTGTCCATCTTCTCTCCACCTATCTGCTCCACTATCCATCTTCTATCACCGCACCCCCCTCTCTATTTATTTCAGAGCCCCCTTCCCCTCCCCCATTTCTGAAGAAGGGTCCAGACCTGAAATGTCAGTTTTCATGCTCTTCTGATGCTGCCTGGCCTGCTGTGTTCCTCCAGCTCCACACCTTGTTATCTCAGGCTCCAGCATCGACAGTTCCTACTATCTCGGGTCTAGTGACCCTTCTTCAGAACTGGAGCTCTAAACTGGAGCTCTGAAGAAGGGTCACTGGACCCAAACTGTTAATTCTCCTTTCTCTCCATAGAGCTGCCAGACCAGCTGAGTTTTACCAGGAATTTCTCACTACACAATTCAAATATCAGACAATGATAATCTCCAATAAGACACAGATCAAGCTATTGACATTCAATAGTATTACCATTGTAGAACCTCCCTGTCAGCACGCTGGTGTTATCATTTGACAAGAAACTGAACTGCTCCAGCCTCATGGAAACAAGCAGAACAATACATATATATGGCATTGGGTTTGCTGTTTTCTTTAGTCTTCCATGTGCAAAACCCCTCTTGTTTTGTGGTCTCTGTACCCAAAAGTGTATGGTTGTCAACGAATTGTCTAGCAATGTCTGTGGCCGGGATGTGCAAGAGAGCGGGGGCTATGCATTAGAATGACCAAGGAATACAGACCCCATAGCTCTGTGTCATGTATGGGTCATATAGTAACACAGTACAGATGAGACCCTTTGGCCCATCCGGTCTACACCCTCAAATTACACTACTACATATAAGAGTCTCACTTTTCCACACTAGATATGTTGCCTTGAATGTTTTGACACTTCAGGTGTTCATCCAAGCTCTTTTTAAAGGTTGTGAGGTTACCGACCAACTACCCTCCCTGACAGTGCAATGCAGACACCCACCACTCTCTGGGTGAAAAACATTTTCCTCAAATCACCTCTAAACTGCCTGCATTTCACTTTATGCCTCCTCGTTCTTGTCCCTTCAATGGATGGACCTGACGGATTGATGATAGTCCCATCCCTCAAGCGGCCTGACCAGGCAGCCTCAGATGAGAAGTGCCCAGACCGCTAGACAGAGCTTGTAGAGTTACCTCACCATGTTAGCCCTATCACCCCAGATTGGTTGCAATGGAGCCACAGGACTGACTATGACCCACTCCCTGTACACCAGAGGCATGCATCCTCGACTGGAATCACCTCAAGTGGACCCCTGACTGTGGCTAATCTCCTGGACTGTTATCATAGGCTGTCCTTGAGAGAAATCACAGGTGGATGTAAAGAATCATTCACAGAATAGTGT
>NC_063335.1:25488352-25535251 GCF_021869965.1 Rhincodon typus
CTGCAGGAGGCCCAGGATGGACATGTCGTCTGAGGAATGGGAGGGGGAGTTGAAATGGTTCGCGACTGGGAGGTGCAGTTGTTTATTGCGAACCGAGCGTAGGTGTTCTGCAAAGCGGTCCCCGAGTCTCCGCTTGGTTTCCCCGATGTAGAGGAAGCCACACCGGGTACAGCGGATGCAGTATACTACATTGGCAGATGTGCAGGTGAACATCTGCTTGATGTGGAAAGTCTTCTTGGGGCCTGGGATGGGGGTGAGGGAGGAGATATGGGGGCAGGTGTAGCACTTCCTGTGGTTGCAGGGAAAAGTGCCGGGTGTGGTGGAGCTGGAGGGGAGTGTGGAGCGGACATGGGAGTCACGGAGAGAGTTTCAAAATCTCCCCTCCCCCTACCGCATCCCAAAACCAGTCCAGCTTGTCCCTGCCTCCCTAACCTGTTCTTCCTCCCACCTATCCCCTCCTCCCACCTCAGCCGCACCTCCATCTCCTACCGACCAACCTCATCCCGCCCCCTTGACCTGTCCGTCCTCCCTGGACTGACCTATCCCCTTCCTAACTCCCTACCTACACTCACCTTTACTGGCTCCATCCCCGCCTCTTCGACCTGTTTGTTTCCTCTCCACCTATCCTCTCCTCTATCCCTCTTCTATCCGCCTCCCACTCTCTCCCTATTTATTTCAAAACCCCCTTCCCCTCCCCCTTTTCTGATGAAGGGTCTAGGCCCGAAACGTCAGCCTCTCTGCTCCTATGATGCTGCTTGGCCTGCTGTGTTCATCCAGCCCTGCACCTTGTTGTCTCGGATTCTCCAGCATCTGCAGTTCCTACTATCTCAGAATCCTAGGATTAATTGATAATGGCATGGAGTACAAGAATAGGAAGGTTATGCTGAAGCTGTAAGCGATGTTAGTTAGACTTCAACTGGAGTACTGTGTACAGTCTGGGCCTCCACTTTAAAAACACATTGAAGAGAATGCAGAAGAGATTTGTAAGAGTGGGATAAGAAACTCAAACAAAAACCAAAAGAAGAATGGGATAAAAAACTCAAACGATGGAGATAGACTGGAGAAGTTATGACTGTTCTCCTTAGAGAACAGAAGGTTAAGAGGACTTTTGATTGATGTTTTCAAAAGCATGTGAGTCTGCACACAGTAGACAGGGAGAAACTCTTTCTGCTCATAATGAATGAGAAGGCACAGATTTAAAATGATTTGCAAAAGAAGTAAATGTGATGTGAGAAGAGTGGTTTGGTTTGGAATGCACCGGAAATGTGGTGGAATTAGGTTCGATTGAGGTATTCAAGTGGGCATTGAACGATTTTTTAAATAGAAGTAAAGTGTAGAGTTACAGGGAAATGACAGGAAATTGGCACTAAGTATAATGCTCACTTAAAGAGCCAGTGGCGACATGATGGGCCAAATGGTCTTTGTTTGCCTCACTATAATTCTGTGATTCTGTGTTGAGAAGGGACAAAATATCATTAGAAAGTGGATAACCCCAGGGAAGCTAATAGCCTTTTAAGCACAAAGGACTATAAATATGTCGAGCCAAATGGCTGCAAAACCGAACAAGCACATATCAACTCTGTGAACTGGTCACTGTTGTTGAATAAACAGCAAGGAAGCATGAAATCTGATTCCCTCTGAGTGATGATGATAATGACCTAAACCAGGCTCAAGGACCAACCTGGAAGGATGGACAGATGATGACAGTTGGACAGCAGAGGGGTTTTATCTGATATGACACAGGCCAAGCTGTGAACAGTGCATGAAATAAGGCTTTTATAAGAGATGAAACAAATAATATCATCAAGAAGAAAAGGCAGAAAATAAAGGCACTTCTAACATTTCTTAACTGTAACCAAGTAGCTTCATTCTTTATCCGTTTTGGACATTCTCTCACTTTGATGCAGTGATATTTTCCTTTATCAATACTCCAATTATCCTCCCTTTCTTTCTTTCCTTATCTTTCTTAAACAGGCTATTTTGTACCCAATGCGCCCTTATTGGATCTAGATTTCTATAACTGTCACAACATTTACACCTGTAGATACATATAGCAGCAATACAACTTCCATTAACTCTTTTTTTTATTTATTTGTGAGATGTGGGTGTTGCTGGCTGGGCCAGCATTTATTGCCTGTATGTAGTTGCCCTTGAGAAGGTGGTAGTGAGCTGCATTCTTGAACCGCTGCAGTCCACCTGCTGCGGTTGACCCACAATGTCATTAGGAAGGCAATTCCAGGATTTTGACCCAGCGACAGTGAAGGAACAGTGATATATTTCCAAGTCGGGATGGTGAGTGGCTTGGAGTGGAATTTGAAGGTGGTGGTGTTCCCATGTGTCACAGAATAGAAGATCATAGAATCCCTACAGTGTGGAAACAGGCCCTTCGGCCCAACAAGTCCATACCGACCCATCCCCCTATAACCCACCTAATCTCCACATCCCTGAACACTATAGGCAATTTAGCATGGCCAATCCACCTAGCCTGCACATCTTTGGACTGTGGGAGGAAACCGGAGCACCTGGAGGAAACCCACACAGACACGGGGAGAATGTGCAAACTCCACACAGACAATTGCCCGAGGGTGGAATCGAACCCGAGTCCCTGGTGCTGTGAGGCAGCAGTGCTAACCACTGAGCCACCGTGCAAGGCCACCATATCTGCTGTCCTTATCCTTCTAGACAGAAGTGGTCGTGGGTTTGGAAAGAGCTGTCTGAGGATCTTTGGTGAATTTCTGCAGTGCATCTTGTAAATAGTATGCACTACTGTTACTGGTGGAGGGAGTGGATGTTTGTGGATATGGTGCCCATCAAGTGAGCTGCTTTGCCCTGGATGGTGTCAAGCTTCTTGAGTGTTGTTGAATCTATGCTATCCAGGCAAGTGGGCAGTATGCCATCACTCTCTTAACTTGTGCCCTGTAAATGGTGGACAAGTTTTGGGGAGCAACGGGGTGAATTATTTGCTGTAGTATTCCGAGCCTCTGACCTGCTCTTGTAGCCACTGTGTTTATGTGTTGAGTCCAGTAGAATTTCTGGTCAATGATAACCCCCAGGATGTGGATAGTAAGGGATTCAGCAATGGCAATACCATTGAATGTCAAGGGGTGATGGTTAGTTTGCCTCTTATTGATGATGGTCACAGCCTGGCATTTGTGTGGCACGAATGTTACTTGCCACTTGTCAGCCCAAGTCTGGATATTGTCCAAATTTTGTTGCATATGAACATGGACTGCTTGAGTATCTGAGGTGTTGTGAATCATGCTGAACATTGTGCAATCATCGGTGAACATCCTCACTTCTGACCTTATGATGGAGGGGAGGTTATTGATGCAGCAGCTAAAGATGTTTAGGCCTAGGACACTACACTGAAGAACTCCTGCAGAGATGTCCTGGAGCTGAGATGACTGACCTCCAACAACCACGACCATCTTCCTATGTGCCAGGTATGCTTCCAACCACTGGACAGTTTGCCCCTGATACCCATTGATTCTCATTTTGCTACGGCTCCTTGATGCTACACTCATTTGAATGCAGCCTTGATGTCAAGGGTTGTCACTCTCACCTCACCTCTGGAATTCAGTTCTTTTGTCCATGTTTGAACTCAGGCTATAATGAGGTCAGGAGCTGAGTGGCCCTGGCAGAACCTAACGGGTCACCTCTTGCACCGGACCTGTTGCAATGAAATAGTCAATTAGTACTTCTGTACTTCTTGTTTCTCTACTGCAGCTGTGCCTACTAAAATCAAACTGTAGAAACATAAAAGAAGGGCAAATCATAGAGGAGCTTCTACCTGGTGTAAAGGCAAAATTTAAAATCTTATTCCTATAATGATTTTATGATATAGCCGGATTGATTTCCATCATAAGTGTTCTTATTCATGCTACTCTAAGTGCAGTAGTAGCAATGAATCTTTGAAAAAACTGACAGGTTGTTAATCAAATTCCAGGCATGAAACAGCAAGCTATGTTTAGGCTTTGGGAAAACTTTTATAGATATAACCACAAAGGCCGATCTAGCCTTCATTTTAAAATATAGCTGTATTAATTTAATTTAATTTAATTTAATTTCTAATGGCTCCCTGTAAGACATTTAGCTTGCATTCTTAGACAAAGTTGAGCTTGATTTCAAACAGTAGCGCTCAGTGTGCTTCATTAGCTTTATTAAAGCAATTATTTGCAGTAATTAGTCAATAATTTAATTTTAATTTACTGCAAACATCAATTTTCAAGTATCACTATTGCAAAGACAAAATGTCATATTGTTAGCAATAAAACTTGCACTTATAAAGTGCTTTTGATTTAGCAAAATGGCCTTCAGTGCTTTATGGGAGCATTAGCGAATAGAATTTGACACTGAGCTAACATAAGGAGATATTAAGACAGGTGAAAAAAAATAGAATAAGTAGTAGGCTTTAAGGAGATAGTTAAAAGGAAAAGAGAATGGCAGTGAAATTTAGGGAAATAATTCCAGGACGTATTGCCTTGATAGGTGACAGCATAGTCACTATTGTTGTTGCCAGTATGATTAGGAATCTACCAGCAGCCAGAACTGGAGGAGTACAGAGATTTCAAATGCTTGTGGAACTGAAGAAGGCTAAAAAAATAGAGAGGTTCAAGGCCATGGAAGGATTTTTATATGAGGTTGAGCATTTTAAAACTGAGGCATTGCTGTACCAGGAACCAACACTATGTGTCAAAACCATTTGCAGACTGACCAGATTAATTGCTAACCATGTAATGCTTCAAACATACGACAATCATTTAATTGTGCAGAATAACTCTGATTATCAAAGAACTAAAGATGTTTGTACATGGGCCTGATGGGTACTGGTAGGTGTCACCTCGGAAATTTAATTCTGCATATTTGTAACATAGAATCCCTACAGTGTTGAAACGGGCCTTTCAGTCTACCTTTGACCCACC
The DNA here is from genome assembly GCF_021869965.1 of Rhincodon typus. NCBI lineage: Eukaryota > Metazoa > Chordata > Chondrichthyes > Orectolobiformes > Rhincodontidae > Rhincodon > Rhincodon typus. Next base: position 25,493,275 of record NC_063335.1, read on the forward strand.
GCCCTGACCGACCCTCAACCTATAATCCTACATTTCCCATGGCTAACCCACCTACAACGCCAAACACTATGGGCAATTTAGCATGGCCAATCCCGCCTAACTTGCGGGATCTTTGGACTATAGAAACATAGAAGATAAGATCAGGAGGAGGCCATTCAGCCGTTTGAGCCTGCTCCGCCATTCTTCACGATCATGGCTGATTGTCCAACTCAATAGCCTAATCCTGCTTTCTCCCCACAACCTTTGATCCCATTTGCCCAACTGCTATATCTAGTCGCCTCTTGAATACATTCAATGTTTTGACATCAACTGTTTCCTGTGGTAATGAATTCCACAGGCTCTCCACTCTTTGGGTGAAGAAATGTTTCCTCGTCTCCATCCTAAATGGTCTACCTCTAATCCTTATACTGTGACCCCTGGTTCTGGACACACTCACCATCGGGAACATCCTCCCTGCATCTACCCTGTCCAGTCCTGGTAGAATTTTATAAGTCTCTATGAGATCCCCACTCATTCGTCTGAACTCCAGCGAAAACAATCCCAACCTAGTCAATCTCTCCTCATACGTCAGACCCGCCATCCCTGGAATCAGCCTGGTAAACCTTTGCTGCACTCCCTCGAGAGCAAGAGGATCCTTCCTCAGAAAAGGAGACCAAACTGCACACAATATTTCAGGTGAGGTCTCACCAATGCCCTGTATAATTGCAACAACACATCCCTGCTCCTGCACTCAAAACCTCTCACAGTGGAGCATCTTTAATACCTGCTGCACCTGCATGCTATCTTCAGCGACTGGTGTACAAGGGCACCCAAGTCCGCAGCACAATCCCCTCTTCCAATTTACAGTCATTCAGGTAGTAATCTACCTTCTTGTTTCTGCTTCCAAAGTGAATAACCTCACATTTATCCAAATTATACTGCATCTGGCATTGATTTGCCCACTCACCCAAACTGTCTAGATCATGCTGAAGGATCTCTGCATCCTTGTCAACAGATCAACCTCCCACCCAACTTGGTATTATCTGTTAACTTTAAGCTGTTACATTTTGTTCCCTCATCCAAATTATTAATATATATTGTGAATAGCTGGAGTCCTAGCACCGATCCCTGTGGTATCCCACTAGTTACTGCCTACCAATTTGAAAAGGACCCATTAATTCCTACTCTTTGTTTCCTTTCTGCCAACCAGTTTCCTATCCATCTCAATGCACTTCCCCCCATCCCATGTGCTTTAATCTTGCACATTAATCTCTTACGTGGGAGTTTGTCAAACGTTTCCTGAAAGTCCAAATATACTACATTGACTGGCTCCTCCTTGTCAACTCTATGACTTATATCTTCATAGAATTCCAACAGATTTGTCAAGCATGATTTCCCCTTCATAAATTCATGCTGACTCTGTCTGATCCTGCCCCTGCTTTTTAAATGCTCAGCTATAAAATCCATTGACAATTGAGAAGCCATTGTGGGAGAAAACCCACAAGAACACAGGGTGAACATGCAAACTGCACACGGTCATTTGCCTGAGGGTAGAATCAAACCTGGGTCCCTGACACTGTGAGACAACAGTGTCATAGAAGTATCATAGAATCCCCACAGTGTGGAACCAGGTCATTTGGCCCATTGAGTCCACACTAACCCTCCAAAGAGCATCCCAACCAGACCCACCCCCTACTCTATCCCTGCATTCCCCACCCTAAACACTATGGGCAATTTAACATAGCGAATCCATCTAACCTGCATATCTTTGGACTATAGGAGGAAACCCACGCAGGCACAGGGAGAACATGCAAATTCCACACAGACACTCACCCAAGGCTGGAACTGAAGCCAGGTCCCTGGTGCTGTGAGGTAGCAGTGCTGACCACTGAGCCACCATGTCACTCTAGTTTAAATATTTTGTGAAAATCTATTATAGATGACCCGTCACTGAACATACTGCTTAAATAACTTGTGGCAGAGCTCCAACCGTGACCTTTTATTTGATGATGTCCTTGTTTAATGTAATATTTGAAGATCAATATTGGTCAACATCTGTGGAATAAAGGGTTAATTATATTTTACTTTAAGAATAGCTACAGAACAAGTGCGTAAGAAGTTATGTAATTGTGCAGTCTAATCAAAAGGAACTGGGACCTGAGTTTGTAGGGTGTCAGAAATGTCCTTTCTTACCATCCCTTGCATATAGTCATGTTCAATAAAGCCCATTCATATTTACTTAGTTGAGTGCACACTAGACCTTATAACAATATCCTCCAGACTTTCTGGACATCATATAGCATGAAAATAAATACAGTAGAGAGAAAATTGTTTGGTTGTAATGAATAAATAAAAGTTATCTACATTATCTGTACATCTGATGTTGTGTAAGGGCAAGAGGACCCTGGAGCAACATTCCTGTGGTGTCATAAAGATACACATCACTGGGCATAAATACCACAGCTTGAATGGAGTCAGAACAATCTAGAAGGAACACTTAGTAAGACCTGAGCGAGACTCTCTGAAAGACAGAGATGGCACATGGACACAAACTCTCGAAGAGGATAAATTAGTAATGACCTAATATAACTTTAAGTCAAAGTCTGGTATAAGATTACTATTTAACATCGTATTTAGAATGAATACTAATAAATGTAGTACTAATAAATACTAGAATGAAGTCTAATAAATAGTATATTTAGAAGCCTGAAGGAAGTTCTTGACTTTGCCTTTGCTTAACACTCTGTTTTGAATCCAAAACTCCTAGTTGTGGTATAAAGACGTATGACAAAAGACTCGTTAAGTTAGCAGATTTGCTTAGAAGTCCAATCTCTTGCTGCTAAATTTAAAAATAACTAAAACTTTACTCATGGCGCTTATAGCCACCAGCAGCTCCTTCATTTTCTAACCAAATAGCTCTGTGCCTCCAATACATTTGGAATGGCTGTTTCTATGGTTGCTAAAGAAGCATTGGAAAGCATAGCCAAGAACAAAAGACAATGCGCTTATGCTTAGTCATTCATTGCATTTCCTGCCGTACTGAGGCAGCCCGGAGAAGCTACAAGCTCCCTCAAGGACATATAAGTAGTGTTCACCCTATCTTGGAACTGGAATGCCAGCTGGTGAAAAACCTGGCCAAGTGGATTATGTGGATTAATGCTGTTAGATGTGTTATTTGCCTCATGATTATGGATACTTGACAACTATCTTGGATACAAAATCAGTCAATGCCCAGATTCAGCAAGACCTGGACAATATCCAGGCTGACAAGGGGCAATAACATTGATGCCACACAAGTGCAAGGCCATGACAATCTCCAATTAGAAAGATTGCCCCTTAACATTCATTTATGTTACCATTGCTAAGTCTCCCACTATCAATAGCCCGAGGAGGTTACTATTGATCAGAAACTGAACTGGATTAGCTATATAAATACTGTGGCTACAACAGCAGGTTAGAGGCCAGGAATCCTGCAAATCATCTCCCGGCTCCCCAAAGTGTGTCCACCATCTACAGGACACAAGTCAGGAGTATAATGGAATACTTTTCACTCACCTAGATGGATGCAACTCCAACACTCAAGAAGTTTGACACGACCAGGACAATGCAGCCTGCTTGATTGGCACCACATCCACAAACATTCATTACTTCCACCAGCAATGCTCAGTGTCTACCATCTAAAAGACACACTGGAAAAATTCACCAAGACTCCTTAGACAGCACTTTCCAAATCCATGATCGCTACCATCTAGAAGGACAATGGCAGCAAATACATGGGAACACCACCACCTGTGAGGTCCCCATCAAACCATGCACCATCCTTACTTAGAAATCTATTTCTACTCCTTCACTGTCACTGGGTCAACTTCCTGCAGTTCTTTTCCTAATGATGCTGTGGCTGTACCACATAGACTGCAGTAGTTCAAGAAGACAGATCACTGCCATGTTGTCTAGGTCAATTAGGCTTGGGTAATAAATGCTGGTCCAGCTAGAAACACCCACATTCCCTGAATTAATATCCATGTGAAAAAAAATAGCTACAGTCTATCTGTATCATCAGAGCCAGCGAACTGGTTAATAGGTGTCACAATGAATCTGGTAGATCTTGTCTAATGCTGCATTTAGGATTGGTTTTGTAATGCAAAAAAGAAGACCATAGCAGTGACCTAAGTGTGGGTTTTCATGAAGAACTCCACAAGGAACAGAGATTGGGAACTTTTTAATGTTTGGAACAGATGGCTTACTTACAGTGCAGCTACTTCTGGCATTTTAATTTCTTTGTTGTCCTGATGTTTACTACGTCAAACAGTCTGACAGCATTCGCTGTCTGATTGATTTTCTTTTCTTTGTCTAGCTCAGACACTACCTTTGATTTGCTTGGACTGTCTTCAGGGAAAACACCTTGGGTGGAAAATACCTGGTGTGGCTCTGTGTTGCAATGGACAGTGTGTTGGACTTTTAAAGAGTTGTGATTCAAAGGCTGTGGGTTCAAATCCCACCAGAGTCAACTTTGACAAATGAATGGGAGGTGAACAGAGGGTTAGGAAATTGTGTATGAGCAATAAGTAGCCATACTAAACAAGGATTAGGAATTGGCACAAGCTTTGTGGGCCAACGGGCTTCCTGTGCAGTTTGTATTATTGTATTGGTACCATAAAGAGTAGATTTATCTCATGTAAGAGAACCATTGACAGCTAGTCCAGCTATGAATTTAAAATAATTGATGGGCTTAAAACATCCAGTAATGATCGCCTATTACACATGCAATTATTTAAGGCATCATGACTAAATCTGGAGATTCCATGTGAGTTAAAGGGATTGAAGAAAATAGAAGAGATGGGTGAGAGGAATGGAAGGCAACTGGGAGCTCCAAACAGAGCTATATTTTCACATCATAGACGGGCACAGTAGGAGTCAAACGATTTCCTTGCCCAGCATGCTCACATTGCAAAGAAAAGTCTGAAAAGACTCTCTTTGTTCCAAGGGTGTGGGTACATGCTGGAATTGAGCCTGCCACCCCAGAAACCATTCAGAGGCAACCACAGAAGCTGCTGACTGTTGAGGTGAACTGGCTAAAAGCCCTCCTATGCTGTCTGGGACTTTACCCCAGCTGTTTTATTTAATATTAGTTCCTCTAGCCCTCACCCCTCTAGTCCTTCACCCCTTCACTCACTCATCAGCCCTCTTCCATCCCAACCTATGCTCATCCACTCCACCCGTTGGCTCTTTATAGCCCTGACGCCAACTCAGTGTGAAATCATCCTAATCTATGCTCTCTGACCACCACCCTTTGCCCTCCATGCTGATGTATCTATTATTCATACTGGCATACCTCAGGAGCCATGCTGAGTTGAAAGAAAATAAAATTCAAAGTATTTACTACAACCGTCACTATATGAGAAAAAACCGTATGCATTAAAGCTATTTCAATATATATGATTTGTCCAATTGTATTCAACATTCGTGGCCTTATAAAAACAAACACTTGTATTAATCTTCCTCATAAAGTAACTAAAACTTTAATAACCTCTTGAAGCTGTCAATCAAACTGTGAATTTACAGTCCTGATACTGTGATAATGAAGGGCTGTAGAAACAGCCAAACTGTAAAAATGCAATACTGATAATCTTTAAGATAATGTTAACAAACAAATCTATTGAAATTGTAAAACATTTTTTCCACTCTCAGAGACACAAGCACAATGAAAATTGAAACAGTCAGAACGAAGGGTCTAGGCCCGAAACGTCAGCCTCTCTGCTCCTATGATGCTGCTTGGCCTGCTGTGTTCATCCAGCCCTGCACCTTGCTGTCTCGGATTCTCCAGCATCTGCAGTTCCTACTATCTCAGAAATGGATGTCTGTCATGTTTGCTGAATTCTGCTCAATTTTGTGACAATCCAATGTTGAAAATCTGTGATTTTAGTGTGCAATGCTTTCATGCCCTCATAACTGCCCTTATTCAAGTTTAAAGTACAAATTCAGGACCCATTCTGTCTCCCTCAAACTAATGATGAAATTCAGTCATATTATGATTACTGTTACCTAGTGGCACCTTCACAATGAGGTCATTAATTAATCTCACCTCTTCGAGCAATATCAGGCCTGGTATTGCCTGTGGTCTGGTTCGCTCCAGAATGCATGTTATAACATGGCCAAGAATGTTAAATATCAATTTGTAAATTATTCTCAGACATCTGTAACAGGCAGGAAGACCTTGACAGTTTCCTGTTCTGTCAGAACCACGTCATAACTGCAACTTAAGTACACCCAAGTACTGAGGATGGCACGGTGGCTAGCACTGCTGCTTCACAGCACCAGAGAACTGGGTTTGATTCCACCCTTGGGTGCCTGTCTGCATGGAGTTAGCTCATTTTCCCTATTTCTGCACAGGTTTCTGCCGGGTGCTCTAGTTTTCTTCCACAGTCAAAAGGTATGCAGGTTAGGTGGATTGGTCATGCAAAATTTCTTTATATAATGTCTAGGGATGTGTAGGCTAGGTGGACTGGCTATGGGAAATGCAGGGTTACAGGGAGAGGGTGAGAGGTTGGTCTGGGATGGATGGTCATCAGAAGATTGGTGTGTGCTGAATAGCCTGCTTCCACACAGCAAGGTTTCTATGATTCTATTAAAAGACTCCACACACAGGTTCTTGCAGTGAGCATGTATCATCCTCCATCCAATGAGACGCCACACATATGACTGTTATTTGTGACAGACGACTGATTATTATTAGAATAATAATGGGCAGTTTTCATACAGAATTTTAAAGTATGACAGCATTATCAGAGCTATTATTGAGAACACATTATAATGTAATGTAATAATGGAGCTGGATGAATATTCTAAAAGAAAGACACTTGGAATTTCCATGCAAATACTTCTGGCTATTGTAAATGCCCAACTATCTAATTTCTCAGCATTTCTGTCTATCTTCTGTGAGATTACAGATGTAAATTGGAGGACCCTGCGGAAAGCCTACCTCAGAATACAAAATAATATGAATAAGAGTATAAGTAAATGCGACTTAAATAGCTAACTGGATGTGAAGTCTCGGCACTGGCAAAGGCATGATCAGCTGATTAACTTGCTCTGTCATACTACACATTTATATTATCTTATTCATAGATTTTCAGATGATGTTGATAAGATTCCACATGAAAATATATTTATTAATGTTGAAACTCATTGAAGTGGAAGTATCTTAGTGATTTGAATAAATTTGGACAAGATCCAGTATACAGAATTGGGATAAAATGATCAAATCAAACAGTGACATGTGCTATCCCCAAGGAATTTGTGTGGATGATACCAGCTTTTCACAACTGCTGTACAGTATGAATGTTTAAAAAAAGTATAGTTGCAGTTTCACAGTGTACAAACTAGAACTCATTTTGACCATATCAAGTTTTAAGCATCTCACCATAGGAAGGGTAAATTAGCCTTGGAAAATGTGCAGTGACGATCTATCAGGATACAGATGTGATGCAGAGACTTAACTATGATGGGAAACTGAGTAGAAAATGCATTACGTTTACTGGGCATTAGGAGGTTAAAGGTTATTTGATTGAAATGTTAATAATTGAATTGATAGATGACAAGTTTTCCTTTTAATTTGAGATTATGGAACAATCTTAAAATTTTAACAAGGAAAATTAGGCATGAATTTATTCATTTTTAGCATTGTGAAAAATGTGGAAAGTACTATATATGTGATTTACTTTTCAAATGTAAAACAAAAATGCTTAGTTGTGGATCAATGGCTTTGAGGAATTTGGAGAAAGGGCAGGGAATTGGAATTAAATAATGAAGATAAATCTTCAATGTTTTTCAATAGCTTTAACTTACCTTTTTCCCTAACACTCTGCCCCTTCTTAATCTGTTGAATGACCTACTCCCATTCCTGTATCATTGTTAATAATACAGGCAGAACTTGATATTTGCAAGTAAAGCTGTAACAATGCAGCTGTGATTCTGTACTCCATACATTTATCAAAACTGTGTCAACAAAGATCTTTGCAATTCCTATTTTATGGGATTATTGTGGAAACTGCCAACAATGACACATTCAAACCACAGGACAAATTCAGCTATTTCAACCACTTCAACTGGCATGCCCAATTGGCATTTCTTTCACATGTGGTCACCATGTCAGCATCTTCATTCATGGATCATGATTGGATTGCAGGATTGCAGTTAACCTAGCATCTTTTTTCCGGTTACCAAAATAAAATTAAAATGTCCCTTGTCTATTAGTTCTTTTTCTTTTTGAGCTACAAGTTGACATTCATAAATATGTTGCACATAATTGTAATCTCATCATTTAAATAGAAACTGAGGGAATTAGATTGGCTGGTTGTTTAATATGACTCAAACTTTACTTTCCACTTAAGTAAACAGTAAGTAAAATCAGGTAGATGGTACAATGCACAGATGGTTCAATCTCATCAGTTACCCTCCTCATATCTGTTAAGAATGGCTGAAATTGCAACTTATTACATTAGAAAGCCCTAGAGAGAAACTGAAAAATTAAAATAATCCACATTCAATGTCTTAGGCAAGTTCTTGGCAATAGAACTGCACTAAGTCTCATTCTAAGAGTTGTGTGTGCAATTTATTATTTTGACTTGTGGAATTTTCATGCATTACTTTGTAAATACAACAACATGCTCAATGTCTGGTATGAATATAGACCACTGCACTCATAGTGGTGCACAAACAAATTCAGCACTGGTATAATTTTAAATTGAACATTGATGTGATGCCTCTCTATATGGTATGTTTATTTTCTCAATCATGTAAGAAAGATCTGAAAAAAATAAAATGGATTTTTCATATGAAAGATCATAGAATCCATACAGTGTGGAAGCAAGCCATTTGGCTGATCAAGTCCACAGTGATTTTCCGAACAGCATCCCACCCAGACCCGCCCCCTACACTATCCCTGTAACCCTGCATTTTGCATAACCAATCCACCTAGCTTGCACATCCCTGGACACTACAGGGAAATTTAGCATAGCCAATCCACATAACCTGCACATCTTTGGGCTGTGGGAGGAAACGCACACAGACATGTGGAAACTCCACACAGTCAGTTCCCTAAGGCTGGAATCAAACCCAGGTCCCTGGTGGATGAGATGGCAGTGCTAGCCACTGTGCTGCCTTATAGAAAATCTCATAGCAATTTGTCTTCATAGAGTGAATACTACATGACAGAAAGGTTTAAGTGTGAACCTTAAAGGTTTTTTTTAGGCTGTCTAGCACAACTCAGAGATTGAATGACTGATGGTAAACATAACTAAAAACATGGAAGTCAGACCATTGAATAAAATGTTTTAAGTGTTCAAAATTTGTCCTGTGATTTAAATGGACCAAATGAAACGTTTTCAATATTTCGGTTCTGAAATAGCACAATGGTGTCTACAGGCTGAATTTTGCTTGTTTCGGCAAAGTGTCAGTTGTGTTGAAATTTTTCGAGGGATTTTGCCATAAGGTCTAGCAAGATATTCACACATATCTTTCCAAACACACATCATGAACTACCTACCCTGTTGCTGTGGCACTCTCATCAAATTCTAAGCCCACATCTTACCATATTCCCCCTGGAACTACGCGTCACTCAGAGGATTTCCACCAAAACATCAGCATCCCTTGCATCCACTGTGCACCTAGACAGAGTGGAAGTTCAAAGCTGTCCTGCTTTTCCGTCAGAAAATGTTGGGCATGGGGATGGTGGCGCTGTGATTCTTGCAGGAATGTCTGGTGCAGGGGACGGACATTGTCATCCTAAAGGACAAGCAGAGGAGACCACGACATCAGACCCTAGCAGCATGGTCCAAGTTGCCACCTGCGCCAGCATAAGCCTCCATGGTGCGGAGGACAGCTGACAGTGCTGCAATGACTTTCACCACCCTGCCAGGGTAAATGCTATCTCACACTCACTATCTGCTACAGCAACCACCTTCCATTAATCCTCATGCTCTGCCACTCTGCCACACATGAAACATCTTCCCTCATTCACTATCATTCTCTGCCAAGCCCCTACACCATTAACCCTGCATGACCTCTGCTCTGCCAACTCCCTCACTTGTGACAGCTCATCACTTTTCTCACTCCAGGACCAGCACTACCAGCTGTGTCACCCAATTTCATCTCACTCAATCCCTCCCTTTCTCTCATTCAAGGAGCAAGCAGCTCATAATGGGGAAGAAAGGCCCAGACAAGAGGAGGTGTGCCTGACATCAGCCTCCTTACCTATTGTGAGCAGAGAATCCAGTCCCTCACAGGAGAAGACTTGGAACCACTCCTGCAGAGATGCCAAAACATCCATGTCCCTCAACTGAGTACTATTCTTCATTCCACAACAGCTCTTAACTTAGCCTGCTGTCAGTGTCATTCTTTGTACGTGACTTACAACTATTGGCCATGATGTCTTCTTTTTCCTGTGTCTTACAAGTAGCAGCGGGATGTCTGCAGCCTTGCCAGAATAGCCAACTCTGCTAGAAGCCACAAATTCGCCATTTGAGGATGACAGGACTGAAGTCTCCGAGGAAGGTTTGCAAGCACCCACTGGTATCTGCGACGGCTCCACAGGTGGCTGATGAAACGAAACACTGCAGGCTGCTGGCACTCGAGGCACTGCTGGAGACCAAGCACCTGCTCAGTGCCAGGCAGGAGAGGACAATGGGGTCTCAACCATCAGGGACTTTGTCCACATGCATGGAGAGGACAGAAGTGGCAGGCAGTGGTGCCCATTGCCCCAAGGTTGCAGAATACAGCTACCCAATCGGCAACTTAGCTACCTCCAGTGTGGGATTGACTGACTGCCTCCATAGACGGGTTGATGGCTGCCATTGAGAGCCAGGCCCAGCATCCTAAGGGTCTACTGGAAACAAGCACATACTTGCACTCCATCATCCCAGCCACTGGTCCTCAGGACCAAAGGCATGGTGACAGAGGCGCAGGTAACCTGGTGAGCATTTCAGATGCCTCTTCCTCATACAGAGACAGGGCAGTGCCAGGACGCACCGAGCTAGAGAAGAAACCACACACAGGCCCCTCAGAAGTTTCTTCACAGGTCAATCCAGAGGTGGCTGTGCCCTCCACCTCCAAACTGCCTGTCCTCCTCCAACCTTTGGAAGGTCAGGCTGAGGAGGCTCCATTCCCTCTGCTAAGAAGATCATCAGCATGTCAGGGCCATGCAATCACAGTACCCTGGGGTCACCTCACCAAATCTGTAGGGCCAAAGGCTCCACTGCTGAGCAGACTCTCTTCACCCCAGCTGCAGAACCTGGGACAACAGGAATACGTAGTGGGAGAGAAAGATAGGAAAAAAACATTTGAGGACACTTTTATGATAGGGCACTGAATATATGATATAATGTTTGTATAAATTTGGTTTTACACTACATCCATTTGTTTGAGTCATTGTGTAGCCATGATTGTAACTATGCAGCATGATGTCTAACTTCATGTCCATATAAGATGTGTCATGGATTGATGTCTGTATTGAGAGACTGCTGGGGCATGTGGAAAAGGTCAAAAATGACACGACACCAGGTTATTGTCCAACAGGTTTATTTGAAATCACAAGCTTTCAGAACATTTTTCAGTGTCGAAGGGACAGCGCTTCGAAAGCTTGAGATTTCCAATAAACCTATTGGACTACAACCTGGTGTCATGTGACTTTTGACCTTGTCCACTCCAGTCCAACATCAGCACCCCTGTATTGGAGCATGTGGATGCAAGACAAACAAGGAATACATGGGCAATGGATTCTGCTGACACCACTGCCCCTCGTGGTCAAACATTTCTTTTTTTGCCTTAGTCTGTTTATCCAAAAGTGATGGTGTGAATGAAGTAGTTAACAACGTGTGGGACAGTGAAGTGTACAGTACGGAGGGAGCAAATGCCTTAGGATCGCGAAGGATTAGCAAGCCTGCAGGTCTGTCATCTGTACTGTTCATGGGTCTGTGTGCATAATGCTGTTGCCTCACATCTGTCTTCAGCCCCTCCCCCACACTTACCCTGCCCACTCTGGGAGTGGTCAAGCCGTTTTGTTCTCCATTGCGTACTTTTATTTTCAGTATGATGGAAAGTAATAGTGAATGCTCCCCAGCCAATGGCATTTAGCTTCCACCTCCAAGCATTTGTGAGGCCCTGAGCATCCAGATCTTCTTCTTGATATCCCTTCCTGTGATATCCATAGTCTTTGTACCTCCCCAGGTATCTGAATCTGGTAAAGTTAGCATGTGACAGTACCGCCAAGCTGATGATAAACTTCGCCTGCTCTATCACCTCCGCATTGGCTTCCATCCCAATCTGAAACACTGATCTCTGTTAATGAATGGAAATATTCCAGTGTACAAATAAATCACGCCATAACATATATTATGAAAGTGCTTTCAAGTGCAAATAGGTCTTCATGTGAGTGAAAGTTATTAATAGAAGAATAAAGACTTTGAAAATTCAAATACTTAGTGAAACACCATCACACAAATAATATCTGGGAACTCATCTTCACTGCTCTCTGAGGAAGGGAATTCCAAAGACTTAAAATCCTCTGAAGGAAAATATCTTCCTCATATCCATCTTAAAAAGAAGTCCCTATTTTTAAAACTTTGCTTCTTGGTCTAATGTCAAGGCGAAACATCCTTTCAGTAAACACTTTGTCAAGTGTCCTTAACATTTTCTACATTCCCGTAAGATCAGCTTTTATGCTTCTAAATTCCAGTGGAAACAAGCCCAGTCTTTCCAAAGCTTCAGCATAAGGATACCTCTCAATTCAGGTATCAGTCAGGTGAAACTTCCCAGGACTGCTTCAAAGACATTCATATCCTTTATTAAGTAAAACAGATCAGCTCTTTCATCCATGTTTAAAGCAAGGCTTCTGAAGTCAAAATGAATAACCCTGGTGGAAACCAAACTCAGTGATAGTGAGTAGGTTATTGCTGTTTATGTGTGCTTGATAGCACTGTCAACACCACTTTCCATCACTTTAAAGAAGCTTGAGAGTAGATTAGTGCATCACTATTAGTAATGGACAAGCCCCACTTTCAAAATCCACTCAGTGTACTTTGACACCCTCTGCACATGTTCCAATTGATGTTCAAGATGGCGTGGTATGGATTCATTAGTCAAGGGAGACAGGTAGGTTGTGATCACCAAGAGGTTTTCTTGACCGTGTTTAATCTCATTCCACAAGGTGCAATGGAGTTGAGTATAGTTCATTGAAAGTTGCGTCTCAGGTAGACACAGTGGTAAATAAGGCATTTGGAATGCTTGTCTTCATTGCTTAAATAATTGAGTTTATGAGTTGGGATGTCATGTTGCAGTTGTACAGCACGTTGGTGAGGCCACTTCCGGAGAACTGTCTACAGTTCTGGTCGCCCTGCTATCGGAAGGATATTTTTAAATTGGAGAGGGTGCAGAAAAGATTTATAAGGAAACTACCAGGATTAGAAGGTTTGGGTTATAAGAAGGGGCTGGATAAGCTGGGACTTTTTTTCACTGAAGCATAGGACTGACATCAGAGGTTTATAAAATCATGAGCGGCATAGATAAGATGAATAGCAATGGTCTTTTCCCTAGGGTTGGGGAGTTCAAAACTAGAGGGCACAATTTTAAGAGAAGAGAAAGATTTAAAAGTGACCTGAGGGGCAATGTTTTCACACAGAGGGTAGTTTGTATGCGGCATGAACTGCTAGAGGAAGTAGTAGATGCAGGTACAGTTACAACAATTAAGAGATACATGGACAGGTACATGAATAGAAAAGGTTTAGATGGATATGAGCCAAGTACAGGCAAATGGGACTAATTTGGTTTGGGAAACTTGGTCGGCATGAATGAGTTGGACCAAAGGGTTTGTTTCTGTGTTGTGTGACTCTATGACTCTAACTCCCAGCTGACTGTGAACCACTTTGTTACTACCTATAGTGAGTCTGTCCTGATGGTGGGATAGTTCATCTGGTAACTATATTGATGTCAGGTGGTTACTGTCTTGATTTTGTTTCGTTGGGACTTTGTAATGGCATTGAAAAAAAGAGTCATTTGCTAGGCTTTTTCAGAGGTCATTAAAGAGTCTAACATATTTATTTGGGTTGGGATTCACATGTAGGCTAGATCACGTACAGACAGCAGATTTCCTTCCTTGAAGAACATTATTAAACTTGATGGGCTTTTATGACAATCAGTGATGGTTTCCACGGTCTCTATTACTGAGAGTAGCTTTAAAGTCCAGATTTATTAACTGAGTTTAAATTCAACTAGATACCAAGGGGGAGTTTGTCCTCAAGAGCCTTAATCTGCATCTCTAGATTACTGGTCTAGTGACATTGCCAACATGCTATCATCTTCCTCTTCTGTATATATTAAAGGCATTCTGTAAATCGCTAAAATAGTTAATCTTGAATGCTAGGAAAATTCTGAAAAACAGAAAAAGAGCTAAAGCATTCCAGTTATTGTAGGCACTTCTAATTCAGTTTGGTGGTATTTTTAGGAGGTATCTCAGTAAAATGACATACTAATTGAATAATCAATATATCATGATCTCAAAGCACTTAAGATTAACCTTGAGAAACCCAGATATACGAAATAGCAGTCTCAATTTACTAGGGCTGCCAGAAAGGGTAACTCTGGTAGGGATAAAGTAATTAAATTTGAAGGCTATGTCTCAAATCATTGCACTTTGTTATGGTAATGATTTGGGGTGTTTTCAGTAGGTTGCTGTGGAAAGATGGAACACTTGATTAAAATGTTTAAATAAGGCTAATCTGTCATAATTATGGGTCTCTTGATTTTGCACCATATCCTCAAAGCTGTGCAGATTGACCTTCCCCCATATCTGTGATCATTCGAGCCATTCCCAAGGGGACCTCCTGGTCTGGATAACTTGAATGGAATCCTATCAGGCTGCTAATTTGCCCAGCCGCCAAGTAAAAGCAAATTTTTTAAAAAATGCTGAGATCCTGCTTTTGCATTTAGACAGATCTTGCTGCCCTCAGTCTTGCAAGATCTTTAAATGTTTTTGACCTCCCCTGCAGTTGTCAAGCAAATATCAGACACAATGTCTTCATTATCACAAATGACATGAGAACAGTAGAAAAATGTAAAACGCTTAATTGAAGTTGCTCCTTGTTAAACATAAGCAATTATAACTTTAGATGTGTTTGGTGAGCTGAATGATACTTCGAGAAAAGGAAATTGTTAGAATTGGTTTGAGGCAGATTGTGAGAGAAGCAACATCACTGAAAAGCATATTTAACTTCATCCTCACAAATACATTGTTGCAGATTAATCGTCCATGACAGCAACGGTAGGAGTGATCACTGAACAATCCTTGTGGAGCCAAAGTCCCATATTCATACTGAGGATACATTTCATCACAATGTGGGGCACTGCTGATCTTCTAAATGGGAAAAAAAAATGTCCTAAGGCAATTACCTAACCTTATCCTCTTGAGATTAATCTATTCATGTCTATGATTTGTCTGTCCCGGCATGTCACAATTTGCCATAATTCGCTGCGCCATTGAATCTAACAGCTGTCAGCTGGTCGTTACAATTGTCCTTGCATGTTTCAGTTTTCAACATTTTTAGATGTCAACTTGTGGGAAGTGTGAGATGATAGTGTCATAGAGAGTGAAACCAAACTGTACTCCTGACTGAACCAGAATGGTTAGTATATATCTCATGCAGAAGGACTGTGGAATTAACAATGCAAGAATTGAGAAGGAAGTGTGAGTTACACTGGAAGAATGTTATGTTAAATGAGGTACAGAAAGAGAAATAAAGAAGGGAAAAGAAAGATTGGAGTAAGAGACATAAAAAAGAGATTGAGAAAAGAGACAGAAAAGAATAAAATAAAATTTGAAACATTTAACAATAATTAAAATAACATGCTCGTTTATTTACAGTACCAGAGAAGTTGCTGGGCAGTAAGTAACACTTAGATTGTTAAAAAGGTTCTTGGATTGAATTGGAAAAACTTAACTTTCTGTGGTGGGTTTTGTTTGTCCCTAATTAGTAAATACAGGAACTTCGCACTATTCAACACATTTCAATATTGAGATAGACAATAAGATAACAATTTTACAAAACTTGTGCCAAAATAGCTCATCATGGATAGCATGGATAGCATTTAATCCCTTCTCTTAAGGGTCCTGTCCAGCTTCTGAATCTTCCTTTCCTAAATCTAATTTTACTGCTTCTAATTATTTTCAATTTGAATAGATATTTAGTGATTTAATCTTTCATGAAAATTTTCAATATTCTTCTTATCATGGATCTTACACTAATTTTTTTTAATATTGGTGCAGGGCAAAGCATCCCACTTGATGGCACCACATTCAGCACCCTATTTCCACATTCAGCATTCACACCCTTCAGCAATGATGCTTAGTAACAGCAGTGTGTACCCAAGATGCACTGCAGAAAAACACCAAGGCTCCTTAGACAGCTCCTTCCAGACTCACCACCTCTGCCACTTAAAAGGCGGCAAATTCATGGGAACACCACCACTTCCAAGATCCCTTACAAACCGCACACCATCTCTATACTCTGTATAATGTTGATGAATGCCTGGTATTCCAGCTGCAATCATGACATATTCATTCTGCAGAAATGCTCTGAATCTCCTGCATTTGAGACACCATGGCAATGTCTGCCAGCTCTGGTCAACAAGGTGTGTCCACTAACTTCATGACTCATGACTCTGATGACCAGCTAAGGCATACATTGACAGAAGACATGTAATGAATGCTATGCTGCCACACAAAGTGGGTTCGGATCTAAAAATGATACTTCCTGCTGCAGGGACTGCATTGGATTGCATTGGTGGATTCTGAAGCACATGGGAGTGTGGTCTGCTGAATAACTGTCAAGAGAATGGTGACACTCCCATCAGGTGTATGGTGATCAACTAAGGAGGAAGCCAAGGATGAGAAACAGCACAAGGAAGAAGAAGACAAGGAGAAAGAGGCAAAGGGAAGGTGGCAAAACAATGCATCCCCTTTCTGCCTTGGCTTTCCATGATTGATTCATTTGATTGTGTTAACAGTGAGCACAACCTCTATTCAGTATTTACAACTGTCCAACAATTTAACTTCTCTTTGCCTCCTGCCCTTTGTCAAGTTAAATGGGTATTAAGGGACACAAATAGAATATTGGCCATTATTTCAATGGAAAGGATATATAAGCATAGGTGTTGCTAGAAAAAAAATCACAGTAATCTGAAACAAAATACTGATTTGTACAAATTTATCAATTTGTTGATTGAAACATCCTTCTTACTGCAAGATTTAGAAGAACAACGAAAACAGAAATATGAATGCGTGTTACTCAAGAAAACGAATCAATTTGTGTAAAATGTTTTGCCAAACTGTCACATAGGAACTGCCAATGACTTGCTCTAGTCTATGCTGATAATACGATAATTTATGAATAGTTTATAATCTAGAATTCCAAAGAGAATCGCAAACTGGACAACATAACTATTTTGTGTTCTGAGGAGACAGATAATTTGCTCTAACTAGATGCCTTTCATGAGGATCTTCAATGCCAATAACCTTCCTGCCTTTTATATCCGAATACCATCTTCATATTATGAATTGTTAATTCGATTGAACAGCTGTGTTAATGAATATTGATTATTTATTTATTTAATTTTTGTTGGATAATTGAAATGAATTGTCGTATTGTCGTTACTGCACCTTAGTACGTTAACACTGATGGGTTGGTCAGACATTTTGCCCTGGAATGCAAATTAACTTATGGTGCTCTTATACATCTGTAGTAGCTGCTCCACCACAAAACTGGTAAAGGTTAAATTCACCCAGTGTTACAAATTCAACTGTGACATTAATTTCATGTGAAGGTTGCGATTCACAACTTGCCTGTGCAGGTTCTACTATAAGGTCAGAACATAAAAATGTCACCTTTGTTTCTCGTTACCATAATTACTATGTGCAACCTAGCAGACTTAGCCGGTTGCACACATAGATAGAGGCCTAACAGCGTGTAACGCTAGCATGTGTTCCAGCTCCTGAAGATAGACCATCTCTTTAACAAGTTAACTCTACATTAAAAATAATTCATATTAAAACAGCCAAATTGAAGGAACAAGGAGCAATAGGCAAGCAGGTGTAGTCCAAGATTCTCAGACACCAGAAGAAGATATTAATGACAAAGTGGATAGAATGAAGGAGACTACGTTTCTTAATGAGATCCAGGAGCCCTCAAGGCTTTTCCTCAGCAGAAAGTGAAAGATTAGATGGCTGGGAATAGTTAATACCTTCTGTCTGAGACAAGGACATAGCTGCAGTGCAGAAAGAAGTTTAATGACCTCACATGAATGCTCCAGGTTGGTGATTACAGCATCAAATGCTACAACCTTACAAGTGAATGACTTCTTTCTGTCATATCTCATAGTCACCAGGCCAGAATCATGTCACATTGCAAATGGACGAAACCTCCATCACAGTATTCAACAAGAATCCAGACTGCCTACGAACGTTCACAAAGCCCACTTCAGTCAATCACACTATGTAAATGATGTCAGCCTCAGAGCTACCTCTCATTTCCTCCACAGATCTTCAGCCACTCAGCTACAGAAGCCGTGCCACACAGGGTACAGTGGCACACAACTGCTGTCTTTCTCTCTTACAGGAAAAGAGCACTTTTACAAGTACGGCATCACCACTCAGCACCACTCAGAGAATCCCTTTGCCCCAGAAAGATTGTTAAGATTGAGTAGGTTGCCACTCCTTGGGAATAGCCATGGCGCTGTGTTGGATAAGTCTGCTGTTTTCCCTCAGATGGCAGCAATCATGCCCCTCTGCTACCATTCCACTAATGCCAGCCAGGCTGAACAGCTGCCACCAATACCAAAGTGGTGCGATCCGAAGCTGGGCCGTCAAGGTCTGGGGCTGCAAAAGCGCATCCTGCAAGACCATCTGCAATGTTCCTCACTGCAGCCTTCAACCAGCCATGCTGCAGGCACTGGAATAGAAACATGGAGCAGCACTAGGACAAGAATCTTAATGTTTCACAAAGGCAACAATGTAGGTATGAGGAGAGAACTAGCTAAGGTTAATTGGGTTAATAGGCTAAAAGATATGGTGATAATCAGATTATTCAAAATTTCCACCCAAACATGTTTCATTAAAACAGCTCAATGAAAGAGATCAATCTGTGACCTATTAGTTGAGGATAGTATTAGATGAAAAAAAGAGCTTATAACTTTGAAAACAATAGAAGTAAGGCTGAGGACAAGAATCTTTTAGTATCAGCAAAGGGAAAACAAAACTCATTGTTTGACAGTACAGAACTTGAACATTGCTGAAAAATGACACATTTTGTCAAAGCTTCTCATCTTGCACTCATCAGGACAATTTACAAACAAATCCACAGTAAAGGGAAAATAACTTTATATTGTGTGAGTGGAGGATGCTGATTGGTTGGCAAGTGGAATCTGATTGGTGGGGGTATTGTCTTGGAGAATGAACCAGTTAATGATCTCTGACAGTTTACCGCCAAGATTTGATTAAATTTTAAGGCAGGCAGGTCAACTCTGGTCAAGGCACTGCCCTGAGAAATGAACCAGAGAACAGCTGTTACCTATTTTGTTGAATGAAGCAGATGCCTGCACTCTCCTTGGCAACATCTCTACCAATCAGAGTCCACTGGCCAGCCAATCTGTGTTCTCCTCTCATTCAGTATAAAATTAGCTTTTCTTTTATTGTGATACTGCTTGCAAAATGCCCTGATGAGTGCAAGACGAAAACCTTTGACAAAATGTGTTTTGTTTCAGAAAAACAGAATCTTGACCAAAGGTGAAAATACAAATGATGAGTAAATCAACAAGAAATTAAATTGTGAAAAGGACCTAAGGAAGTTATAAAGTTACATTGATAGGGTATGGGCAAAGATATGGCAAAGGGAGTATAATGTGGGAAAAGTAATTGGCACATATAAGATTAATAGAGTACATGTGGAAAGAATGTAACCCCTTGAAGGAGATTCTAGAACTAGGGGGTCATTGTTTAAAAATGAGGAGTTGCCCATTTAAAGCAGAGATGAGGAGAAATGCTTTCTCAGAAAGTTCGAAGCCTTTGGTACTGTCTTCCTCAAAAGACGGTGAAAGCAGAGTTTTTGAGTATCTATGAAGCAGCGGTAGACAGGTTCTTGATAAGCAAGGGCGTGAAAGGTTATAATAGGTGGGTAGAAATGTGGAGCAATTAGATCGGCCATAATTTTATTGAATGGCGGAATAGGCTTGAGTGGCCAAGTATCCTACTCCTGCTCCTAATTTGGATGTTTGTATGCAAATATTAAAATAGATTGTGACAGCTTTCACATGTATATAGAAAGGAAGGAAGTAATTAAAATAAATGTTGGCCCCTTTGAGGCAGAGTCAGGAAAATAGGGAAATGGCAGAGATGTTCAGCAAATCTTTTATGCCTGTCTTTACATTAGAGGACACAAAATAAATATGAGAGATAGAGCTTACCAAAGGGCTTTGGTTTTCTGCCCCAAGATAGGTCCAACACATAGGATGACGATTTTAACCATGGGTACGACAAGGAAGCAAGTCCTGAATCTATCCCAGCTGGAACAGGGAATGAACCGTATTGTGTTGCCTCCAGTCTGTTTCACATTGGCCATCTAGCCAACTGGCCCGCTAAGGTGCCTAATTTGCTGTGACAATGTATACTTTTTACATGTGCATTATCATTCAGTGCTGTGAGTAGGGGCTCCAATTTTCTTTCGATCACAAGCTGACCAGGAATCTCTCTCAGTATTACAGCTTGCCATTGGCAATATGTTGGAAACATGTGCAGAATAATACTCAAAACCTGTTTGTTGCATTATGACTGTACCTTTCATGTTCTGGTATGGAACTTGAACTGTCAACTTCTAGAGTGAGAGACAGGAAGGCTACCTATTGCATCACAGGATCACCTCTAATTAAAAAAAGGAATTAAAAGTAACTAATACCAACAGATAAAAGAAAAACTAATAAAATCTCAGAGTGAAAGTGAACATATCTCCAAGGTCTGATAGCCTACATCATAAAGTTGTAAAAAGAAGTAGCTGCATTGGATGTAATGGATATGATTTTCCAAATTTTTTTTTAGTTCATCTATGGAATGCGGCCATCGCTGGCTGGCCAGCATTTATTGCCCGCTCTTAGTTGTTCTTGAGAAAGTGGTGGTGAGCTGCATTCTTGAACCTCTGCAGTCCACCTGCTATGGGTTGACCCACTTGCCATTATGGAAGGAATTCCAGGGTTTTGACCCAGCAACAATGAAGGAGTGGTGATATATTTACAAGTCAGGATGATAAGTGGCTTGCAAAGGAACTTGAAGGTGATGGTGTTTCCATGCATCTGCTGCCCTTGTCCTTCTAGATGGAAGTGGTCATGGGTTTGGATGGTAGTCTGAAGATCTTTGGTGAATTTCTGAAGTGCAACTTGTAAATATTACACACTGCTTCCACTGAACATCGGTGGTGGAGGGAGTGGATGCTTGTGGATGTAGTGCTAATTGAGCGGGCTTCTTTTTCCTGGATGATTCAAGGTTCTTGAGCGCTGTTGGAGCAGCACTCATCCAGGCAAATGGACAGTATTCCATCACACTCCTAACTTGTGCCTTGTAGATAGTGGACAGGTTTTGGAGAGTAGGGAGGTGAGTTACTCACCACAGTACTTCCAGCCTCTGACCTGCTCTTGTAGCCACTGTGGTAATGTGATGAGTTTCTGGTCAATGATAATCCCCAGAATGTTGTTAGTTGGAGATTCAGTGATGGTAATGCTATTGAATGCCAAGGGGCGGTAGTTAGATTGTCTCTTATGCTGATGGTCACAGCCTGGCATTTGTGTGTGCGAATGTCATTTGTTGCTTAATCAGCCCAAGCCTGGATATTGTCCAGATTTTGATGCATTTGATGCACGGACTGCTTCAATATCTGAGGAAACACGAATGGTGCTGAACATTGCATAATCATTGGCAAACATCCCCACTTCTGACCTTATGATGGAATGAAGGTCATCGATGAAGCAGCTGAAGATGGTTGGGGTTAAATCATTACCCTAAGGGACTCATGCAGAGATGTTCTGGAGCTGAGATGAGTGACCTCCAGCAACCACAACCATCTTCCTATGCGTCAGGCAAGACTGTACCAGCATACTCCTTGATTCACACTAATTTCAGTTTTGCTAGGGCTCCTTGATGCCACACTCAGTTGACTGCAGCCTTGATATCAAGAGCTATCGATCTCATCTCACCTCTGGAATTCAGCTCTTTTGTTCATGTTTGACCCAGGGCTGTAATGAGATCAAGAGCTGAGTGGCTGTGGCAGAACCCAAACTGGGCGCCACTGAGCAGGTTATTGCTGAGCAGGTGCTGCTTGATAGTACTGTTGATGACACCTTCCATCATTTTACTGATGACTGAGAGTAGACTGATGGGGTGGTAATTGGCTGGGTTGGATTTGTCCTGCTTTTTGAGTACAGGACATACTTGGGCAATTTTCCACATTGCCGAGTAGATACTAATGTTGCAACTGTACTGGAACAGCTTGGCCAAGGTAGCTGAAAATTCTAGAGCACAAGCCTTCAGTACTGTTGTCAGAATATTGTCAGGGCCCGTAGCCTTTGCAATATCTAGTGTCTCCAACCATTTCTTGATATCATGTGGAGCAAATCAAATTGGCTGAAAGCTGTTGTCTGTAATGCTTGGGGCCACTGGAGGAGGCCAAGATGGGTCATCCAGTCGGCACTTCTGGCTGAAGATTGCTGCGAAAGCTTCAGCCTTATCTTTTGCATTGATGTGCTCGTCTCTTCCATCATTGAGGATGGAGATTTTTGTGGAGCCTCTTCCTTCAGTGAGACATTTAATTGTCCACCACCATTCACGACTGGATGTGACAGGACTGCAGAGTTTAGATCTGAACTGTTGGTTGTTGGATCGCTTAGCTCTGTCTAGCTCTTTCTGATTATGCTGTTTGGCATGCAAGTAGTCCTGTTTAGTGGCTTCACCACATTGACACCTCATCTTCAGGTGTGCCTGGTGCTGCTCCTGGCATGCCCTCTTGCACTCTCCATTGAAGCAGGGGTGATCCCCTGGCTTGATAGTAATGATTAAGTAGGGGATATGTTGAGCTATGAGATTACAGGTTGCACTGGAGTGCAATTCTGCTGCTGTTGATGGCCCACAATGCCTCATGGGTGCCCACTCTCGAGTTGATAGATCTGTTCAAAGTCTGTCCCATTTAGCATGGTGATAGTGCCACACAATACAATGGAGGTTATTCGCAATATGAAGGTGTGACTTTGTCTCCACAAGGACTGTGCGGTGGTCACTCATACTGATACTGTCATGGACAGATGCACCTGCAGCTGGCAGATTGGTAAGGATAAGGTCACGTACGTGTTTCCCCCTTTTTTTTCCTCACCACCTGCTGCAGACCCAGTCAATCAGCTATGTCCTTTAGGACCTGACCAGTTTGATCAGTCGTACTGCTTCTGAGCCACCCTTGGTGGTGGACACTGAAATTCCCCACCCAGAGTACATTTTGTGCCTTTGCCATTCTTAGTGCTTCCCCTAAGTGTTGTTCAACATGGAGGAGTACTGATTCATCAGCTGAGGGATGACAGTACGTGGTAATCAGCAGGAGGTTTCCTTGCCCATGTTTAACCTGAAGCCACCAGACTTCATGGAGTCTGCAGTTAATGTTGAGGACTCTCTCCTGATTGTATACCATTGTGCCGCCACCTCTGCTAAGTTTGTCCTGCGGTGGTACAGGGCATATCCAGGGATGGTGATGGTGGTGTCTGAGACATTGTCTGTAAGGTATAATTCCATGACTGTGACTATATCAGGCTGTTGCTTGGCTAGTCTGTGAGAGAGGTCTCCCAATTTTGGCACTAGTCCTAGCTGTTAGCAAGGAGGACTTTGCAAGGTCGACAGGGCTTTTCCGGTGACTAGGTCGATGCCAGGTGATCCGTCTGGTTTCATTTCTTTGACACTTCGTGAGACTTCATAGTGACTGATACAACTGACTGGCTTGAAATTCACCAGATTCTGGAATATTTCGAAAAGTTTAAATGTTAGCAACTGTAATATCCATGTCCAATAAATGAGGGAGAGAGAAAGCATGAAGCTATTGGCTAATTTGCTTTGCATCAGTTGTCAGGAACATCCTAAAGTCCAATCATGTACTTAGAAAATCATTGTTTGATCAGAAAAAGCCAACATGGTTTTGTTTTTCTCATAGTTATTAGAGCTTTTTAAAGATGAAACCAGTACGGCAGGCAGAGGGAGCTGATAAATTTCCAAAAGACATTTGATAAGGCGCCACAAGAAAGGTTAATGTGCAAAATAACGCCTCATAGAAGAGACTTGGTTAATGGATTCGAAGTATACGGGAAAAATAAGCTAGGCATTTTCATGCAGGCTTGAACTAGTGGACTGCTGCAAGGATTACTCAATGCTGAGAGAATGTTTCCTCTTACTACAGAATGTAGAACCGGGGAACAATTTATAAGTATAGAGATGAGGAGGGATTTTTTTCTCTCAGTGAAGTCTTAGCCTTTGTAATTCTCTTCCACAGAGAACAGTGGAGGCTGGGTCACTGCCGCTAGAAGCGGAGTTAGACAGACTTATGATGTACGAGGGATCAAGGGTTCGGGGGCCAGGCAGGAAAATGGAGTAAAGGCCACAATCAGATCAGCCGTGACTTTATTGGAAAAAAACCAAGCTGACTCGATGGGCCAAATGGCCAACTCTTGCTCCTACTCCTTATGATCGTATTACCAGAGTTGACGTGTCAGCTGTGTTAATAATCTATTTTAATATTTAGACAAAGAAACAACACTAATATATTTTAGGTTTGCTGACCATATAAAACTTGGTGAGTGTATGAGCTTTGAGGGGAACACAAACAGACTGTGTAGAGATAGAGATAAGCTAAGTGAGTGAGCAAGAATATGCAGATGGAGAATAATGTGGAGAAGTGCAAGGCCACTATTCACCTTTGTCATAAGAATACAAAAGCACAATATACTTTAATAGCCTAAAACGCAAATGTTTTTGTTCTACGTATGTCTTCATACAATAAATACAGAAGGTTAACACATCAATTCAGCAAGTAATTAGAAAAAATCATTGGGATGGGGGCTGGAGTGCAAGAGTAAGGAAATCTTGTTGCAGCTGCATAGAGTTTGCCAAGACCAAACCTGGATTACTGTGCCCTCCATATCTAAGGAAGGATGTGCTCACTTTAAAGGTGGTATTGTGATACTTCACTTGATTGGTTTATTAGAACAAGGGAGTTGTCACATAATAAAAGACTTAGTAAATTGGGCCTATATTCTCTGAAGTTTAGAAGAAGGAAAGATAATTTAATTGAAGAATACAAGATTTTGAAGAGACTTGACTGGGTAAATTTAGAATACAGGGATACATTCTTATAACAATCATCTACCAACAATTATTATCAAACAGGACTCATTCCTGACATTCATATGCTTCCCTCAGGTGCCTAATACTGCTGCAAACGTCACACCCACGTCTCACAGCTTGTACACACTGCCAGCTATTCAACCATAACAACAAAACTTGACAATACAGACTGTATGCCATTCACTGATACACTTTTCCCTCTCATGCATGATAAGTGACATACAACTGGAGAAAGCAGGAGCTAAGTGGAGCAGTACACTTGGATGGTTATACCCTGTCCTTCATGGAGGATATGTTGCTGGCCATTACTGGGACATTCACTGATGAGGCTGTGGCCAGTAGCACAACCTTACCACTATGCTTTTCTCCTTTCAGATATCCAATAGCCACCTACTGGCTACACTTTTGAGTAACAACAAGGAAATAATGATGTTTAAGACACATTCATTTAGTTTCACACTCTCAGCTACCAAATCAAGTATTAACGTGAATATAACTTAGAGAGAAGCGTGGAAGCAGGATCTGCACATGACAAGACATCAGGCAGGTCCAGACTTCTTCAGGTGGCTCAACGGGCCAGGATGGCAGGGCTACCCGATTTCCAGGGCACGAGGTCAAACACAAGTTCAACTGCAGAATACACAGGGGAGTATGTTGTATACAGAAGAATGCTGATAGACATACACACCAATATACTTGTTTCATTGGGAAACCAACCAAGAAAAGCCTATAGTCAATGCCGAAGAGCATGGATGACTACAGCACCAACTTGGTAAAGGGCATTACTCACAGCTTGGAGCCCATCCATTCTATTCTAGTATGGAAGTTATGACCAACACAGCCTTATTAATGCAATCATTATGCACCATATGAAGATCAATGACACTGTTTCCAGTGTAGCACGAGTGTCACCCACCTGCTGCTTTATCAGCTCAAAGTGCTACTATCTTGGCTATGGATTGCAGTTTGCATGGGAGTTTGCAGGGTGTCATAGCAGTCTAGCAATCTATCAGACAGATTACTAGGACTACTAAAGCACCACCTGAGGGAGTGTCAGAGCTTCATGGTACATGAATCTACCATATTCTCTCAAGAAAATCCTTCCAAGATCTTGCTGTTAGTGCCCTTTCTGTGAGCTAACCAGTCCATTCTGCTACGATGACCTCTATTGAAAGAGAGCATGGTTTTCACCAACCATGTTACTGCCAAATGGGGAAGCATTGCTTAAGTGCACTAGAATAGGCAAAGACACAGAGAAGACAGGTGCTAAGGAAGTGTATAATGATCTTTAGTTGACATTTGCATGCAAAATGGAATGAAATCACTTGTAAATCTGGTTTGAATTTTTTTTTAGTGGCTCTTATTTTGCATTGTGATCAATTAGACTCCATGATGACTAAGTGAAAATAAGATATGGCACAGTTTGTGAATGGAGATTTTAGATTTCATTTACTTGGATAACGAGGCAGTCAGTCTCAGCATAAAGGGGCCATTTACATTATCTCCTCGACTTGCTGCTCGTCTTCATTGCATGCTGCTGGACATCTTGATTTGCCTACTTCGCATATGTGTAGTGCGCATTCACTGAATATGTTAATATCTTCAACAATATAGTATCTGGCACAATTCACTCAACAATTGTGCGCATGCATCATAAATGCCATTTTGGAACTCTAAAGGCATTTCTGGCACCCAAACATTCCCAATTTCACACCTATGATTTGCCTACTGTCTCAAAAGTATGGTGCAGAAGGATCTAAGGATCCAGGAGAAATTAACAAAGAATGGTCTAATAACAAAATCGTTATATACTATCAGTATGAGTTGGAAGGGGAATAAAGAAAATGCACTTCTAACTGTGCCACAAAATGGAGTAGGACTGTTATCAAATTAACTTTCTCTATAGGATGAACTTATGTTTTGTAGTTTTGCAAAAAAAATTGGAAATACTGATAGAATTGTAGGTAATGATGCTGACCATTTTACTACAATATTTATACACTGTGTCTTCTCAGTGGATTATAACATTACGTAAAGTTACAGTTGCATTAGCTTTAGCATAATTCTGTGAGATATTTTTGTTCCCAGTTAATGACACTGCATAATAACCCTTCTGCTGTTAAGAATTTATACGGGTTCTTTTTGGCACCGATAAATAAATGGAGCTGCCTTATGGTAGTCACTCCGCTCTTTTATTTTTCTAATTAAGGTAATGCGTTCTTGTAAGAATATTACATTTTTAGAAAGGGAGGAGGTGGTTCTGACTTCATTTCTTTTGTGAAGGTTTTATCTCTTAATCTGTAATTATCTACAATACAGAAAATGTAATGATAATTTAGGTAAAATCAGCTACATTTTTTTAATTTTGGGAAAGAGAACATTTGAAATTACTGATTATGTATCCTGAACATTTTTGTTCAATTTCTTCTTAAATTAACATGTTTTATTCCTTCACTTTTCTCATAAAGAAATAACATTTTCCAGTTTGGTTAGCAGGATTGTTGATCCTGCACATTTGTCTCTCATGATTGTCACTGCTTCTCTGCAGGAGGATTCAGATAAGCGTGTTGAAAAAATCAAAATTCTCTCCCCTGGTTTTATAAATCTATTCCTTACAAAACAGAAA
Source organism: Rhincodon typus (assembly GCF_021869965.1). Taxonomy (NCBI): domain Eukaryota; kingdom Metazoa; phylum Chordata; class Chondrichthyes; order Orectolobiformes; family Rhincodontidae; genus Rhincodon; species Rhincodon typus. Next base: position 25,521,336 of record NC_063335.1, read on the forward strand.
ATTGTATTTTTGCAGGGTATTGTCAATTCAGCAAATTGATGAGTTATATTTTTCTGTCATTCCCCATACTACCCCAAATGCCATATCTGTACTGTATCGAAAAATATTATAATTTGCCCTCTAATGCCAGGAATTAATATAGTCTCTCTCTTATAACTTAAGAGCTCAGTAAACGAAGTCATATGGCCACATTTTGTGGTATATAGTACTTGAAAAAAGGCATAATTCTAACCTGTAAGTACAATAGCTTTAATTCTTTAAATTGTAATTCTTCAAAATATATTCTGATTGATTTGAATACTTGGTGATTATCCCAAGATTTTGTGCTTAGCATTTGCTTTGGCTAATTAACTTGTAGATTTTTAACCATTTATTCCTCGGGATGTGGGTATCAGTTGCAAATCACCATCCACTTCTACTTGCCCTTTAACTGCGTAGCAGTTAAGCGTCAACTACGTTGCTGTGCGTCTGGAGCCTCATGGAAATAAGAAAAGGCAGATTAACCAGCTGCTAGGATGGGAATTGAATTCATGCATTAGCTTGGCCCTCTGGGCAACTCGTACACTACAATGACTACTTTGCCACTGTCTTATTTACTGAACAAACTTAGCTATAATAACATGCATAACTCTATGATAACTGCAACAAAATTAACTCTATATGAATTGCTCCAAATATTTTGTGGTGAATTGCCATTACTTGAGACACATTAGTATGACAAACATTCATCTAATATAGAGAGAATATTGAATGCATGGAAACACCTGAAAATAATACTGCACCAAGATCATTGAGATCTGTATAGCGATACTAAGTAGAAAGTGGGCCAATTAGCTAACTTGCAGTGCAAAGTGACACTAACAGCATGGGTTCAATTCCCATACAAGCTGAAATTATTGTAGAGGTGTCCCCTTGCCTGAGGTATGGTGACCAGTTGACTCTTTCTAATGAGAAAGCAGCTCTATTGTCTGGTTAGATGATAGCAACTTTACCCTTACTAAATAGATTAATGATTTGTGATCTTGTTTTATTATTCACTGATGGTCATGGGTGCCACTGGCTGGGAAAGCATTTATTGCCTTCCATCGTTGCTCTTGAGAAGGTAGTGGTGAGTTGTCTTCTTGATCCACTGCTGTCCACATCATGTTGGTAGACCCACAATGCCATTAGGGAGGAAATTCCAGGATTTTATCCGAACAATGCTGAACAAATAGCAATATATTTCCAAGTCAGGATGATAAATGGCTTGGAGAGGAACTTGCAGATGGTGGTGTTCCCTTGTATCTGCTGCCCTTGTTCCTCTAGATGGTAGTGGTCATGGGTTTGGAAGGTGGTGTCTAAAGATCTTTGGTGAATTTCTGCAGTGCTTCTCATAGATAGCACATACTGCTGCCACAGAGCATCAGTAATGGTGGAGTGGCTGCAATACAAATCAAGCAGGCTGCTTTGTCCTGGATGATGTTGAGCTTCTCGAGTCTCGTTGGAGCTGCACTCATCCAGGCAAATGGGGAGTATTCCATCACACTCCTGGCTTGTGCATTGTCGATGGTGGACAGGCTCTGGGGAGTCAGGTGGTGAGTTACTCACTTCAGTACACCTTATCTCTGACCTGCTCTTGTAGCCAGCATATTTATATTTTATAATCTGTTTATGTAAGTTCAGTCCATTTTCTAGAAACCTTAAGGATGTTGATAGAGGGTTTTCAATGATAACAACATTGAATGTCAAGGGTTGGTGATCATATTGTCTCTTATTGGTGATGGTCATTGTCTGGCAACTGTGTGGCGTGAATGTTACTTGCCACTTGTCAACCTAAGTCTGGGTATTGTCCAGGTCTTTCTGCAGAAGTCACAAATGGTACTGAACATTGTGTAGTCATCAGAGAACATCTCCACATCTGACTTTATGATGGAGGGAAGGCCATTGATAAAGCAGCTGAAGATGGTTGGGCCTAGATCACTACCCTAAGGAACTCCTGCAGAGATGTCCTGGAACTGAGATGAGTGACCTCTAACAACTACAATCATTTTCCAATGTGCCAGGCATGACTATACCAGCAGAAAGCTTCCTCCCTGATTCACATTGATTCCACTTTTGCTAGGGCTCCTTGATACCACACTCGGTCAAATACAGCCTTGATGTCAAGGGCAGTCACTCTCACCTCATGTCTGGAAATCAGCTCTTCTGTCCATGTTTGAACATAGGCTGTAAGGTCAAGAGCTGATTGGTCCTGGCAGAACCCAGACTGGGCATCACTGAGCAGGTTATTGCTGAGCACATGCTGCTTGATAGCACTGTTGATGACACCTTCCATCACTTTATTGATGATCAAGAGTAGACTGAGGGGCTGTAATTGGCTGGATTGGATTTGATATCATGTCGAATGTATCAAATTGGTTGAAGACTGGTATCAGTAATGCTGGGGACCACCGGAGGAGACCCCGAGATGAATCATCCACTCGGCACTTCTGGATGAAGATTGTTGTGAATCCTTTAGCCTTAGCTTTTCAGCGTATTTGTCAGGGTAACTCTCCTGCACAAGTGGCATTAATACATGATGAAATTGACTAACATAAAAACATAGAAACTTAGAAGATAGGAGCAGGAGGAGGCCATTCGGCCCTTTGAGCCTGCTCTGCCATCCATCATGATCATGGCTGATCATCCAACTCAATAGCCTAATCCTGCTTTCTCCCCATAATTTTTGATCCCATTTGCCACAAGTACTATATCTAGCCGCCTCTTGAACACATTCAATGTTTTGGCATCAAGTGTTTTCTGTAGTAATGAATTCCACAGGCTCACCACTCTTTGGGTGAAGAAATGTCTCCTTATCTCCATCCTAAATGGTTATCCCAAATCCTCAGATTGCGACTCCTGCTTCTGGACACACCCACCATTGGGAACATCCTCCCTGCATCTACGCTGTTTAGTCCTGTTAGAATTTTGTTAGTCTCTATGAGATCTCCCCTCATTCATCTGAACTCCAGTGAAAACAATCCTAACCTAGTCAAACTCTCCTCATATATCAGTCCCACCATCCCTGGAATCAGCCTGGTGAATCTTCACTGCACTCCCTCAAGAGCATCCTTCCTCAGAAAAAGAGACAAAAACTGCATGCAATATTCTAGGTGTGGCCTCACCAAGGCCCTGTATAACTGCAACAACATATCCCTGCTCCTGTACTTGAAACCTCTCACAGTGAAGGCCAACGTACCATTTGCCTTCTTTACTGCCTGCTGTACCTGCATGCTTACCTTCAGTGACAGGTGCACAAGGACACCCGGGTCTAGCTGTGCACTCCCTTCTCCCAATTTACAGTCATTCAGGTAGTAATCTGCCTTCTTGCTTTTGCTTCCAAGTGAATAACCTCACATTTATCCAAATTATACTGCATCTGCCATTGATTTGCCCACTCTCCCAACCTGTCTAGATCATGCTGAAGGATCTCTGCATCCTCGTCACAGTTCACCCTCCCACCCAACTTGGTATCATCTGCAAACTTTGAGATGTTACATCTTGTTCCCTCATCCAAGTCATTAATATATATTGTGAATAGCTGGGGTCCCAGCACTGATCCCTGTGGTATCCCACTAGTTACTGCCTGCCAATCTGAGAAGCACCCATTAATTCCTATTCTTTGTTTCCTCTCTGCTAACCAGTTTTCTATTCATCTCAACACACTTCCCCCAATCCCATGTGTTTTAATCTTGCACAATAATCTCTTATGCGGAACTTTGTCAAACGCTTTCTGAAAGTCCAAATTAACCACATCAACTGCCCCCTCACTGTTAACTCTACTTATTACATCTTCATAGAATTCCAACAGATTTGACAAGCATGATTTCCCCTTCATAATTCCATGCTAACTCTGTCTGATCCTGTCACTGCTTTCTAAATGTTCCGCTATAAAGTCCTTGATATTGGATTCAAGAATTTTCCCCACCACCGATTTAGGCTTACTGGTCTATAATTCCCTGTTTTCTCTCTACCTCCCTTATTGAATATTGGAGTGACATTAGATACCTTCCAATCTGCAGGGAGTGTTCCAGAGTCAACAGAATCCTGGAAGATGACCACCAAATCATCCACTTATTTAGAGCCACTTCCTTAAGTACTCTGGGATGTAGATTATCAGGCCCTGGGATTCTAGGTGTGGCCTCACCAAGGCCCTGTATAACTGCAACAACCCATCCCTGCTCCCGCACTTGAAACCCCTCGCAATGTGTCTCTGTTTGGCAATAAGTTTACAAAATGTTTTGATTATATTTTTACATTGGCTCATATTTTCCATCTCTGGATTGCTGGAAACCAGACGTATGATCTAAGTTGCATGTGAGCATCCTGCAGGAGCTCAAATGTGCTGCATCCATGGCAACTACTGAGTAGTTTGAAACTGATGTGGAAAATTCTGGTGTTTCTTAGAACCATGACTAAGTACAAGCTGCTTTCAGTTTGGTGGAGTGATTCTCATTATGAGGCCAAGCAGGTTGTCTCACCATTTCTTACCAAGCTCACTGTATTGATTGGGTGTTTTAACCCTTGTGACAAGTATCCCAACTGATTTCCGCCCCATGTTACTTGCAAGCTCCCAGAGCAACTCATCCCTCACTGCAGATCATGGGATTGACTGGCATCCCTGGTGTTGTTGGTATACTTAAAAGGCCTTTATACAACTGGACAAGTACTGTCAGTCCAGAGCTGCACTGCACAACTTCTGACATTCGTCTTGGACATGGAAAACAAGGGGAACTCAATGCCCCCTTTGCAGGCATGGTCCTGCAGCTTCTACTGGCAGTGCACAAGTGGGATCTGCACTTCCCCGAGGACCAGCAGTGAAAGACAATGATAGCTTGCTTTGAGATTGCCAGCCAAGTCACAGCAGTTTTGACTGTCTGGAGGAATGTCCAGCAATTTAAGAAGATCAATATCATTCTCCACTCTGCCAGCATAAGTGCCACCATCTTCTCTCCAATGCCTCCCATTCTAGTAACGCTACTGCATGCACCTGCCAATGAAACCCACTCTCACTGTCACCTTCAATATTGTCATCACCCGCCCTCACCGACACCAATCTGTGACACCACTAACCCTGCATGGTCTCTACACTGCTTCAACCGTCCATCAGTCATCCTGGTGATGATTCCCATCCTCCTCTTTCAGCAAACTCTCCCAATTGTGACTGACAACACCAACCTGGCTCAAATACCGCCAAGCCAGCTTTCACAGATCATGCAAATGGAAATGTGTGTTTCCTGTGCACCTGTAACTTAACCATAAAGGTAGCATTTAGTCTCAAAATATTATGTTGATGTAATTTTGATCCAAATCAATTACAATTACCTTACGCTTTGTGCTGTTGGTACTGCCAACTGCTTGATGTTGGAAAATGAAAATCCTGCTCTTTGCCCTATTCAACCCTCCCTTCCACTATTTTTTACCTGCTCCTATAACCAGCATTAAATGTAGCCCCAATGTTTTATTTACCCCAACAGTAAAGAGGTCTTTTGTCAGTATCTAATACTGTGGAAATAGAGATACTTTATTTTATCCGCTTGCATTCTCTTTTTGACTCATTTGGGAGAATTAAAATTCCTCAACAACTTCCTCACTTTGTTGAAGAAGATCATTGAATTTTGGTGTCCCTGTTTAACTGAGCTGAAAAAACCCTTTTTGAAAAGAAAGCATTTCTCGCTACACAGATCGGAAAAAAAAAACGCACCAAGCTGCATAGAGAAAAAAGACCAACTTTGTTAAAAATTTACAGGTATGACACAAGAGACACACTTTTCAAGTAAAGCCCCTTTCACTGCTGCCTCACAGTGCCAGAGACCCAGAAGCAATTCCAGCCTTGGACAGCTGCCTGTGTGGAGTTTGCACATTCTCCCTGTGTCTGTGTGGGCTGCCTTCAGGTGCTTTGCCTTCCTCCTACAGTCCAAAGATGTGCAGGCTAGGTGGATTGGTCACGCTAGATTGCCCATAGTGTCCAGGAATGTGCAGGCTAGGTGGATTAGCCATGGGCAATGAAGGGTTACAGGGACAGGGTGGATCTGGATGGGATGCTCTTCAAAGGGGCAGTGTTGACTGGATGATTCACAATCTTGCCAAAGAGATTTGAAATCTCTGAAATTTCTACAGGTATTCTCAGAACAGACCTTCAGAAGGCTGCTACACCCTACTCCAGCTCTGTAATCAAACAATTGCTGCTGTTGTATTCTCACTCTCAACAGCCACTTGTCTTTTTCTGTGAAGTGTATGCACCACCAAATTACATTATTAATCAATGCTGTTAGCACATTTCCTTTTACGTGTCCGTGACAGACGAGCAGAGAGCAGTGTAAGTCTCTGTATTTTGACTTTGCAGTCCGGGCCATTAAAGAAAATGTGCTTGGAACTCATGCCCCCATTCTCCAGGGTGAAACCCTTCCCTTTGCGCAGTTTATGAGACTGAACATTTCTATGTAAAAGGTTGAGGATTGGGGAATTGCTAGGATTTATTTCAGTTCATTAGTTTTATCCACAGTTTGGAAATGCAACTGTAGCAAGAATTATGGAATTAGTTCCTAATAATCAGGTAAAAAAATAAATTGTCGGAAGATTCCACACTTCAATTCAGTTTGGGAACTTGGTAGATCTTTAGCCCTGGACGTTTGTTCATTGCTCAAAGTGACTGCTTGGTTGGCTGCACGTTTTTTTTCTGCTTCCCTCATCCTAGTATTCTTTGCATTACATACTCACAAATTAGAAGCTTGGCAGTGAATTACACAAAATATTTAGGGGGAGTGAGTGAATTTTGCAGAGAACTGAGTTTGAGGTAAATTAAACAAAGTATTGTGGGATTGGGATTGAGTTAAATAAACCAGAGATGCATATCAGGACTCTACAGTAGTTTCAAATTGTTGACCCCTGTGGAAATTGCCCAGGCAGTCTTAACTTCCAACATACCATTCTGCTGCTCCTAAGGACCCTCTATAAATGTCACCAACTCTGAGCTTGTGTCCAAGACTTTGGTCAGTTCCATGGGACTTATGCTCAAAATATGACAAGCAGAAAAAGAAACAAGTCTAAATCCTAGGTAACTGCAGAACTGATGGCCTAAAAACTCACACTGACCCTGACCAATTACCCACCTAACCATCATTGACCCAACTTATCCTCTACCTACCACCTCACCCACTCACTGTATCAACTACCTGCCACCCTACCCATTTACCACCTCTTATACCTGCCATGCAACCCATCTGCCATCTCACCCATTAATTACCACATTTGGCCTTTAAATTTATCATACAGCAGCTAGTGCTATAAAAAGGGCATGCTTATACCCTGTCTTTCCCCTGAATCTACTCTGCTGATCATGAGTTCCGTGAAGTATGTTGGACTCCACGGTACTGGTAAAGCCAGGTTCAGAAGTCCTGGCAATCTGACAATGGCAAGTAGCATCTTGGAAGATCCAATATGTCAATTTGACTTTTTTTCCACAGTCCCCATGAATCAAAACTTCACAGTTTTTTATATTTCATAGCTGTAAAATCAGATAAGATCAGGTCTACACTTCAATCTGAAATCTGACCAAAAGATTGTTTCTGAACCCATAAGAGTTCAGTGAAAGAAGGTTTGGAGAACTGGCAAAAACATGTCATTCCCAATTTGAAGATGCTTTTGTTTATATAAATGCCACTGAACATAGAATCTTCCCCAGAATGCTTCCTCATTCAGCAACTCCACAAACCGAAGACACAAGAGTGTTAAAAATGACTGTTGAGACAGAAGGCCCAACTAATAAAAGGTAGAATGTTTAAAAAGATTTTGTGCATCATTTTCAGTTGCAATAATACAGGTTTTGTAAAAAAACTCTTACCTTTTAGAGATTAAATAAACCACTAATAAGTTTTATAAATTGTCCATTTATATTAGCTTACATCTTTAAAAAGATCAACTAGCAAATGGCAATGATTTTTTTACACTATATCTTTCGATTTTAAGTTGCTTTGCAAGTAGTGGAGTTGGCATGTTACACTCGAACACAAAGAAAAACTTCGTTCCATGGCAGTGTGAAAATTGCCAAAGAAAATGTGTCAGTCCTTGCTACAGCATTTTGTGAGGGCAAGAAACAATTGCTGGTTTTGGATATTTGACATACAAAGTAAATAGAATACTTTCCCACATGGCGAGATGTGGGGAGGTATAAGCTGCAAATACTTGACAAGTCCATGTTAAAGGTCTCTGGAGAGTGTAGGCTGATTGTGGTCAATAATTCCAAATAGAAATCATCAGTTACAGATTTTTGTTTATATAAGCATTAGTTGATGCACTGCCAGTTATTGCCAACTTCAATCGATGCAGGATAGAGTCAATGAGTGAAAGGTGCAGTTAAAATTAATCAGTGTTCAAAATGAGTCTGTGAACGAAGACCTACAACCTCTTGGTAATGGTACTGCACCAAACAAAACACACTGAGGTTGAATTTGGATTTCACTTCAAGCTTAAAACCTTCAATTGTCAGCCCTTTTCACATTGGGCCAAATTTTCTTTTCTATTTACCTTGTCAAATTGATGCCACATTATTGCGGTCAATCTTTAGAGTTCTTTGACTGCTTGAGGTCCTCCATTTCACGATCTCCTTTGACTCCAAGCAAGCTTACATGCTTTGTATTGATGCTTTTGTATCCTTGGTACTTCTGCCTCAAATTACAACTCAGAGTTGTGCAGAAACGCCATACTTAAGTCATTCTCCTACTGAGGAATTTACAGAAGGTCCACCTTCTCCATTGTTCCCACAGGAAGAGAATTACTGGGATCGGGCATAGTCTACTACACTCCCCAATCCAGCATCTTTATCATCTTTCCAGCTACAAAGTCAGCCACAGGGATTTGTAGGAGACCTCACACTCCTACTGACCAGCTGATCCTTCCCACGGATCCAGTTCTGTTCATGTCCACTTCCAAATCCCTATTTGGGATCCAGAAAGATCATCCTTCACTCTAGACTATTCCAAAGCTCCTGAATTTAGACAAGTTGTCTCGCTACCTATAGCAAATGAAGCGTCTATCCTAAACATTCCATAGATTAGCCCAACTGAGAATCTTAAGTTTTCTGGATCATTGTCCTTCCTTGCGCCAGAGGTGGATTCAGTTATTCCACTCTGGGAGTGGTTCCTATGAACCACAGTGAGAGTGATGAAGATGCTCCATTTCACAAAGTAGGAGCTGAAGTTTCTTCCCAGGGTACAGAGTACCCGTAGTGCTCCAGGTGCTCCTGAGTCCACTCTTCAATGCCCTAACCTTCAAGTTGTTGTGACAGGCATGCACTCGCTCCCAGCTGTTATACTTGTTTATACACCCATCCTGTACAAGTGTCTACATTCTTATCAGCAGAATCTCCAAGACTCAATCCTTTCCAACATATGCTGAGAACAGAGTCAAAAAGAGAGGGCGTATGAGAAATGTATCTGAACATTGGAAGAAATATTAATGGTAAATGGCAATGATTTATAAAAAATAGATTGAAAGACTCAGTGGAAGATTCATTGGTGTACATTAAAGCTTGCCCATGTGTCACATTTGTAACATTTTTAATTTTCTGCCATAATAGGCCTGATATTCACAAAGAGATGAAGGTTTGTTTAGGAGAGGTTTACAGAAGAACTCTGCAAGATGTGGTAGTCTAATTGAACTTAACCATAGGACTTTCTTATTGCTCATTAGCTCTGTTTTGTGACTGGCAGTCACGTAAATAGACATCCTGACTAGTGAGCAGGAGGATATACCAGCAGCAGGATGCTGCAGTTGAGAACTCTTTGGGATATTGCCTGACAAGCAGTAGCTTATTTTACATCTTATAACTTTTTATTTCCATTGACTTCAGACGAGAGGTGTCAAAATTGGCTACCAACTCTTCACCACCTATTTTACAACAGTACACAATGTGAGATATGCCCCATTAATTTCTCCATGCTTGGAGGGATGAGGGGGAATCCCAGGTCAGGAAAGCCAAAGGTACATAAGGATATGCATGTTGAGTATGGCACAGAAAAAGCAGAGGAGTGCATCTCAGTAGGACCCACTTTTGAGACCTCCAAGCAGGAACTGAGTGTCTTTGATCATCAAACTTTCATCCCCTGCAGATCACAAACTGGCTGCACATTTTTAGCTGTTAATACTAGCATCGGTCAGATGACACATCTTTAAAAGGTTTGACAGTTCCAATAGGCTGATGCACCTTTCTTGCACAAATATCTCCACAGTTAACAATCGCAAAGGGTAACTAATTCCCACCAGTAAGTACCTCAACCCCCATAACAAAGGTACCTCATCAGTGCTCTCAAAAGCTACCTTGTCCACCCCACTGAAGGATACCTGGCTCCAACCGCCAATGTATCCTGGGATGATATCCAAAGGAGCATCTATCCATCCAAAAGAAATGCACTGAGAATGGGCGTGCTCTGACCTAGTCTACATATACCAGGTTCCACACAGTGGGCTTAAATAAATGGACACAGCTGATCATTTAATGGTCACACACTTCTGGAAATCACACATAGAGCCCAGGCAGACTCAATTTCCACAGGCTTTGCAATTTTATGCCACTTTTGACAAATTCACTACATCCGAAAGGCTTTCCAACATAGTACAAATCTTGGCCTGTGGCCCCCAATTCTAGACTCCACCCACCCTCCATCCAGGGGAAATATCTTTCCCACTTAGACCATGTTGATCTTTGTAAGAATTTTGTACATTTGAAAAAAATTTTCTCTCATTTTTCTAAACTCCAGAGAAAATATGCCCAGTCTGTATAATCTTTCCTCTTAGAACAACTTCTCCATCCCAGGAATTAGTTTGGTGAATCTTTGTTGCATTTTGTCTGTGGCATGCATAGCCTTCCTCAGGTAAAGACACTAAAACTGTATACAATATTCCAGATGTGACCCCTTCAAGGGTTTAAATAATTGCAATAATATTTCTTTATTCCTATGCTCAAGTCCTCTTTACAAAAAGCCAACATACCACTTACTTTCTTGATTGCTTTTTGTACCTGCATGTTAATGTTCAGTGACCCATAAACACTCAAAGCTTATACACTTCCCAGCCTCAAGGCATTTATGAAATAATATTATTTCTGTTTTCCCACCAAAGAGGATAATCTCATATTTTTTCACACCAAATTGCTTGTTAAAATAAATCAGAAAATAAATCAGGAGATGGAAAAGGCATCTAAGAAAGGCATTATTACAATAATCATGGGGGACTTCAACTTGTATACAATACATACAACTATGTGACACCATAACTTCTAATGTATGTAAAACTGTGTATAAAAGAGGCTACTGTAAAACTGTACTTTGGATTCCATCACCGCCTTGAACTGTGCTATTGCGGATGCTCAATAAAGAGGCTATTTTCGCCACTCCCCAATCTTGGTTGCTATTGAACATGATCTCACAAGATGAAACTATCTTTGTTGAGGAAAAAACAAGGAAGAAACTCTCTCATGCTTAACTTAGAATCATAGAACCCCTACAGCATGGAAAGAGGTCATTCAGCCCATCAAGTCTGCACTGACCTTCTGATCAGAATCCCATCCAGACCCAGTGTCCCACTCTATCCCTGTAACCCCATATTTACCATGGCTAATTCACCTAGGCTGTACATCCCTAGACACTATGGGGCAATTTAGCATGGTCAATCTAACTAACCTGCACATCTTTAAACTGTGGGAGGAAACTGGAGTGTGCAGCAAAAACACATGCAGACATAGGGAGAACTTGCAAACTCCACACAGACAGTCACCCAAGGCTGGAAATGAACCGGGTCCCTGGCACTGTGCAGCAGCACTGCCAACTACTGAGCTACCATGCCACCCTTAATAGACTTGATCTAATGCTTAGTCTAGCTTAGAGTGACTCCAGCCTTACGGAATGTGGCTCACTCTTAACAATTTTCCACAAATGCGAGCTTTGTCAGTAATGCCCACATCTCGTGAAAGAATAAAGAAAAACAGGTCCAGGACATTCATCAACTAAGTCTCATTATTTTCCCTGGTGACTTTTTGTTTTACAAATATTAATGCCCTGCAGTGCTTCATTTACATTGGTCCCTAGATTTCTCACTATTTCTCAAAGGATTTTCAGTACTTTCATCCATGTAAATTACCAGAAAATTGTTCAGTTTCTTTGCTATTTTCTTACTTCCCGCTATACATTCTCCTGCTTTTAAATGCACACAGTATATGAAACAAGGTAAATGATTTTGTAGTGCAGATTGAAATTAGCAGATAGGATGTTGTGGGCATCACAGAGATGTGGCAGAAAGGGGATCAAAGCTAGGAACTAAATATCTAAGGATACACATTCTATTGAAAGGATAGGCAGACTGACTCCAGCATGTGCAGTTCTTGCTATCTCCAAGGGCTGGAGTTGCCTTGTAAGCAGTAAAATCGAATTGATAGTGAGAAGTAAATTGGAAGTCATAGAATCTGAGTGGGTAGAGTTAAGGAACCATAAATGAGAAAAGACCCTGATGGAAGTTGTGTACAGGCCTCCTAGAAGTGGGCAGAATGTGAGACAGAAAATAAATCAGGAGATAGAAAAGGCATGTAAGAAAGGCATTATTACAATAATCATGGGGGACTTCAACATATAGATGGACTGGGAAAATCAGGTTGGTAGTGCATCTCAAGGAAAGGAATTTGTGGAATATCTACAAGATAATTTATTGGAGCAGCTTGTGGTAGGGCTTACTAGGGAATGGGCAATTATAGATTAGGTGATGTATAATGAGGCAGACTTGATTTGAGAGCTGAAGATGAAGGAACCCCTCGGGGCAGTGACCATAATATGATAGAATTCAACCCGTAGTTTGAGAGGGAGAAGGTGGAATCAGATATGACGGTATTACAATTGAGTAAAGGTAATTACAAAGGCAAAGACAAAGTCACAGCTGGCCAGAGTTGATTGCCAGGGGAGCCTAACAGGATGGAGGGGTAGCAATTGCAGAAGTTTCTGGGGATAATTTGGGAGGCATGGCAGAAAATCATTCCAAGGAAGAAGAAACATACTAAGGGGAGGACAAGGGAACCATGGTTGACAAGAGAAGTCAGTGACAGCATAAAAGCAAAAAAAAACACACAATTGTGGTTAAGATTTAAGGTACTGCCAAGGGTTTGGGAAGCCTTTAAAAACCAGCAGAAGATAACTAAAAAAGCAATAAGGGCAGAGAAGATGAAATATGAGAGTAAGCTAGCTAATAATAAAAAAGGAGATTTTCTTGATATCTAAAATGTGAAAAAGAATCAAGAATGGACATTGGACAACTGGAAAATGAGGCTGGAGACATACTGATGGAGAATAAAAATATGGCAGAGGAATTGAATAGGAACTTTGCATCAGTTTTCTGGGTGGAAGACACCAACAGCATACCAAAAGTTCAAGAGAGTCAGGGGGTTGAGGTGAGTTTAGTGGTCATCACTAAGGAGAAGGCACTGGAGAAGTTAAAAGGTCTGAAAGTGGATAAATCACCTGGACCAAATGGGCTACACTCCAGAATTCTGAAGGAGACAGTTGAGGAGATTGTAGAGGCATTGGTGGTGATCTTTCAGGAATCAATTGAGCCAGGGAGCATCCCAGAGGAACAGAAAATGGCTAATATAACACCCCTGTTTGAGGAGGGAGGGAAGCAGAACACAGGAAACTATAGGCTGGTTAGCCTGACCTTGGTCGTTACTAAGATTTCAGAGTCCAATATTAAAGATGAGACAGTGGAATACTTGGAAGCGTATTGCAAAATAGGGCTGAATCAGCATGGCTTCGCCAAGGGAGGTCATGCCTGACAAATCTGCTTGAATTCTTTGAGGAGGGTATGAGCAAGTTAGACAAAGGAACGCCAGTAGATGCGATTTATTACAATTTCCAGAAAAT
>NC_063335.1:25555251-25576013 GCF_021869965.1 Rhincodon typus
CCAGTTCAGTTTCTGATCAATAGCAAATCACAGGTTGTTAACAGTGGCGGAATTCAGTGACAGCAACACCACTGAATGTCAAGGAGTGACGGTTAGATTCTCTCTTGTTTGAGATAGTCATTGCCTGGCACTTATGTGGTGCAAAATGTTACTTAGCAGTGAAGTTCTTCAGTAACTGAAGAGACATGAATGGTGCTGAACACTGTGCAATCACTTGTAAATATCTCCATTTCCGACGTTGTGATGGAGGAAGGGCCATTGATGAAACAGCTAAAGATTGTTGAGCCTAAGACACTCTGCCAAGGAACTCCTGTCCTAGAGTTGAGATGACTGACATCCAAAACTATAATTATCTTCCTTTATACCAGGTAAGTTCTATGTAGAGGACAGTTTCTACTTCACGTCCATTTACTCTTGTTTTGCTAGGGCTCATTGACCTTTCACCCTCAGACAAACGTGGCCTTGATGTCAAGTTCAGCCACTCTCACCTCACCTCTGGATTTCAGCTCTCTTGTCTACTTTTGCAACAAAGCTGTAATGAAGTCAGGAGCTCAGTGGACCCAGCTGGGCGTCAGGGAGCAAAAGTTGTATGATAGCTTTCATTACTTCACTGATGACTAATAGAGTGGTGATCAACCAGGTTGAATTTCTCCTGCTTTGTGTATATCTGGACAATTTTCCACATGATGCCAGTGTTATTGCTGTACTGGAGCAGATTGGCTAGGGTTGTGGTAAGTTCTGGAGAAAATGTCTTTAGTATTATTGCCGGAAAGTTGTCAGGTCCTGTCGACTTTGTGGTGTCTTTAGCAATTTCTTGATATCATGCAGAGTGAATCAAGTTGGCTGATGACTTGCATCTGTGATACTGGGTGCTACCAAAGGAGCCAAGATGGATTATCCAGTCAGCATTTCTGGCTGGAAATCTCCTCCATCATTAAGGTGGGATGTTTCTGAAGCATCTTACTTCAGGAATTGTTTACATGTCCATCATTATTCATGCCTGGATGTTGCAGGGTCACAGAGCATATATTTAATCCTTTCTTTGTGGAATTGCCTGTCACTTACTGCTTATGCTGTTTGGCATGTAAATGTCCTGTGTAGTAGCTTCACAAAGTTGACACCTTAAGTTTCTCAATTACAACTGCAATAGGGTTGTGTTAGACACTTTATGCACATTTTAAGTAGATATCTTGTCAACTAAATTTGGGAAAAATACAGAGTATATGGGACCTCTGTAAATAAGGAACAAGCAACAATCTTAATCAATCAGATTGAAGAATTGCTAGCAAGCAACATAGCCTGAATCAGGATATGTAAGAACAATTAATTCAACGTCAAACCAAGAACAAAAAGCATAATAAAGAGAGGGTGAGAAAGACTGGATTGCGTATGAGAGAGTCTGCATTTAAGAATTGAGTTTCACAATCTTGTATACTATTTTGTAAAGATTTGCACTGTGACCAATGCCTGCACATAGCACTAGCCACATACTCAAGGTGAATTAATTGCTATTGTGAATTTTTACTGATTGTGCTCCTTGTAGGCTATTAAGGAACTTGTAAAATTAAATTACATGTTTTGACTGCAGGGTGACAAACAGTAGTGCTTTCAAAGGTTTTGCATTTTGTTTCACATTTATTGAGTAGTTGACTGCTATATTCTGAATGAACTAGAAAATAATTCTTCAGAAAATTCAAAACACTTTCAGTTTTTAAAATTGTGCTAGTCAAAGATGCCAAATAGCTGGCCAGACTTTACGGGAAAAAAGTTGCAGGGACAGGAATTACAAAATTGCCATCTGATTCCCGATGGCTACCAATTTGTCTCATGTGGTGATGTAGCACACAGAAAAATGAACGCTGGAAGTTTTACAAATAACATAAGGCCACTGGGGTGTCAGAGGCTGAGGGCAGAGATCCTGTTTTCTTTCCCTCTCTGGAAATATACATGAACAATCCCTGAAAGCATCTGGATTACTTAGGCCAGGTTTCTGTATCGACATTGTATTCCTCGCTCTGTTCCATCACCCGATGATCTTTGCATTGGTATGATCTGTCTATACTGCATGCAAACCAAAACTTTTCACTGTACCTAGATACATGTGATAATAAATCAAATCAAATCAAATCAAATCAAACATTTCAAGTTTGTCAGATGGCACCTGGTCTAGTCTATTATCTATGCAAGTGCTTAGGAAGAGCAAGGAGATGTTTCGATATAATGCAAACTGACCTCAAGTTGGGAGGTGGGAAAAGAGGGAGAAGGCCATCTGTCATTTAGGTACCTCTCCTATATTCATTGGACAGGAAGATTCAAACAGGTGATTGACATGCCAATTGTTACCAGTGCCTAGAAACAGAGTGTATCAAGAAGTGCTCAGAGTCAGGGGTATAGTCCACATCAGGTGACAGTCCCCATTAGGCAACTGCCTTTCCTGATGGAAAATAGACCAGGAAAGAAAGAAAAAGACCTGGGAGAGAGTTGAGTTAAGAGCAGGATACTGCCTTCACGAACTATTGCAATCGAAACAACCTGTGCGAACTGTCTATTCATCCTGTGATATCAGCAAACTACCCTCAACTGTGCAGGATGTATACTTTGCAGTCTAATTAACTGATATTTCACATGTAAATGAAAGGAGCAGTCAAATTTTTCAGATATAACCATTCTTCAGGACTGGATGTGGAGGCAGGGGGAGCTGCAGATAAAGAGAGGTGGGGAGGGGTTGAGGCAGAATGGTGGTGATACCATTCCACCTCCACCCCTCCCCCTCTCTCATTATCTGCAGCCTCCCCTACCCCCACATCCAGTCCTGAAGAAGGGTTATAACTGAAACATTGACTGCTCCTTTCCTCCAGATGCTGCCTGGATTGCTGTGTTCTTCCAGCCTCCTATTTGTCTACCTTGGATTCCAGCATCTGCAGTCTTTTTTTGTCTCTTTCAGATCTAAATGATTGCTTCTTAACAAACTTAAATAAACCATCCAAAGATTATTGAGTAGTAGTGAAAACAGGGTGAACATTTACCTTTAGAATATTGCAGATTTAATTTGAAAGATTGTTCATTATTTTAGATGCTGTAAAGAAAGAATTTGTCACAGTTGTGAAAATGTGAATAGAATTTTCAGAACAGGTTTCTGGATGTGGATTGGCCAGAAGTCCCCTCATTGAAATAGATACTCTTGATAAAAATGTTTCCTTTTCTCAATTTTGTCGTTGCAGAACACAACCAGGAATAAATCTGTTGGAAAAGCTGTGTAATTGTAATAATGTTGAGTTAAGGCATGAGATGGAGGTATGCACGCTTCTGATGCCATCTTCATTCATTTGACTACATTTTTAATTAATTATGATGGAACTTTGTTCTTAAAAGATAAGTGACCATTACAATGATCAGTATTGTAAGAGTGTTCATATACGTTACAGTACATTATATAGTGAGCAAGTGCTATTCTGCAATCAACAGCATTAAGATGTGTCCTTCAATCCCTGTGCTTTAATTTTTACGTTAATTTGCAATTCATCCACCTGCCCATTTTTTCAAATATATTTAGCTATAAAGACTTTGTTGATGGAATTGTGCTCGGCAGATTTCCAAATTGACTAATGGATTTAGCTCAACAGGGGTTGTTGATACAGCTATCAAGGGAATGTGAACTTTGCTATGATTGACAGCTTCATGAGCAGCAACAGGAAGACTGAAATTTTTGGGAAATTGGTGAATGGTTTTAAGAAAGATAGACTGTTTTATGAAAGGTGCTGGTGAATTTTTAGACCATAGACGATTAACTTGTTTCAAATGGAATTTGAATGGTTATGTACTTGATTGAAAGTTTTATTAGTCAGCATGATGAGTGGCTTGGAGCACAACTTTCAGGTGGTGGTGCTCCTTTGCAACTGCTTCCCTGTGGCCTTTTAGGTGATAGAAGTTCTGGAAGGTGCACTTAAAAGAGCCTGGTGAGCTGGTGAATTGCTGTCTCTCATATTCAATGATATCCTTCTAAATTTCACGGCATCCTTATTTCTCCTATTATAACTGCAGTTACATGATTTGTAAATTATTGACCGTTTCTTTATCACCTCCCCCTCCCTAACCAAGTTCCTCTGGTAAAGCATCTCTTGTTGTTTCTGCAGAGTTCATCTCCCTAGTGGAACTTGCAGAGGCACTATGAATGATCAGAAGAAAGGGTAACATGCCAGCCTGAATGCAATGAGTGAAGGAAGTGGTAGGGAAAGAAAATTTAAAATGTGTGGTAAAATGTTATATCACTTAAATGCTGCAGTCAATGTGTAATGCTGGCTTCCACAAACTTAACAAGCTATAATTACTTCTGAACACTAATGATCGATGCTAAAAATTTAACAAGCTGTGATGGCATTTGAAGACTATTGCAATGTTAACTGAGCGCTCAGTCTGTGATCAAGACTCATTCATTTGATTTCAAATGATGCACTGACCACTTGGAGTGCCATTGAACACTGAATCAATGTCAAAATGTTCTGTAAGGGATAAGCTGTTAGCAGGTATCGTAGATGCAATTTGATATAGAATAATCAAAAGAAAATTTTTTATCAATTCCAGAATCAGCAACAAGCAGACAAATATGAGTTTAAAATAAAAAAAGGACATCTGGTCAGATCAAATCTTAAACAGGAGGTAGTCAATTAAGTAAATCATGGTGAAATGGGAAAAATAGCAAAAAATGTTTTGCATACTAGTAGTGCATTAAGGCACAATAATTTTGTTCTAACTTGCTTTAGGGAAAAATAAAATATGCTATGTGATTCAATTTACTAACTGAACAATTATTGCTGCTATAACACATTGTTACTCACATAAAATACAGCTCCATTGACATGACAGCTACATTTTGCATCTCTGCAAATGCTGTCATCAGCAAAGAAGAAACTAAAATGTAACCGTTTGGACATTTATTGCAACCAGTAAGTTGAATTATTATGCATAATTCTAGAGAACAGACCCTAAGAGAATCCAGATATTAATGAATAGTATCATACAGCCAACATGTAATTTAACAAAGTAATTTAAAATTGATCTACTAATATTCATATCCTGAAATTTCTTTGAGAGATAAGCCAGTCTAGAATAGACACACAGCACTTGGCTGCCATGTGAGTCAGATCATGTATTGCATTATTAAAGTTGAGGAGCAATGGCAATGAGCCAAATATAGCCATAATAGTGAATCTCAGGCTGAATAGCATTTATTACACATTTTGACCTGACTTCAAATCATGGTATACTTCTGCTGCAAATTGTGAGATTATGGATACGTTATGGAGATGTCAATACTCAGCTTGGAACATCATGAACGTTATACTCAATGATTTACTTCCTTGAACATTTAAAGATAAGGAGGTAGAAAGGCACAAAGTGAAACACACATAGAAACATAGAAGATCGCAGCAGGAGGCAGTTATTTGGCCCTTCAAGCCTGCTCCGCCATTCTTCACATTCATGACTCAACTCAATAGCCTAATCCTGCTTTCTCCCCATAACCTTTGATCCCATTCACCCCAAGTGGTATATCTAGCTGTCTTTTGAATACATTTAGTGTTTTGGCATCAACTACTTCCTGTGGTAATGAATTCCACAGGCTCACCACTCTTTGGGTGAAGAAATGTCACCTCATTTCCATCCTAAATCATCTACCTCGAATCCTCATACTGTGACCCCTGGTTCTGGACACATCCACCACTGGGAACATCCTCCTTGCATCTACCCCGTCCAGTCCTGTTAGAATTTTATAAGCCTCTATGAGGTCCCCCCTCATTCATCTGAACTCCAGTGAAAACAATCCCAACCTAGTCAATCTCTCCTCATATGTCAGACCTGCCATCCCTGGAATCAGCCTGGTAAACCTTCGCTGTACTCCCTCGAGAGCAAGAGCATCGTTCCTCGGGAAAGGAGACCAAGACTGCACACAATATTCTAGGTGTGATCTCACCAAGGCCCTGTACAACTGCAACAACACATCCCCGCTCCTGTACTCGAAACCTCTCACAGTGAAGGCCAACATATCATTTGCCTTCTTTACCGCCTGCTGCACCTGCATGCTTACCTTCAACGACTAGTGCACAAGGACGCCCAGGTCCTGCTGCACACTCCTCTCTCCCAATTTACAGCCACTAAGACAGTAATCTGCCTTCTTGTTTTTGCTTCCAAAGTGAATAACCTCACATTTATCCAAATTATACTGTATCTACCATTGATTTATCCACTCACCCAACCTGTCTAGATCATACTGAAAGATCTCTGAATCCTCATCACAGTTCACCCTCCCACCCAACTTGATATCATCTGCAAACTTGGAGATGATACATTTTGTTCCCTCATCCAAATCATTAATATATATTGTGAATAGCTGGGGTCCCAGCACTGATCCCTGTGGCACCCCACTAGTTACCGCCTGCCAATTTGAAAAGGACACATTAATTCCTATTCTTTGTTTCCTCTCTGCCAACCAGTTTCCTATCCATCTCAATATACTTACCCCAATCCCACGTGCTTAAATCTTACACGTAAGTTTCTTATGTGGGACTTTGTCAAACGCGCTCTGGAAGTCCAAATATACTACATCGACTGGCTTCCCCTTGTCAACTCTATTACTTACATCTTCATAGAAATCCAACAGATTTGTCAAGCATGACTTCCCCTTCACAAATCCGTGCTGACTCTGTCTGATGCTGCCACAGAACGAAGTAGGAGGTTAAATTATAGACAGAAAGGGAAATAAAAAGAAAGAAGTTGGATTAAAAGTGAGAGAAAATAAAGAAATGTAAACTTATTGAAAAATTAAAAATCATCAGGAGAAGATATTACAACTCAGTTATGTTTGAGACTTATTGTATTGTTCTTGGAAAACTGAGTAAATAGCAATAAATATGTGAAACATACAATCATTCTTGACCCAATAAGTACAGAACCAAAATCAATATAATGATCAAGAACATAATGGAACATCCCATTTATAAATCTTTACACTGCTTTCATAGGAATATATAAATTGTAAGAGATCAGGTTGCATGATATTGTGATAACAGATAAATTGACAAATCATTCCAAACAATTTTTATCAATTACTGTACAATTGACATAAGGAAAACCCCAGTCATAGTGTCATACAGCATGGAAACAGACCCTTTGGTGCAACTCGTGCATGCCAACTGTGTATCCCAAACTCAACTAGTACCATTTGTCTGGTTTTGGCCCATATCTCTCTAAACCTTTCCTATTCACATACCTCTCTAGATGTCTTTTAAATGGTGTAACCGTACCCACCTCTACCACTTCCTGTGGCAGCTCATTCCATACCCGCACTACCCTCTGTTTGAAAAAGTTGATCCTCACCTTAAACATATGCCTTCTGGTTTTGGACTCCTTAACCCTCAGGGAAAATAAAACTTGGCTCTTTACCTTATCTATACCCCTCATGATTTTATAAACCCTATAAGGTCACCCCTCAGTTCCAACCCTCCAGGGAAGAAGTCCCAGCTTATCCATCTATCAACTTGATAACCTCTTCAAAAAACTCAAATTCCTGAAACATGATATCCCCCACACACACAGCCATGTTGACTATCCCTAATTAGTCCTTGCCTTTCCAAATGTACGTAATTCCTATCTCTCAGAATCCCTTCCAACAACTTACCCACCACTGATGAAAGACACATTGGAAAACTTTGGGAGCCATGAGCTGGACATTCATCTTTGAGATAGATAGTGGGATATTTTTCAGCTCTGAGGAAAGTGACTATAAAGGTGGAATTTTGATGCTGGGGTAAGGTGGCTGGATGGTGAAGTCTGGATGCGTATAGCTGGAGTCAGACCCATCAGCAGAAAGAGTTTGGAGTTAAAAGACATTTGGACAGATGCATGAATGGGAAAGGTTTAGAGAGATATGGACCAAACATAGACAAATGGGACTAGTTCAGTTTAGGATACCTGGCCAGCATGGACAAGTTGGACTGAAGGGTCTGTTTCCGTACTGTATGACTCTATGACTTTACAACAAGGTTTGTTGGGTGCCAAGTGCCAACATGCACTCTTTTAAAAGGCCTGTCTTTTAATGAGACACCCATGGGATCACCTATCTCTGGACTAATAGCTGAAGTGGTGATGCAGAGACTCGAAAGTATGGCCCTTCCACTAATCCAACCAAAACTATGAATACGATACGTGGTTGACACATTCGTCATTATTAAACGGACCAAACTAGAGAAGGCACACCAACTAATAAACAACATACTCTCTGGGATCAAAGTCACCAAGAAAGAGGAAAAGAACAAACAGCTCCCATTCCTGGACGTCATGGTGGAACGCAGGACCAATGGGGAATTCCTAACAAAGTTACACAGGAAAGTCACACACACCGACCAAGTACTGAACTTCAACAGCAACCACCCTAACACCCACAAATGAAGTTGCATGAAAACACTATTTAAACGGGCAACAACACATTGCAGCAACACAGAACTATGCCAAAAAGAAGAAGAGTACCTCCTCCAAGTATTCAAGGACAACGGATATCTGAACAAATGGGTCAGAAGATGCCAATCAAATGAACAACACCAGAAGAGACTGCACGCCCCGACACACTCAAGATGCTACCTTACATCAAGAACACATCTGAACTAAACACAAGACTCCCAAGACCACTGGGCATTAGAGTAGCACACAAACCCACATCAACCCTACCTCAATTGGTAACCCGAACCACAGACCCATTACCCACTATGGACAAGATCAACGTCATATACAAGATACCCTGCAAAGGCTGTGACAAATATTACATTGGACAGATGGGAAGAAAACTAGTCACAATAGTACATGAACATCAACTAGCAACAAAAAGACATGACCAATACTCACTCATTTCCAAGCACATGGATAAGGAAAACCACCAGTTTGATTGGGACAACACCAGGATCCTGGGACAGGCCAAGCAGAGACAAGCACGGGAATTCCTAGAGGCCTGATTCTCCACTAAGAAGGCCATCAACAAACACAAGGAGCTAGACCCTATATATACTCCACTGCGAAGGAAAACCGGAAGTGAGGTAACCCAGCTCAACGGACACCACAGTTTAAATACCAGGCAGGAAAACACAATAGCGCTTCATCAGAAGCTGCATGATGATGTTACCCAGCAGCGTAATGAAACATCTGCAGAGCAACGAAACAGCTCGGCAAGCCAACCAACCACAAAATCCACAACCTGAGCTACAAATCCACTCAAAAACCTTAGAGGCCTGTCTCAATGCAATAAACAATAAGGCCCTTTAGCCCTCATACCTCACACACCCTTAATCTGCTACTGTCCACATGCCCCACATACACCCCCATAGACCCTCATTCTCTCTGTACCACGTTATGGCCCCATTCATGCCAAGCAATGGTGCTTCCATGCCCTTTAAGCAGTGAGTCCCCTAAATATGTACACTATACAGAACCAATGAACCCTATACTGACAATAAGAAGCAATTAATAAATCGTTCAAAAGTCATTCATAAAATTTGCGTATATGACACCAATAAGAATGTCAATCATCCAGATCCTTTAAATTATCAATAGCAAAATCTGAAACCACATGAAACCCATTATCTTGTGTAAATAAAGATTCTAAAATGGACACAGTAGATCAGAGAGCCAGAACTGTCAATCAAGCAATGTTTTCCTTGGGATACAGCTATTTTAGCACTCTAGTAGATGTCTGGGATCTCAGCCAAATCTTTAGGGATGAATACTCATGACAGAGCAGCTCTTCAGGAGCATCCTTAGAGCAGATGTGCAGGATGTCCAATCAGCATGGTGCCAGTCTATGAGAGAGATTCACAGGCAGATCCAAATCAAATCTCACAGGTAAATATTTACTTTTTTATTTGGGCCATTGCTGGATGATTCAAATTTAAAAATCAGTGAATCCCTTGAGTAATATGTATTAGTCTCAGTGTGTCTGCTTCGTAAGAAAAGTATCTTTAAATGAATAATCGGAATGCGCAGAGAATCGCTTGTCAAGCATTGCTACTTAGGTTGTCGTGGCACAAGATGGGCAGAAATTAATGCACTCATGGAGGTGGGCTACAGGATGGAAGGTGCAGGGGAATTTGATCAGGATAGTGTGTGTGTGAAGAGGGGACAACTTAGAGCTACCTCTTCCCTTTCTTCTGACTTCCCCAGCCAATGGTCCCTAGTGTGCCCTCACTTACTGATAGTAGCCACTCTCTGACTGCTTTACCAGCAGCAATCACTGCTCCTGGCCAGCAATGCAGAGCTGCCTACCTTTGACTTGCCTGAAGCTCTCAGCAAGCAGGATTTCTAACCCTGGGGTCCTGAATCACAGGGAAGGTCTGACACTAGTCAATTAAGTTCCTGCCAGCGGACCTAGCAACATTGGTGGAAAGAAAGCAGAGATAATGTTTAGAGTCCAGTGACCCTTCTTCACAACTGTTATGCCAGCAGCAGCCAATGTTACTGGAGACATGGCCAGCAATGCAGAGCTACCTGCCTTGGCATTTCTGAAGAAGAGTCATAACGGACTTGAAACATTAAATCTGTTTCTCTATCTACTGATGCAGCCAGATCTGCTGAGTTTCTCCAGCACTTTCTGTTTTTATTAATGTTCTGGGTGCATGGGTTTGCTTTCACCATGGTGGTTGGTGAAATTCTAATTCAATAAAAGAGTCTTGAATTAAAAGCTAACCCCTTGGTGATCGGACAACCACTGTCATTTGTTGCTAACAACCATGTGGTTCACTCATGTCCTTTAGAGATGTAGATCTGCCATTCTTACATGGTCTGATCTATATATGATTCCAGACCGAGAGCAATATAGTTGCCATCTGAAATGGCCTAGCAAGCCACTCAGTTGTACTAAACTGCAAAATCATCTGAAGAAAGAAACTGGATGGGCTACATAGCATTGACCAAGGCACCAGAAGTGAGATGGATGACACAGCTCTTTCAACCCTACAAGTCCTCCTTACAAACATCTGGGGCTTTTGCCAAAACTGGGAGAGGTTTTCCTCAGACTAATCAAACCATGGACTGATAAATTCATACTCACTGCATAATACCCCATAATTTTCTGGACACCACCACTCCATCCCTGGGTATGTTCTGTCCCATTAGGTGGACAAATCCAACAGAGGTGGCAGTTCTGTGATATACAGGTGGCAAAGAGTTGCCCCAGGAGTCCTCAACATTCACTCTAAACACCATAAATGTCATTGCAATGGTCAAGTTTAGGCAAGGATACCCCCTTTTGAATATAACCAACTGTCTACCCTCATCTAATGAATCAGTACTCTTTCATGTTGAACATCGATTGAACCAGGCATTGAAGTTGGCAAAAGCACATAACGTACGTTTGGCGGAGGGCTTCAAAGTCAATCACCAAGAGCGGCTCAGGAGCACTATTATTGACTGAGCAGATTGAGTCATAAAGGATATAGCCGCTAGCCTGCATCTACATCAGATGGTAAAGGAACCAGCAAGAGGGAAAATCTACTTGGCCTCGTTCTCATCAATCTACCTGTTGCAGATACATCTGTCCATGACAGCATCGGTAAGAAAGATAATCGCACAGTTATGTGTGTAGCACGGGCAACGTGCTGAACAGGATAGCATTTGAACAGATCCAGCTCCTCAAAACTGGGCATCCACAAAGCACTGTGGGTATCAGCAGTCCCAGAATTATATTTAAGCACAATCTGTAACATTATAGCCTGGCATATACCCCATCCTACTCTTACCTTCAAGCCAGGAGATCAATCCTGGTTCATACAGTCATACAGTAATACAGCATGGAAACTGGCCCTTTGCCCAAACTGGTGCATGCTGACCATGGTGCACACTCAGCTAGTTCCAACTGCCCACATTCCATGTACCCATCCAAATGTTTTTTAAATGTTGCTATTGTACTTGCCTTAACCACTTTCTCTGGCAGCACATTCCATATACGCACCACTCTCTGTGTGAAGAACTTGCCCCTCAGGTCCTTCTTAAATCTTTCCCTTTCACTGTAAACCTATGCCCTCTAGTTTTCAATTCCCCGTTCCTGACAAAAAGACTATATATGCATTCACTCTATTTATGCCCCTCATGATTTTATACACCTCAATAAGGTTACCCCTCATTCTCGTACTTCCAATGAATAAAGTCTTATTCTGGCCAACCTCTCCCTATGACTCAGACCCACTAGTCCTGGCAACATCCTCGTAAATCTTCTTTGCACACTTTCCAGTTTAACTACGTCTTTCCTATAACAGGGTGACCAAAACTGTACACAATACTCGAAGTGCGGCCTCACCAAAGACTTATACAACTGTAACATAACGTTCCAACTCCTATACTCAATGCCTCGACCCATGAAGGCCAGCATGCGAAATGCCTTCTTCACCACCCTGTCCACCTGTGATGCCACTTTCAATGATTGTATATGTATTTGTACTCTTAGGTTCCTCTGTTCTTCAACATTCCTCAGAACATTACCATCTACTATATAAGTCCTATCTTGGTTTGACTTTCCAAAGTGGAACACCTCACACTTAGCTGCATTGAAGTGCGTTTGGCAATCCTCAGCTCACTTTCCCATCTGATCAAGATCCCTCTGTAATTTTTGACAATGTTCTCGCTATCAATGATACCTCCTAATTTTGTGTCATCCACAAACTTACTAATCATGCCTTGAATATTCACATCCATATCATTTGTATAAATAACAAATAACAAAGGTCCCAGCACCAACCCCTGTGGCACACCACTAGTCATTGGCCTCTAGTCCAAGAAAAAATCTTCAACCATCACCCTCGGCTTCCTACTATCGAGCCAATTTCGAATCCAATTAGCTAGCTCTCCCTGGATCCCATGTGACCTAGCCTTCATGACTAGCCTTCCATGTGGGACCTTGTCAAAGGCCTTACTAACGTCCATATAGACAACATCCATTGGCCTACCCTCATCCTTCCTCTTGGTTACCTCTTCGAAAAACTCTAAAGCATGTCAGACATGACTTCCCGTGCACAAATCCATGCTGACTATCCCTAATCAGTCCTTGACTATCCAAATGTTGGCTGTTTCCTGTCCCTCAGTATCCTCTCCAATAACTTGCCTACCACTGATGTGAGGCTCACTGGCTTGTAGTTCCCCGGCTTGTCTTTGCTACCTTTCTTAAACAATGGAACAACATTAGCCACCCTTCAGTCTTCTGGAACTTCACTAAAGATGAAGCAAAAATCTCTGTAAGGGCCTCTGTATTTTCTTCCCGAGCCTCCCACAGTGTCTGAGGATGACTTGATCAGGCCCGGGGGATTTATCCATCTTAATGTGCTTTAAGACTGCAAACACCTCCTCTCTGGTAATATGTACACGATCCAAAACGTTCCCACTTGTTTCCCTTATTTCCTTAGCATCCACAATCCTCTCCTCTCACTGAGAAGAAATATTCATTAAAAATGTCCCCCATCTCCTGTGGCTCCACACATAGGTGGCCACAGATGATCTTTAAGGGGACTTATTCTCTCCCTAGCCACCTTCGTACTCTTAATATAGCTATAGAATCTGTTGGGATTATCTTTAACTTTGCCAGATCCATCTCAGACCCGCTTTTTGTTCTTCAGATTTCCCTCTTAAGTGTGCTCCTACACTTCTTATAATCATCTAGGGAGTCACTTGAGCCCGATAGTTTAAACCCAATGTATGCCTTCTTCTTTTTCCTGACCAGAGCCTCAATATCCCTCGTCAGCCAGGGATCCCTAAACCTGCCAGCTTTTCCCTTCACCCTAACAGAGACATACTGTCCCTGGTCTCTTGATATCACACTTTTAAAAGCCTCCCATTTGCAAGTCATTCCTTTTCCTTCAAACAGACTTACCCAATCGATCTCTTCTAGATCCTGCCTAATGGCCCCAAAATTGACCCTCCTTCAGCACCTTAACCCGTGGACCTGTTCTATCATTTTCCATAACTATGTTAAATGTAGGAGAGTTACGGTCACTGGACCCAAAGTGCTCTCCGACTGACACTTCAGTCACTTTCCCAACCTCGTTTTCTAAGAGGAGGTCCAATGTTGCACCTTCCCAAGTAGGGCTCTCTACATATTGATTCAGGAAACTTTCTTGGACACATTTGACAAATTCCACCCCATCTGGGCCTTTAACACTCTGGGTGGCCCAGTCAATACAGGAGAAATTAAAATCTCCAACCAATACCACTCTATTATTCCTACAGGTATCTGCAATCTCTCTACACATCTGCTCCTATGGTACCCACTGGCTATTTGGAGGTCTTTAGTGCCGTTCCAACAGAGTGATCATCCCTTCTTGTTTCTAAGTTCTAACCAAGTTCAATGAAGAGTGCAGGAGGACATGTTGGGACAGCACTGGTCAAACCTAAAAATTAGGTGTCAACTTGGGTGAAGTTACAACACAGGATAATTTGCATGCTGGACAGTGGAGGCAGCATGTAATAGACAGGGTGAAGTGATCCTTCAGTCAATGAATTAGATCTAAGCTCTGCAGTCCTGCCACATACAGTAATGAACAGGGTGGACAATTAAACATTTGGAGGGTGTACAAATATACCCATCCTCAATGATGGGAGATCCCAGAACATTCATGCAAAATGCAAGGCTGAAGTATTTGCATTCATTTTTAGCCAGAAGGGCTAAGTGGATGATCCATTTTCCCATCTTTGGATATCCTCAACTAATTTGATCACTGCACTTGATATTAAGAAATGACTGAAGGCACTGGGTGCAGGAAAGGCTATGTGTCCTGATGTCATTCTGGCAATAGGATGGCAGACTTAAGCTCCAGAAATCCTTGCACCATTGCCAAGCTTTTCCATTAGCTACTGCAGTGGCATCTATCCAACAATGTGGAAAATTGCCCAGGTATGTCATGTGTATAAAAAGCAGGACAAATGCAATGCAGCCAATGACCACCCCATCAGTCTACTGTCAATCAGCAGCAAAATCATGGAAGGGAGTGTTGGCAGTGCGATGAAGCAGCATTTGCAAAAGAATAACTGCTCCTTTATGCTCTACCACAGCCACTGAGCTTCCCACCTCCTTATAGCCTTGGTTCGGACAGGGAAAAAGAGCTAAAGTCTAGAGGTAAAGTAAGAGTGACTGGCCTTCGAATAGGGTTGCATTTGATCGAGAATAGCATCTAGAAGTCCTAGTAAAACTGAGGTCAATATAAATAGATAGTGGGAAATCTCTTTGCTGGTTTGAGACATACCTGGCATAAAGATAGATAATTGTGGTTGTTGAAGGTCAAACATCTAGCTCCAGGATATCTCTCCAGGAATTCCTCAGGGTAGTTCACTTGGCCCAGCCATCTTCAGCTGCTTCAATGACTTTCCTCCCATCATAAAGTCAGAACTGGGGATGTTTGCTGATGAATGCATAATGTTCAACAACATTCATAGCACCTCAGATACTGAATCAGTCCGTGCGTAAATGTAGCAAGACCTGGACAATATCCAGGTTTGGGCTGAACAATGGCAAATAACATTTATGCCACACAAATGCCCAGCAAAGTCCATCTCCAACAAGAGAGAGAGTCTAATCATCACCACTTGATGTTCACAGGCATTACTGTCACTGAATTCCCCCACTATAAATATCCTGGGGGTTACCATTGATCAGAAAATCAACTGGACTAGCTATATACATACTGTAGCTACAAGAGCAGATCATGGGCTAGGAACTGTGCAGTGAATAACTCACTTCCTGACTCCCCAAAGCCCGTCCATCATCTACAAGTCAGGAGTGTGGTGGAAGACGCTCCACTTGCTTGGCTGAGTGCAACTCTAACAAAACTCAAGGAGCTTGATACAATTCAGGTCAAAGCAGCCCACTTGACTAGCTTCCTATCCACCACCTTCAACATTCGCTGCCTTCACTATCTATGTTCAGTAGCAGCCGTGTAGATCATCTACAGGATGCAGTTCAGTAATTCAAAGCTCCTCTGAGAACAGCTTCCAACCCTCAAACTGTACCACCTAGAAGGACATTGGCAACAAGTATACGGGAACAGCACCACCTGCCAGCTCCTCTCCAAGCTCCTGACTTGGAATTCTGTCACTGTTCCTCCATTGTTGTTGGATCAACATCCTAACAGCACTGTGGGTGTCCCTACACATGTAGGAGTATACCACCTTCTTAAGGGTAATTGGGGTGAGCAATGTGTTGGCCTCCTTACTAATATCCATATCCCATTGAAAAATGATTAAATTCTACTTTCTGTGTCTTGTTTCAACAGCAAGACATTTTGCAGTCCTTGTGTCCAGTGTCTCATGCTCTATAATGCATGCTCAAAAAAGATGTCTCATAGCCTTAATCCTTGCTCCCTGACACCTTATTATTACTGATTACATCTCTTCCTGACTCTTTGTGATTTTAGCATCTTGAACTGCAACAGTCCATTAATACTGCACATTCTTGCCAATGAGAGCAAGCAAGCCCAGCACTCAATCAACACTTAACAATCATTGAATCAAGGCCAGAATTGTCTTCAATTTTGACATAACATTTAGATTGAGATGTTATAGTCCATGTCTTCAATGGATTTGTGAGAATGTAAGAGAATTATTTTTTGTTTTCTTTTGCTTTTTTAAATGTTTCTATATATTCTGTAATCTCTTCACCAGCTACTATTTTCCTTACAGCAAGTAAACAAAGTATCATTTATGATACTTTGAGATCTACTCAAGCACACAATGGTAACACTCATGTTTTTGCTGCCAACAGACTAGATATCAGGATACAACACAGAAGAGAAATAGTCTTGCGGACTAGTGGTAGTGTCCTTATCTCTGGGTCAGAAAGTCTGGGTTCAAGTCCCATCTTCTCTTGGAGCTATGTCACAACATAGCCAAACAAGTTGATTAAAATAACTAAAATAAATAGGAGATGATATGAAGAGGCTGAGCTTCACTGTTCATTTACAGATGTGCAGTATCAGTCTACTTAGCAACAGTCATACCTTCTTCCTGTTTTTCAAGGATCAAGGTACATCATCAACAGCGTCATTATCTGTTCGTCCAATAACCTCTGCCATATCTATCAACAGTCCTCCAGATAAATCTGTAGAGGTTTTGCTGGTTTAAGTAAGGACAAGAACAGGACAGGAAGTAGTGATAGCCTAAATGGGGAACCAACCTTTTTGTTGAAATGCCTTTAAATTACAACTTTCCATCAAAACTCATATTTAACAATGGACTTTATTCACAGATACAATCATACGAATCATCAACACTTCTGATCGTTGAACAATCACTAAAATCCTTTAATAACCTACTTGTAGTTTCTGTTCCCTTGCCATTTGTAAATGGTTTTAATAGCCACAGAATATCACATCTTAGGTGATGCAAACACTTTCCCTGAGATTCATTATTATAAAGGAATGGCTAAATCATGGAATTCTAATTACATCTAATTAGATTGTAACGCACTAAATCAGTTTTTATTTAAGAAGAAGTAACCAGGTCTGTATCTTTTGTAAAGACAAGGCTAGAAATTTGTATACGAGCAGCACGACAGAGGCCTATGACTATGACTGGGTCCCTGTCCTCCATGGCCTATGCAATGTTATTGCAGGAGAAGAGTACAAACAAAGCATCCTCAAAATGCACTGGAAGAACATGGAGCAATACTATCTTGATGTCGCACAGCTTTACCAGCTAATGGAATGACACAATTTGAAATCTGGGCAATGCCTATTGCAGGAAACCTCTTGGTTAATCACTCTAAAAGTATGAAGCAGCAAGGTAGGCCAAGTCCCAGTAATCATTTAAAGTCCAGACAACCAAATTACTGGTAACTTTTTTTGGAACTGCTCCTGTTGTAACATTTCTGGTCATAGACTAGATTGTGAGTTCTTTTATTTTTAGGAATACTGACATGTTTGCAGGGAGGAAAAAGGAGTAGGTGATTTGTCATAAAAAGGCTACAAGAGGTAGTATGGCTGCATCCATGCTGCCTCAGGTTCCACAGGGAGATGGAGCTGTGGGTGGAGAAAGATCTGGGCTCATCCACGGCCATTGACGGGAGGCTATTAGACAAGATAGACGATGAATGCACCCAGCATCTATTGAATGCATTGCCCTTATCTACACATCTGGTTACATTTTCGAAAAATTCAATCAAGTTGGTCAGTGTGCAATCTGTACAAAAGATGACAGCATTAGGCCACATGTCATTTTGAAACATTTTCACTGCATTATGGCACTTTCTTCATTGGAAAAGCAGTGTAGTGCATGTGAACAAACATACAAATCTGGCCAATGTAAGGCTCAATTTACTGTTAAATGACAAGCAGTGTGTTGTAGCTCGTTCGAATAATGTCCTGATGCAGGCTCCTTTTATGGGTGTTGGGGTGGTTGCCCACCCCTATACTCTGGCCCTGTCATGATGTGAGTTGCTTTCAAAGCAGCCAACCCATTCTGTTCTAATCTCAGCTCTTATTATCACTTATTTAGCTTCTCTTCTGTTCTGATCTACCATCAAGAAACAACCCCCCTCCATGCCCCACAAACCTCTCCTCACAGCCCCCACCTCACCCCCACATCATCCCAACCTCTCATCTTTCACTGTCTTTCTCTCAAACAATCCGCATAGCTCTTTGCCCCACAGGCCTCCCATCCACCAAGCCTCGACTTCAGCTTAAATACTACTTCTTCCCTATCTGCCATCAGTTCTGTTGAACGGTCGCCAGATTTGAAATGTTAATTCTGCTTGCTTCCCATGGATTCTGACTTATGCCTGCAATTTCTATTTTTGTCTCAGTTCACCGGCTCTGCAGATTTGCAAACTAACAGCTACTCCAAGTTCTTCATCTATTCTATGTTTGTTTCAAAGTGAGAGAACCATTTTTTTTATTTACTCCTATGTAATTTCACATTAATGCAGGCACCAGTACATGAATGTAGCTTAAGGATAAGCAAAGGTTTTTGATTTGACTTTGTCTTTCACTTTTGAGAGATTGTCTATAGGGGCATTCAAGGAAACATCTGGCACACCTTTGGTTTGAAATAAGTAAGAATCTCATTCATATGCCATTACAGGGTACATTTTGGTATGCATGGTTCAGTGTTCATCAATTCATCTGAGAGAAGGCACAAGGATGGCACTGCAGCAGTTTTAGAAATCCAGCTGACCAATGATTTGATTTCCTTCTTTGACTCCACAGTGGATATCAGGTAAATGTGTATGAACTTAATTTTCTGGTTTATATTTGAGATTTTCTTTCTAATTTTTATGACGTTTTATTCTCTGCTGAAAGTAAATCACAAGTTTCTTATCAAAATGTCTGAATTTCAGTATTTAATGGCTGGGGGTGAAAGCATGTTTCCTCTTATGGGAGAATCTAGAATTAGGGGTCATAGATCAAAAATACAGGGGCACCATTTAAAACGGAGATGAGGAAACATTTCTCTCAGAGTGTTGAGTGTCTTTGGAATTCTCTTTGTCAAAAGGCAATGGAAGCAGAATATTTAAATATTTTTAAGGCAGATGTATGTAAATTCTTTATACCAAGGGGCTGAAAGATTATTGAGGATATGCGAGAATGTAGATTTCGGGTTAAAATCAGATCAACCATGATCTTACTGAATGGCGGAGCAGCATCGAAGGACTTAGTGACATACTTTTGGTCTTTATTTGTGTGTTTGTGTAATATGTGTGGCTGTGTGTTTTCATTCCACAAATTTATTTCCTACATCCATGTTGGAGTACAGGCTAGCAAATTATTACTTATGAAAAATGTCCACAATTTTATTGTGTCATTATGTGCACTGTTCATAGTTTTAAGCACATACCATGTCAGCTGTTAATTTCCTCTGTTGTATTTGTATTCTCATGTCAGGCAGTACCACAGTGAATCTGTGCTGGATCCTCTCTATTTTCTAAATATTCTATTATAAAGAACCATTAACTCATAGAGTAAAAAAGTTTTATAGTACAGAAAGAGGCGCTTGGCCCGTAGATTTAATATTATGTCAGTTCAAGTATTTATCTAAATATTGTGATGTTTTCTGCCTCTACCAACCTTTCAGACAGTGAGGTCCAGATACCCACCAGCCTCTGGGTGAAATAAATCTTTCTGAAATCCCCTAGACCTCCTGTCCCTTACCTGATATCCATGACTCCTGATTATCGATCCCTCTACGATGAGGAAAGTTTTCTTCCTATCTGACCTATCAATCCTCCTCATAATTTTGTATATTCCAATCAGGTCCCCCCTCAGCCTTTTCTGCTTTAAGGAAAAAGATCCCAGCCTATCTTGTCTCTCTTCATATCTGGAACACTCCAGGCCAAGTAACATACCTGTGAATTTCTTCTGTACCATCTCTAGAGCAATCACATCCTTCCTATAATGTGGCAACCAGAATTTCTTCCAGTACTGCAGGCTGTGGCTTAATTAACACTTATACAGCTCCATCGTAACCTCACAGCTCTTGTATTCAGTGTCTTAACTAATAAAGGCAAGTATCCTATATGCCTTCCTAATCACCTTATCCACCTGACCTGTTGCCTTCAAGGATCTGTGGACATGTACACCAAGATCCCTCTGATCCTCTAAACCACATTGGTTCTTACCATTCATTGTGTACTCTCTTGTTTTGTTAGTCCTCCCAAAATGCATCACCTCACACTTCCCTTGATTAAATTCCATTTGCCCCTGCTCTGCCCATCTGACCATTTATATCATCCCATGATCTAAGGTTTTCTTCCT